>NC_042618.1:262781386-263088886 GCF_901001135.1 Rhinatrema bivittatum | reverse complement strand
GTGTGTGATGCGGGATGAAAGACTAATGTGTACAGACTGGGAGAAGGACCTTTGGGTCATAGGTGTCTGCAATCTGAAAGCAGCAAAGCAATACAACAAGGTGATAACTAAAGCCACAAGAATGTTGGGCTGTAGAAAGAGAGGAATAACCAGTAAGAAAAAGGAGGCGATAATGCCCTTGGTACAGGTCCTTGGTGAGGCATCACCTGGCATACTGTATTCAGTTCTGGAGCCTGTATCTCAAAAAGGATAGCAACAGCATGGAGGTGGACCAGAGAAGGGTGACCAAAATGGCATGGGGTCTATATCAGAACACTTACAAGGAAATGCTGAAGGATCTGAATATGTATACCCTGGAAGAGAGAAGATACAGGGGAAACATGATATGCCTTCAGATTTCTGAAAGGTTTTAATGATGCACGATGCTCAAATATTTTCCATTAGCAACCAAACAGTAGAACTAAAGAATCACAATATAAAATTCCCGGGGGGGGCTCACAACTCCCTGGAATTCCTTGCTGGAAGAGGTGAAGATAAAAACAGTAAATTAAATCAGAAAGCCATGGGATAAACACTCTGGATCCCTAAAGGGTGGAGGTGGAATGAATAAAAGGGGGAAAGGAGGCATGGGGATAACCTGCAAAGAGCACAGCTACTATCCCTAACAGATGGCACAGGGATTACTATCCTTAACCAGTTAGATTACATGATTTTGACGCAACTGCAACATCACTCTCCACTTCGATGGTATTGGGAGGGGAGGGGGAAAAGGGGGAATTGATTTCAGATGACAGCCAGTGCTGGGCCCTGACTTTTAAACATAACAGAAACATAGAAATGATGGCAGAAAAAGACCAAATGGCCCATCCAGTCTGCCCAGCAAGCTCCCACACTTATTTTCCCATACTTGTCTGTTTCACCAACCACCAAGTTCAGGGCCCTTGTTGGTAACTGTTTGATTTAAATTTCCTGCCACCCCCTTCCGTTGATGCAGAGTGTAATGTTGGAGTTGCATCAAAGGTAAATCATAAGGCTTAATGGTTAAGGGTAGTAACCGCCGCATCAAGCAAGTTACCCTGATGCTTATCCAATGTCATATTGGATGCTGTCTGAATGTAAATCCTCTTTTCCACATTTCCCCCTGCCACTGAAGCAGAGAGCAATGTTGTATATGCATTCAAAGTGAAGTATCAGGCTTAATTGGTTTTAGAGTAGTAACTGCCGCAATAAGCAAGCTACCCCCATGCTTATTTGTTTACGCAGACTGTGTAGTTCAGTCCTTGTTGGTTGTTGTCTGAATGCAAATCCTCTTTTCCACATTTCCCCTTGCTGTTGAAGCAGAGAGCAATGTTGCATTAACCGTGTGAAGGCTTATTGAGTAAGGGTAGTAATCACCAGGTAGTAGCCATCACTATTCCAGCAAGCCACCCCCTTGGCTCTTCTCTTCATTCCCATCCTCTAGCCTTTATGGATCCACAGTGTTTATCCCATGCCCCTTTGAATTCCTTCACAGTTTTAGTCTTCACTACTTCCTCCGGAAAGGCATTCCAGGCATCCACCACTCTCTCCGTGAAGAAAACCTTCCTGACATTGGATCTAAGTCTTCCTCCCTGGAGTTTTGTTATTGACCATGGATCATTAAAACCTTCTGAAAGTCTGTATCATATCGCCCTTGCTCCTTCTCTCCTCCAGGGTATACATATTTGGATTCTTCAATCTCTCCTCATAAGTCATTTTATGTAGACCCTCCACCTTTTTGGTCACCCTTCTCTGTACCGCCTCCATCCTGCCTCTGTCCCTTTGGATATACAGTCTCCAGAACTGAACACAGTACTCCAGGTGTGAGGCCTCACCAAGGCCCTGTACAAGGGAATCATCACTTCCTTTCTCTTACTAGATATTCCTCTCTCTATGCAGCTCAGCATTCATCTGGCTTTAGCTATCGACTTGTCACATTGTTTCGCCTTCAGATCGTTAGACACTATCACCCCAAGGTCTCTCTCCTGCACATCAGCCCTTCACCGCCTTCCCCCCCCCCCCATCAAATATAGTTCTTTCGCATTTCCACACCCAATATGCATGACTCTGCACTTCTTGGCATTGAATCTCAGCTGCCATATATTGGACCACTCTTCCAGATTCGTTAAATCCCATCTCATTCCTGCCATGGTCCCTTTAAATAAAGAGCAAGAACGCGCGCAGGCCTAAGAAGGCCCAGAGGGGGCGTGGCCCGCGTCGGGAGGGCCTGAACAAACGGGCCTGTCGACGCGGTGAGGGAAAGACATAAGAGGCGGCGCCCCGAACATGACTGGCCACTGCAGCAGGCGCCCTGGAAGTAAGGGACGCCGCGCCAGTAAGGAGGGAAGCTCAGATGCGGGAGACCACTGCCAGTGGCCCTAACACAGTATCTGAGGGATCAACCTAAGGGGAACGTGGGCTGGTAGTGATGAAGCTCCAACGTGGTCTCTGTTTCTCTCCAGCCTTGCCTGCCGAAGGTAGGGACTTGTGGGGTTCTCTCTCACAGGTAGAATCAAGTCTCCTTTGGTAAAAGGTTCCACAACTAGAACAGACCGCCAAAACCATGGATCCAGCGGAGGCTATTCCGGGCCTAGCTCAGAAGATTCTGGAACAGCAAAAGGTCTTGGAGTCAGTAGTGACGTCCATGTAGCGACTCAGTGCCCGTCTTGATTCTGTGGTACCTGTGGGTGCAGGTGCAACCCCATCCACACCGAGTCTTCTGATGCCGGTATCATCCATGCACTCGGCCATTTTGCTCCCTGACCCTCCTCATTATGCTGGAGATCCGCTGCAATGTCAGGGATTCCTTAACCACAGCAACATGCACTTTTGCCTCCAGGCTGAGCTGTTTCCTGACAGCGCTACAAAGACTACTTTCATTCTGTCCTTACTTGAGGGTAAGGCTAGCTTGGGCTTTCCCCCACGGGAATGCTCAGATCCCATTCTTCAGGATCTTCCCCAATTCTTGGATCTTTTTCAAACATTCTTTGAAGAACCAGGGTGTTTGGCAGCTTCCAAATCTGAACTCCTGCATATTTGCCAGGGTGAGCGCTCCTTGGTGGATTATACAGTCGAATTACGTACACTGGCTACTGAACTCCACTGGGGAGAGGACTGCCTCCGGTCCATCTATTTGGATGGGTTAGCACCCAGGATCAAGGATGAGTTGGCGGCCCATGAACTTCTGGCCTCTCTGGATGCTCTTATCAACTTAACAGGCAGGATTGACCGATGCCTGCAGGATAGAGCCCATGAATTCAGGGCCTGAGGAAGCGTGGGGCTGTCAGCCATCTCTGACATTCTTCTCCCGCTTCACTCCACCTTCATCTCCAGAAAAACAGACGGAAGAACCCATGCAGTTGGGATGTGATCGCTTGACTCCAGAGGAACATCAGATGCTAACGGGCTAGACTCTGCCTGTACTGTGGAGAGTCTGGTCATCTAATCGCTCGCTGCCCTGTCTGACTGGGAAACTCTCAAGCCTAGGACTCACCAGGCGATTGATCCTAGATCTGACCTCACCTGTTCTGCCATTAACGCTGTCAATAATGCTCTCCGTGGGAGGTCGTGACTTCTCCACCTTAGCCATGGTAGACTCCGGAGCTGGTGGAAATTTCCTGATGAAAGATCTTGTGGAGCAGTTGTTTATTCCTACTCATTCTTGTCCAGTACCATTGACTCTCTTCTCCATTCATGGAGACCCTCTACCAGGGAAGATCACACACATCACCACTCCACTATAATTCCACATGAATGGTGCACACCAGGAACGTCTCACCTTTTATGTCATTTGGAAGGCCATCCATCCGGTGGTGCTCTGTATTCCCTGGTTACAGCTACATAATCCCCAGTTTGACTGGTCCTCGCAACAGCTCACTCAATGGGGCCCTGGTTGCCAAAAGATCAGCTTGAAGTACTCCGCTGCTCTACCATGTTCTTCCACCATGTTGGTGGAAGAACATGGCAGATGCTATGTCTGAATACATAAAGGAAAATCTTCAAAAGGGTTTTCTTCGATGGTCTTCCTTCCTTGTGGTATCCGCTACCACTCATAGCAGAGTTGTTTGCTTACAAGGGGTGAAAATATTCACCAAGCTGGATCTCCGTGGGGCCTACAATTTGGTCTGGATACGTGAAGGCGACGAATGGAAGATGGCATTCAACACTAGGGGCAGCCACTACGAGTATCTGGTCATGGTGTTCGGACTGTACAATGCTTCTGCTGTCTCTCAAAACCTGATTAATGAGATTTTCCGAGACCTCCTCTACGACTGTGTGATCGTGCATTTAGATGATATCCTGATATTTTCCAAGGATCTGCAGTCTCATTGACAGGATGTCAACAAACAACAGTGGGAGAATTGCCTGTATGCTAAATTAGAAAAATCTGTTTTCGAAAAGGAGGCCCTACCTTTCCTAGGCTACATAGTCTCTAACCAAGGTTTCCGTTTGAAACTGAAGAGCATTCAAGATTGGCCATAACCCAGCAGTTTGCAGTCCCTCCAGAGGTTCCTGGGCTTCATGAATTATTACCGCAGCTTCATCCAGAACTATTCCAAATTGGCTGCGCCACTCACAGCCCTAATACACAAGGGAGCCAATGCCAAGCAATGGCCCACAGCGGTTGAGGTAGCTTTCCAAACTCTCAAAGAGGCCTTTCTCCAGAAACCGTGTCTTCGACATCCAGATCCAAGACTTCTTTTCATGGTGGAAGTGGATGCTTCATCCGATGGAGTAGGAGCAGTGCTCAGCACAATTCCTCAGGTACCTTGCACCCCTGCTCCTTCTTCTCCAAGACATTTTCCTCAGCCGAACAGAATTATGCCACTGATGACAAGGAACTCCTAGTGATCAAATTTGCATTTGAAGAATGGCGTCAGTGGCTCGAAGCAGACCAACACCGAATTACCGCCTATACGGACCACAAAAATCAGGAACATCTCCAGCAGGCTCAACGCCTCAACCCACGTCAGGCTCATTGGGCTCTCTTCTTTTCGCGCTTTGACTTCTAGCTTCGTTACAGACCCATAGCCAAGAATCTTCATGCGGATGCTCTTTCCTGCTCATTTTGCTCTGAGGAAGCTGCTGAGCCTTCACAACACTTCATTGATTCAGCTCAGATCCTCCTCACCATTTCAAATCGTTTATGGCAAACAGCCACTTCCACCCTTGCCACTGCCTTTAACCATCCCATCTCCAGCAGCTCAGTTGACGGCCAAGAAGTTAAAATAGTTGTGGATCCATACTCGACGTACGATTAAGCAAGCAGGCTTGATGGCCAAAAAGTTCACACGCTGCCACCGCAGAGTGGCACCCCAGTTTCAAGGAGGAGACAAAGTTTAGCACCCTGCTTCATTGGTCCCTTCAAAGTGCTCAAACAATTCTGACCAGTGACATATCAACTTCGACTACCTCCTTCACTAAAGATTCATAACTCCTTCCATGTCTCTCTTCTTAAGCCTCTCATACTCTCCTGGCCCACTCGGAGAGTTCCTGATCCGCCGCAGTTTGCCACTGAGAGCAACAATATCAAGTGCGCGAAATCCTGGATGTTCGGAGATGAGGTCGAAGGTGGGAGTAGCTTTTTTTTTTTTTTGTAAATTTTTATTTCTGCATAGAAGATCATAACTTACATAGTAACACGGAATCAGAATCATAAACATTTATACATGAATATACTGTACTTGTAAAATTATTCCCCACCCAACCAGGGCGGAATATAGAAAGAGGTACAAGCCTGGAGCATAATGAATAAACCAAGTATAAACAACCAGTGTCACGTCTCATTTTTGATCACGGATTACATATCTATTAACAGGCACAATCGGTGAGTTTTTCCCCATTTCCCCCCCCCCCCCCCACTCCCCCTCCCCTCCCCTCACCCCCTCTTTAATATCACCACAGTCGAGTTGGTGAGCTTCAAGTCTGCTTTGTTAACCATTCTTTATAAGGTGCCCACACATCCTGAAATTTATGAACACGATCATGTCTGAACGCTGTTAGGTATCTCATCTGATACAACCTGTCTAGTCTCGAGAGGATGTGCGTCAAAGCAGGGGCATCAACATTTTTCCACCTGAACGCTACTTCACTGCGAGCTGCGATATATATTTACAATAATAGCATTTTATGCTTATCACTAAGTTTCCCATCCACCAAGCTTAAGAGACAGCCTTTGGGATCTGGTTGCACTTCAACCCCTGGAACCTCGGTTGCAAATCCCGTAATCATAGCCCAGAAAACTTGTATCTTGGGACACTGCCACCACATGTGAAAGAATGTTCCCCTCTCTCCACAGAGCCTCCAGCATGTTTCACTGATCTGAGGATTCATGCGATGTAATCTATCTGGCGAAATAGACCATCTATATAGTATTTTGTATCCATTTTCTTTAATGGTAGCAGAAACGGAACTCCTACCCATAATCATATGACATTGGTCCCACTCAGAGTCCTGGAGTATTTGACCCAAATCGGCTTCCCAATGTAGTTGATAAGACACTTTAGTTTTATACCCACTATTAATGAGTAAATATATCCGTGATATTGGTTTAGATATGGGCCCTCGCTGTTCACAGAAGGACTCGAATAGGGATTTGCCTTTGGATAGCTCCCCAGGCGCACCTTCCGAGCGCAGAAAGTGAATAATTTGCAGAAAGGTGTACCAATCCCCCGGGGACCCCCCCCCCCCCCCATGCTTATCCTGGAGCTCAGCCATGTCCAACACATGGGACCCCCTGAAAATTTGCCCAGCCTTTGTCAATCCCAGGTGCTTCCACCTCTGTGAAAAGGCTGTATCCAGTCCTGGAGGGAACCCCGAGTGGCATAAAAAAGATGTGAGGTGGTATATCCTTTTAGACCCTGCCAGTCGGGTCCTCTATTTAACCCATAACCTCAAAACAACCTTGGTGAACAGTGTGAGAGAATTACTAATGACTTTCCCCAGATCCCTACTCCACACCCTAGACGCTAAAGGAAAGTCTCCGGAAGCTGCTTGCTCTATGGCAACCCACGGTTTGGATTCACCCGTTGTGTGCCAATTAACAACCACCCCCAGTAAGATAGCAAAGTAGTACCAGCTTAAATTAGGAACATTAAGGCCCCCCTTAATCTATCCCTATATAAAATAGATCGAGAGACCCTAGGGGGTTTGTGCTTCCAAATAAAGTGGAACAACTTTCTTTGCCAAATCATGGCCCCCTCTGGCACCGCCACAGGCAACGTTTGGAATACATAACAGAGTCTAGGTAATATGTTCATTTTGATGGCAGCTATCCTGCCAAACCAAGATAAATCCGTTCTGTCCCACCTGTCCAGCTCTTTTTGGATCTGAGACCACAGAGACCCATAATTGAGTCTGTACAGGTCGTCAAGTCGGGGCCCCAATTTGACCCCCAAGTATTTTATAGAATCCCTAGCACAGCGAAATGGCAAAGCATTCCCCACTTTTCCAAATTGGTCCTCTGGCATTGAGACATTCAGTAGCTCCGATTTGTCAGCATTAATCTTGAAGCCAGACATTCTCCTGAACTCACGAAGTTCCTCTAATAAGAGAGTCAGAGAGGCCTCCGGCTCAGTAACAGTAAATAAAAGATCATCGGCAAAAAGCGAGATCTTAAAGGCCAAGTCCTTGACCTGGATGCCTTGTATGCCAGAGTGTTGCCGAATTTTCTCTGCAAAGGGTTCTAGCGAAAGGGCAAACAGGGGGGACAGTGGGCATCCTTGTCGGGTGCCCCTTTTAACTTCAAAGGGATCTGAATAAGCCCCATTAATTTTTATCCTAGCATGCGGACTGCCGTAGAGCTTTTTAACCCAAGTGATGAAGAATTCCCCTATTCCCATAGCTTCCAGGACCTTAAATAAATACGGCCAGTGCACGCGGTCGAACGCCTTTTCGGCATCCACCGTAAGCAGCGCCTCTGGAATATCGTTAGTCTGTGCCCACCACATCAGTTCCACCACCCTCCTCACATTGTCCGAGGCGAGTCTGCCTAGGATGAAACCTGACTGGTCCTTATCTACCAGCCTAGTTGCCACTCTGCCTAGGCGGATAGCCAGCGCCCTCGCTAAGACTTTCAGGTCGATGTTAATCAGGGATATCGGCTGGTACGAACCGCATAATGTGTGGTCTCTGCCCGGCTTAGCCAAAACCGTAATTCCCGCAGTATTTGATTCCTTGGAGAACGTTCCTCCTAACCTGACATCATTATACATAGCCACTAACGGTGGAATCAGCTCCATACTGAAGATTTTATAAAATTTCCCGGTAAATCCATCCAACCCAGGGGCTTTCCCCAATTTAAGGTCTTTGATAATAAGAGAGACCGCCCCCTCTCTCAGTTCTGCATCAAGCAGATCCCTCTGCTCTTGAGAGAGCTCTGGCAGTTTAATATCCCTCGGATATTGTGCAATCTCCTCCTGCGTACATAAGGTCTCTGAATCGTAAAGTTTTCGGTAAAATTGGTTGAAGCATTGCCCAATATCTGTCTGAGAATACACAAATTGACCCTGAGTTCCCTTGATTTTAGTAATTTGTGATTGGGCTACCCTTTCTTTGAGCTTCCTGGCCAGTTGCCTCCCAGCCTTGTTCCCCCATTCATAATGATGCTGTTTCAGCAATTGTAACTGATAAGCTATCTTATCCCCTTCTAGAGCTTGCAATGCCTGCCGTGCTGCTAGTAATTGCTGTAAAGTGTCAGGATCTAAAGTTCACTTGTGCCTCAATTCTAATCGGGCTATCTTATCCATGAGAGAGAGTCAATCCCGATCCCTCTCTTTCTTTACATGAGCTGCTCGTGCTATACATAGACCCAGCACATAAGCCTTTAAACTATCCCAAACTACCCCGGGTGTAACTTCTCCATTCTCATTGATATCCAGAAATTCAACGCTCTGTTTCTTTAGTTGGATCACAAACCCCTTGTCCTCCAGTAATCTATCATTGAGTCTCCAGAATTTGGTACCCGCCTGGGAGTCTCTCGTTTTTAGCGTTAGCCATACTGGGGCATGATCCGACCAAGTGATAGTGCCCACCTCCGCTTCCAAAACCTTCCCCACTAGGCTTTATCTATCAGAAAATAATCAATCCTAGAGTAGGACTTGTGGGGATGGGAGAAGAACGTATAGTTCCTAGCTGTGGGATTGCGCAATCTCCAGATGTCCGTGAGCCCACTGTCTTCTATCAAGTTTTTAAGTGCCTTTCTTGAAACTTTCCCCCCACGCCCCCCCACTGTGGGTATTATCTAAATAAGGGTATCGCGTGATGTTGAAATCACCCCCCACAATGAGACGACCTTCCGTCCACTCACTTATTACGGTCGATAGTTTGGTAAAGAACACAGACTGTTCCACATTGGGAGCATACACATTCAGAAAAGTATACAATTCCTCATCAATTTTAGCTTTTACCAAAATATATCTCCCTTCCACATCCTGGATCTCAGATAGAATATCCGCTACCACAGAGTTAGCGAACAGGATCCCTACCCCATTATACTTATGCTGGACTGTAGCTGCAGCATGGAATACTTGCGGGTACCCTTTTGAGGCCAATAATCGCTCATAACGTTTTCTAATATGGGTTTCCTGACAGAAAATGATATCCGCCTTGTTGTGGGCCATATCACGCATGAACAGCTGTCTTTTGTTGTAGGAGTTTAGGCCCTTCACATTAATGGATAGTAATTTTAAGGGCCTCATGGTTATTTATTAAAGCACGGTGTTAACCACTCCAAAACATGCACATTACATTTGAGGCTTGCCTCTCCAGGTTCCAGACTCAGTACTATCCCCCTCTCGCCCTGTGTGTGTTTTCTATCCCCATGTATATTCCTACCCCTGTACCCCAACCCCTACCCCTCCCATCAACCAGCCACTCTCCCTCGAGTGGCGCTCCTCCATGTGAAACCTGACGTCACCGCTTGACCTGAACGAGTTCCCCCCTCCTCCAACTTGTTAACCATCGATAACATAACGCCCCCTTGTAAGAGCCAGGGGGTCAAAAAACATTTACCCCCATAACTTTGCAAATCACCTCCTGTAAGGCCGCTATAACCCACAGGCCTTTCAGGGTCAACAATAATCATATTTAGTCACTGTCCACAAGGATCCAGCCAGTCCTGCGATCAGACCAAAACATAGTCCTGGTCATGCTCAGCCTGGTTCCTCTAGTCCCGATGTTCCTCCGGATCTGCGATGTAATCTTCTGCCACCGTTGTCCACTCTTTTCCACCTGGGTCTTTCACTTTTCCGATTGTTGCTCACTGCTATGGTTTCGCTGGTTCCATCCGGTCCTGATGCTGGCAAGCCTGCAGCACGCAGGATGTCTTCCGCCTCCATTACTCGCTGCACACGGGACTGGACCCCATTAATTGTGAAGTGTAGGCCGAATGGAAAAAGCCAACGATATCTGATATTTTGGGAACGGAGGATGTTTATGACATCTCTGAATTCTCGCCTTTTCCTGATAGTAGAAATTGCCAGGTCCTGGAACACCTCAGTTTTGCATTCCTTCCAAGTTATAGTGCCCATGTCCCGCGCTGCTCGCGCCACCGCCTCCTTGACCAAAAAACTGTGGAAACAGGCTATTATGTCCCGGACCTGTTTATTCTTTGGATTGCCAAAAGCTCTATGCGCTCTCTCCAGTACTACTTCACGCAGCCTCTCTTGGTCCCCTCCGGATCCAGCAAATACGCACAAATATCTTGCACCACCTGTGAGCAATCTCTAAATTCTTCGCCTTCCAGCACCCCACGAAATCTTAGGTTCACCCTCCTTGTTCTATTTTCCAAATCTTCAACATGGGATTGCAACTCGTCATGTGAGTCCCTAAGCTGCCCCAGCTCTTCTCGAACAGAGTCAAGCTCCATTTGTGTTTCCTGCAGTCCGGTTTCAGTGTCATCCGCCCGCCTTTCAAGTTCCCGGACGTCCCTCTTAGTGCTCTCAATCATATCACCCAATTCCTGACGAAAGCGCGCCATATCGCCCCGTAGTTCTTGAAACCAGGTCCGGAATTCATACCTGGTTGGGACCTCCGTGTCCGCTACTACTGCGGCGGGCACCGGCTCCTCAGCGTTCTCGAGGACCGGCGCCATCTTGTCTCCTTCCCCTAGCGCCGCTGCTGTACTCGCTGCTGCAAACGAGAAGCGATTGAGATCCGGCTTTTTCCGGGAAGTAGCCATCTGTGTAGTGTTAGGATCCTGGATCGCCAAAATTCTAGTTCCTCTGGCCCAATATTGCCGCGATGGGGGTGAATTAGCGGC
Organism: Rhinatrema bivittatum; assembly: GCF_901001135.1. Taxonomy (NCBI): domain Eukaryota; kingdom Metazoa; phylum Chordata; class Amphibia; order Gymnophiona; family Rhinatrematidae; genus Rhinatrema; species Rhinatrema bivittatum. Next base: position 263,077,608 of record NC_042618.1, on the reverse strand, counting down.
GAAGGAGGGGGGAGCCGAGGTCTTAGGCGGCCATCTTAGTGGATGACGTCACCGGTCTCGGTGGGAGTAGCTTTTGTCCTGGGAGGGATACCGGCCAGAGGAGAATTCATGGGAACCGGCTTCCAACATCTTAGACAAGAAACTAATTAAGCAATTCCATGCGGATCATCCAGGGAAACCCAGACCTCCAGGAGGGTGGCCTAGAGGGAGGGGTACTCTGTTCTGGTTGTGGACCCTTGGACTGAAGGGGAGTTGATTCTACCTATGAGGAAGAACCCCAAAAGTCCCTATCTTCAGCAGGCGAGGCTGGAGAGAAGAGACCCCGCTGGAGCTTCACCACTACCTGCCCATGTTCCCCTTAAGTTGAGCCCTCAGGAACTAGGGCCACCTGGACTTATATGGGGTCTCTATGGTTGATGTCCAGGCAAAGGTCGAGGCAGGCAGCGATACTCGTGGTCAGTGTCCAGGCACAGGTAAAGGGAGGCAGCAATACTCGTGAGCGGTGTCCAGGCAAAGGTCAAGGCAGGTGTCAGTCTAAGGAACAGAATGGATCAGGATCTCAGGAATCACAGGAGTTATGAAAAAGTCATTGCCATGGCACTAGCAGAGTGCAGGGACTATCCTTATATAGTCCCTGCACTATGATGTCATTCAAGAGGGCCGCGAGGATAGCTGTTGCTGGCCCTTTAATTTAAATGTAAACAGCGCGTGTGCGCCTAGAGCCGAAAAGACAGCGGTGAGAAGAAGAGGCAAAACGGCTGCGGAATGACTGCGGCATTGAGGAACCCCGGTGAGAGCGGCAGGCCCCAATCGCGCGCACACAGCCTGAACTGTCACATCAGCCGCACTGCAGTGGCAGAGATGAACCCCAGCAAGAATGGCAGATCCCAACTGCATGCACAGCCCGAAGTCCTATCGGCCACGTTGTGGCCAGGCCCCGTTTGTCACCCCGAAGCAAAGGTAAGCGGGATCTGACATCTGACAGGACATCCAACCCGTGCAACACATAGAAATATAGAAACGATGACAGAAAAGGACCAAATGGTCCATTCAGTCTGCCCAGTAAGCTTATGGTAGTATCTGCTGCGCTGTGTAGGTTACCCCATACTTATCAGTTTCCCAGACCATAAAAATCATGGCCCTCATTGGTTGCTCTTTGAAACCAATTCCTTGTTACGCCTTGCAGTTGAAGCTGAGAGCAGTGATGGAGTTGCATCAAAGTATCAGGCTTATTGGTTAAGGGTAGTAACCGCCGCTTCAGCAAATTACCCCCCTGCACTCTTTCTTCATTTCCATCCTTTAGCCTTTAGGGATCCACAATATTTATCCCATGCCCTTTTGAGAATTCTGTCACTGTTTTGGTTTTCACTACCTCCTCCGGCAGGGCATTCTAGCCATCCACCACCTTCTCCTGTTGTTGCCTCCGCCTGCTCTCTACAACACCATGAGAGCCCCGTTGATTCTGCTTCCATTATTGGACTTTGTGCTCACCTCTCATCTCTCCTGCACTCCTAAGCTGGGCTGCCTTTTGGGGCCATGCCCCCTGCTGAGATCACTGTCGGATGACAGCTTTTAGGAATCACGGCGATGCTGGAGGCACTGTGCAGTGAAGGAGCGTGACAAAGGGGCACACCCCTTTGTTCGCCCCTTCTTTGCTCCTGAGTTCATCTGTATTGCTATATTTTTTCCATTTTAAGTTTGGTTACTTTCAGCTAGTTTTCTACCATGGATATTCCTACAATTACTGGCAATGGTAAATATGTGTTATATTCGGAGTTGCAGGAGTTAGCAATCTGTTATATTTGGAGTTGCAGGAGTTAGCAATCTGTTATATTGGTGTGGACAGACTGCTTGGGAGACAGCAGTCTGTAGGTATTTGTGGGTGGATCCTTGGACCAGTGGCAGATGACCACGCCCTCGAGGGAAGATCCCGAGAGGAACCACAGGTCAGGCTCCACCCTCTCTAGCTTGGGAGTGACTCCCTTCGGCTCTGATGGACAGATGCAGCCGCGGCTTCTCCCTGCCTCTTGTTCCCGGTGTCCCCGGGCTGGCTTGACGCTACAGATCCGCCATGTTCCTGATGACGTAAGGGTGTGCGCGCTCCAGACTTTGTACCAGCAAGGGCGTGAACCTCGGGGGTGTCCCCCCGTAGTGACGTCATCCATTTTCACTTTAAAAGGTCTTTGTTTGCTAACCTCTAATGAGTTAGCAAGGAACTCCAACAGGACTTGCTTCGGCAGTCCACGATACTTGCAACAATGATCCGAGTCAGCGAGGGGAGTCCTTCTCCACTGCTCGGCCTTTTCAAACTTACCAGGAGTACCCGCTCCACGGGGGCTCCGCTCTCTCTTCTTGATTTCAGATTGCCAAGACGGGATCCGGTACTCGCTCCTCGAGGGCCTATGTCCCTGAATACTCAGAAGACTCCTTATTGCCTGGAAGCGATCGCAGACGTGAACACAGTGAGTTCTATTGCAGATAGGAATCAGTACTCGCTCCACGAGGGCCCACATTCCTATAGCTCTGAAGACTCCCTTCTGTCCAAGACGTTATCGCAGGTACGGAGATCGAGAGTTATTTTGGCAAGATTGCAGATAGGAACCGGTACACGCTCCACGAGGGCCCATGTTCCTAGAATCCTTTACAGACTCTCTTCTACTCTAGAAGCCATTTCATATACATCTATTGTGAGTTCTTATTACAGACTGTTTATAGGAACCAGTGCTCGCCTACGGCTCCTGTTCCTGAATGTACTGAAGATTCTCTGTGGCATAGAGATCATTGCAGACATCTGCTATTGTGAGTGTACCTTCTTGTATCCAGTATACCGTGTCTACTCATTACTTCTAGTCTGTCTCTACAGCTCAGCAACTCAGAGATTATATTCCAGTATCAGAAGGACTTCAGCCCTGCCGGACACATCGACTCACTACTGCCACCACTGGTGGTTCAGCTTCCAGCCTAATAAAGAACTATTTGTGTTTATTTCATATTCTAGCCTAGCCGGTGGTTCCTCTCAGGATCTCCTCCTGGGGGCACTGTCATCTGCCATCAGCCCAGGGATTCACCATTTCCTCCAAGTGGTTATTCCTTACACTACTGTCACTCTGTGGGAGCCAACCACTACCGACCACTAACACCGCTTACGGAAGTATTATATAGATAGCTACCTTCTCTTTCTATGGGACTTGCCAGCAGCCTATATATAATAGATTGCTACTCCGTAGCGGAGGCATGATAAATTGCTATCTCAGTAGCGAAGTACAATATACCTTTTGTTAGCTCCTCTCCTCAGAAGAGTATCATTGAACAACAATATGGCTGTCTTGCCCCCCTTTCTAACAAGTCTCGTTTTTCTTCTATTTCTCTTCACAGGAAATCTTTGGTACCCATTAAGCCTATTTTAACTACTGCCACTATTTTATTGTCCACCACATCTATTATATTCTGTAATGCACAATCAGTTTGAAACAAAACCCCTGTTATATTTGTCCTGATAAATAGTACTAATCCCAGTTGCCTTCTGATCACAGAATCTCGGTTTACAGATATGGACACTATTACAATAAACGGTCTATGCCCTAATAGATATACTGCTATTTCAGAGCCCAAACCATATTGTAGAGGTGGTGGTCTGCTTGCTATTATAAAATCATCTCTTTCTCCTATTAAAAAAAAAGTAGTTACCCTCTATGGCTCCTTACGAAATTTTACTTATTTCTATTTCTATCTTAAATATCAGCATTATTTACTGTCCCTCTGGTCTCTTTCACGTGGACTTGTCTAGTCTATTAGTACTAATTTCCATTCTTCCTATAAATCTAACAAACTATTTTAGTCGGTGATTTCAATCTTCATGTCAACTCAATTCCTCCTTCACCCACTATGACCTCATTTCTAGAGGCTATGGCTGGCCTAGGATGGGATCAGTTAATTAAAGTTTCTACTCACATCCGCGGTCACACTTTAGATCTTGCTTTCCATAACCCCACCTTTGTTTCTCCTATCCCAGATTATTACCTTATCTCCTATACAATGCAATTACTAGAACCAATTCCTAATCACAAGCAGGCCATTACGGTCAAAAAAAGAAAATTTGTGTCTCCCGACACCTTTATAGATTCATTTATTCCCAACATGCCAACTTCGCCTGCTTCAAACATTGACAACATGGTCTCAGTCTGGAATGATGCCATCTCAACAACCTTGGACTCAATAGCCCCATTAAAAGTATTTCAAATCATGAATAAACCTAGTGCACCTTGGTACTCAAATTCACTTTGGTCTCTCAAAACCTTTTTTTTTTTTTTTTGTAACCTTTATTTATGAATTTTCCATAACAGAAAGCAAACAACAGAACATCAGTAGTCCACAAGCCAGAATGCTAACATCCCACGTAGGAAAATATGGGTGGAAATGGACCCAAATATGGGTTTGCAACAATATATGGGAAAAAGCAAAAACCAAACAGTCCTGTACATGGTGACTAGTAATATAACACCATCCATTCTACTCACCCTCCCACCCCTCCCCGATCCCCCCACCCTACCACCCGCCCCTAGCGCCCTCCGTTGCAGGTTTAGAATAGAGACATATCCCTCGTGGGTTGCAGTGGGTAGCAGATCTGATTAAAGTTCTAGGTTGAGTAGAACCGGTTGAGACTGAAGTGATAATGTTTTGGATAGTGTTGTCCTTTACGGCTGTGAGGGTTGTAAGTTGAGGGTCGCAGGTCTCCTACTCTGAGCGGCCTCCGGAGTGTTTGTAATACCATCCTCAGAACCTTCCATGGTCCCATGCCATCAAAAGAAGGAGTAATTAGTTATTGTGGAAGGGTTGCGTTGTCTGGAAGGGAGACAGTGCAGTTGTGATAATGGAATAGGATGGTCATGCTGACGCGGCCAAAATTTTACTGCGAGCCCGAGGGTGAAGAGACAGCAAGTACGGATTCCAAATCGTCAGGTATTGAACATTACGTTTTTTTGAAGGTGACATCTTTGCCGATAAATGCTCATATATGGCCAGCCTATGTAGTTTCAGTCGCCATTGAGTCAGTGATGGAGGTTCCTTGGCCAACCATTGGGTGAGAATTGTCTGCGTCGCCAATAGAAAAGCTTTACTCAAAAAACTGCATTGAGAGTGCCTGTGTGGTCCGGGTAATGTTTCATGAATGAGATGTAATAAGCACATCCTTGGATTTGCGGGCAATACCAAAGCCAAGAGGTGGCCAAGATATTGGAGAATCTTAGCTTAAAATTGCTGAATAGGAGCGCAATCCCACAGATTGTGAAATAGAGTCACCATAGCTGCAGGGCATTTGAGGCAGGCAGGTGAGGAAGCCAACTTCCATTTAAGGCTAGAATAGGGGGGACATATACTCTATGAAGCAGTTTGTAGTGGGATTCTCTCAGTTGCACATTTTCCACACATTGGGCAATAATCTTGAAGCCCTTAGTAAGATGAGAGGATGAGATATGGCTATGTAAATCCTGAGTCCAGAGGCCTGCCAGTCTTTCGTTCCTGTCTGAGGCACCGAAGAGAATAAGCTTTTTAACCATACTGGAGCATTTTCTGCTCTGTGATTGCGGCATGAGGAAGTTTTGCAAAGTACCATGCATGGTAACAAGAGCCGATGATTTGTCCCAGTTCCACAGTAAGTGTCGAATTTGCAAATATGCAAAGAAAGAAGCAGAGGGAAGGCCATATTTAGCTTGTAGTTCCATAAATGAGTACAGATGGGTGCCATGAGAGTCAAACAGCTGATGAATATGATGTAGTCCCATTGAGGCCCATTGAAGGAAAATAGAGGTCTCCCAACCAGGAGAAAATGCCGGCAGGCCAACAATGGTTGCAAACGTTAATGTCCGCCAGGAGACTTGAAAGTGGGAGCATAATCACTTCCACGCTGCACGGCACGCCCCAAAGTAAGGGAAGTGTCTGATATGAAGAGGTAGTGTGGATTGCGGAACCACTAGAATATTACACAGGTCAAAAGGTTTGCACCAGGCCCGAAGGAGATCTCTGGGCAGCCATCGGTTCTCCTGCGCGGCATGGAGGCCGCTGTCATTGCAGATCCTGGACGTTGCCCCCTCTTACTCTTCTCAACCTGGAGAACCCGCCGTCCTTCTTCCGCGGCCCGGAGGCCACCCCGGAGCTCCTCTTCCTGCGGCAGGGAGCCACCATCTTCTTCTGTCTTTGCGGCATGGAACCGCCAATGTCTGGACCTTCTCTCGCAGCACAGACGCTGCCGCCGCTCTCCATGGTCCTGCCTCTTCCTAGGCGTGCGGCTGTGCCTCTTCCCTTCATTTAAAGGGCTCGCGCAGGACAGGGCCCTGTGGCTCCACCTGATGATGTTCCAGAGGCGTCTCCTCTTCAGCCTCTCTTCAGTCTGGCGTTGCCTTTGCAAGGAGGTGGTTAGCTCCTGGATTCTCCATGGTTCCAGCTCTTTGTTCCAGGAGTCTTCTCTGCTTCATCTCGCTTCTTCACGGCACTCTATTCTTTGTGGGAATTCCCTTGTTTTCATCTGTGGTTCCTGATCCTTCGCTTCACCTTCCATGTCCTGGTCTCTCATCGGATCCTGTGTCCTCGTCCGTCTCGTCTTCAAAGATGTTCCTGTCTTCAGATGCTCCTCCCTCTGGATACTCCTAGATCTGATGTTCCTGCTCCTGAGGTACCTGAAGATCCTTGCTCCATGTTGCAGACGTCCCATATGTCCTTGTCCAGATGCCCTGGTGTCCAGTGTCCTGATTCTGATGTTCCGAGTTCCAATTTCCGAGTCCTTATCCTGATATCCTCTTCATCAGCTCTTCGTCCAGCTTCCTTTCATCCGTCCTTCCTGGCGTGCCTCTGTCATGATCCGTGACCAGCTCATGGGGGGCTGTATAGGGCGCTTCGTGGCACAAGGCCCACCTTCACTTTGCAGCGCAAGTCTCCGATGGACCCTTGCTTTTAATGTTCCTGAATCTAAGTTCCAAGTTAAGAGTCCTGAACCCTGAGTCTTGTATCCTGTCCCCGGTCGTCTGATTTCCTTGTGCCTGCTTCGTCCATGCCTAAGACTCTGCCAGAGCCTGCTCCACTACAGTGTCGTCTGTGACCAGCCACTGGCGGCTGTGTAGGAACGCCCTGGTGCAGGGCTCTCCTGAATCTTCGTCATGTCCTGGCTTCAAGTTCCACTGCTTCGTTTAGAGTCTGCTTCGCCTCCGTGTGGTCCGCGACCAGCCCTGGATGGCTGTGTAGGGTGTGCTGCAATTCAGCCTCATCCAGTACTTTATCCTGAATCCTTGTTTGAGTCTTCAAGTAACCTGAATCCTTGTCTGAATCCTCTGAGCATCCTGTATCTCCATCCACATCTGAGCATCCTGTATCTCTATCCATGTCTTTCATTTAATTTCATTTATTAAAATTTTTTGATCGCCTTTCACAAATGATCAAGGCGATTTACAAAGAACACATACATAAAAATTATTAAAGAACACAAAAGATGACAAAACATACCATGAATTTCATGTAAATAATTATTGAGAACATTGATCAGTGTCAAACATTACTCATATTCAAACATATAAGCAATTGTTGAAAACATTTATCAATATCCACAAACATCAGTCATATTCAAAATCACCAGAGTTGCACTTCACGCTATATGCAATAATCACAAACTTCCATAAGAAGTAATTAATTTAAAACAGCTGGATATATAATTAACAGATATCATAAGCATGATGGAGCAAGAAGTCTTTCAAAGAACGTCTGAATTTTTTCTGGTTATCAATGGCACGGAGTTCAAAAGGGAGGAGATTCCAAACCACTGGGACAACTACCGAAAAGGATGTCTCCCTGGTGGTAGATAAATGCGCTAAATGAACAGATGGTACCTCGAGTAGACAGTTTTGAGAAGATCTTAAGCTTCATAAATGCGAAGCAAAGCATTAGCCCAAGTTGAAAAATCAGGGCTCAGGAGTTTAAAGAATGACATAGCTATCTTATAGTTAATACATTCAGAAACAGGTAACCAGTTTAAACTGGCTAAAACAGGAGAAATATGATCATACCGTTTAGAATTTGACAATAAATGGGCAGCCGCATTAAGCAGTAACTGAAGAGGATAAAGCTGAACTTTTGGTATACCTATCAAAAGACAGTTACAATAATCCAAATGAGGAAACAGTATAGCACAAATCACTGAAAATAGTAAATGCAGTAAACTAGAGATTAAATGAAGTTTAAAGAATCCTGTTTTAACAATTGTTTTGATTTGAGGCTTAAATGAAAGAGTTTAAATGTCTGTGCATCCTGAACCTTCATCCATGTCTGAATTCTTGCCAGAGTTCTAAGTTTCCTCGTCTCATCCAAGTCTCCACGTTTCCTTGTCTTGTCCAAGTCTCCAAGTACCTATGTCTTGTTTCTGTTCCAGTACTATCGCCTGTCCTCGATCTCTGTCCATCCCATCGCATCTGCCGTTCCCAAGCGGCAGGTCTGAAAGGGCTATCGAGTGGCTGGAGGACTACCCCAGAGACCAGCATTGTGTTGCTGGGTCTCTTCTGGTGCATTGGGTTCGGCAGAGGTCACTGTTCCTGATCTTCAGCCTGTCCGCCCGTGCTTGAGCATGTCTTGCCTCGGCGCTTGTTCAGAGACCTCTGGGGTTGTGCCGTGGCCTAAGGGCACACTAAATCTCCCTGGAATTGGGATCGCTCCCTAGCGCACCCCCAACAGGCAAACATAAGCCACCTAATGTTATGGATCCATATAGGATAGTGGACCCTTGGCCCAAGGCGGAGTTGGCACTACCTGAAGGGGTAAACCCCAGCAGGTCTCCACCATCGGGGGTGTGAGGCTGGTGAGAAGCTGGGGCCAACTGGAGATTCGCCACTACCAGCCCACATTCCCCATGGGTTGAGCCCTTGGGTGCCGGGGCCGGCTGTCTTAGGTGGGCCCCAGTGACGAAGGGTGGCAAGAGAGTGAGCATCAGGAGGTGAGGCGGAACCTGGAGGTCCAAGGAAGGAGTCCAGAGAATGCCACGAACCAGTCTCACGAATGAGGCAAGCAGAGGCAAGGAGAATCCGATCCAAGGTCAGAGGCTGACGGTGAGAATCAAGAAGGGAGCCGGTCCGAGGTTGGGAAGCCAGAAGATCCATCCGAAGGTCAGAAAGCCTGGAAGAGAAGCAGGCGGAGTAAATCCACAGCCGAGGAGCTGGAACAGGCAACCCAAATCAGGAACAAGCAAGCCAGAAGCAGGAACAGGCTGGCTGGATTCCAGAAGCAAGGATGCTGGAAAGAAGAGACCTGTAGCCAAGTCGTCAGGCGAAGGTTTGTGGCTGGTTTAAAAAAAAATGTATTCTCCAAAACACATATGGTTGTGATTTTCTGGTATAAATGTTATATTTTCTTTCTTTGCTCCCCTATAAAGTGACTATAAACTTTGGAAGTACATGTTTAAATTTATTTACTTTAGTTTTTCTTTTGTTGGAGAAATGTGTATTGTAATCCAAAAATATATTTTTTTTCTTTTTCATTGAAATATGTAATAAGAAATGTAATAAACTATAAATTAAAAAAAAAAGAAGGGAGCCGGTCCGAGGTTGGGAAGCCAGGAGATCCGGCCGAAGGTCAGAAGGCCTGGAAGAGAAGCAGCGGAGTAAATCCGGAGCCGAGGAGCTGGAACAGGAACAGGCAAGCCAAATCAGGAACAAGCAAGCCAAAAGCAGGCTGGCTGGATTCCAGAAGCAAGGATGCTGGAAAAAAGAGACCTGTAGCCAAGTCGCCAGACGAAGGTGTTACGAATGGGCACTGGTGAGATGTGGTAAACACCACCTGCAGGGGTGACTCCAGGTGGAGAGAGATAGGGGTGGCAGGAAAGCCTCTGAAATAGGCTGGAGAGGAAGCTGGTGTAGGCAGGAGTGAAAAGCTGGGAACTGGCTGGGGCTATTGGAGCGGAAGCTAACAAGAGGGTGCCTGTGGTAATGGAAACTGGCTGTAGGGATCCTATACAAGGTGTGTGGAGGTAAGAGTGAGCTTTGAAGCACAGGAACAGCATGGAGGTATGTGTGACAATGAATGCAGGCAGAAGTGATCAGAATACTGGAACTGGGTGCTGGTAAGAATGGACTCAAGGGTTACGTGCAAGTAAGGGTGGTACTGATTGCTGGTATGAGTGACTGAACTAAGGGAAACCCGGGGAAACAATACTGACAATGACCAGACAGACAAACCAAACATTACAACACTAAACATAAAACACACAAGCCCGAAGGCAGCACAATGAAGCTGTATGCCCAAAGGCAACAGAGCAGGGTAGAAGCCCAAAGGCAGCAGGGCAAGGCAGAAGGCCCGAAGGCCACACAGAGGCAGACAGAAGGCCAGAGCAGGGAGCCCAGACGAGCTCGATGCCGAAGCACCGAGGCAACTGCTAGACAGGGTTATGAAGGGAGTCAGAAACATAGAGTAGATAGGAAGGGTGGACTGGGCCAGCCAGGAGAGCATGCTCATGGGGGACCTCTGGTGGTGAGGCGGCTGCCTAGCAGCCATTGACATAACAGAAGGTTTGTGGCTGGTTTAAATACCTGCTGGGTTCTGACGTCACTCGGGGAGGCCAGCTGCAATTTCCCACCGCAGGCCCTTTAAAAGTTCCCAGGTTTGCATGCGTGCGTGCCTAAGGAGGAAGCCAGGGATGGACAGAGCCGGTGGCGTCCTGTGGGCTGGGACGGCTCCGGCGGCATGGGAGAACTGTTGCCTGCGTTGGAAGGGCCCAGGAGGCGCGGCTCGAGCCGGAAGCGAATTGACACCTTGGAGAGCCAGCAGGGCTGGCCAGGTCGGGCCTCGGCTACAACCGGTGAGCCTAACACCTAAGGTCCAAGATTTCATCATAGTCTGAATGCAAATGTGGGGTTTCTTACGAAGCCACAAAAATTTCCACCAGAAAATAACCATCTGTTTCCCATTTGTTCTGTAAAAAACAAAGGAAGTCAGGATCTTTGTATAAGTGGGCAGGAAAGCGCAAGTTGAGCAAGTGCCTGCATCCCTTAATCTCTCTATGGTTCACTATACCAAAGAATGATCAGTAATCATTATAATTCCGATCTGCACCTCCCATAACTTATTAAAAAGAATGTGAAAGTAATAAGTAATCTAATTTGGATTGGGATCCATGCGCCCTAGAAACTGTTGCGGAGGTGGACCCTTGGCCCGAGGTGGAGTTGAGGCCAAAGGTCCCCACCACGGGAGGCGGGGCTGAATGGGAAATGGAGGCCACCTGGAGCTTCGCCAATGCTATCCCTCATTCCCCGCAGGGGTACCGGGGCTGGCTGGTCTTAGTCGGGCTTCTGCGTGGTTGATCCTGGAGAGAATGTCCAAGCCAGGGTGCCAGGAAGCAGCGGAGATGTAGTGTCCAAAGAAGCAAAGTTGAAGACAACACCAGGTTCCAGAAGCCAGGACAGACAGAAGCAGGCAAGAGATTAGGAACAAGTTAAATCCGGGCTTGTGAGTAGGCAAGTGCCTAAGAAAGGCCAAGACCTAAGACAGTCAGTTGGAGATGAGATCAGGTTCAAGCTGAAGTCAGGGCAGGTGGCTGAAGATAAGGTCAGGTTCAAGCTGAAGTCAGGGCAGGCGACTGAAGACAAGGTCAGGTTCAAGCTGAAGTCAGGCAGGCGGCTGAAGACAAGGTCAGGTTGAAGTTGAAGTCGGGGCAGGTGGCTGAAGACAAGGTCAGGTCCAAGCAAGGGTCAAAAGCCAAGGAATCCGTCCAGAGCATAGTCGGGTACAAGCAAGGGTCAAAGCCAAGGAATCCATCCAAAGGGTAGTGGGAACAGGAAGCTGGAACTGGAACACAAAGACTGGAACAAGATCAGGTACTGGAACAGGAACACGAACGCTGAAAAAGGAACAGGTACTGGAACAGGAACACGAAGAAGGCAGCAATTAAGTACATGACAGGAAGCATGGAAACCTGTTGCCAAGGCTGAGACTGGCGGGGCCCGCCTTATATAGTAAGGCTGAGAGATGTCATCATCCAGGGCCATGGGAAGGTTTCCCACCACGGCCCCTTTAAAGTCAGTGAAGGTGCAAGCGCGCGTGCCTAAGGCAGGCAGGCTGGAACTAGGAGATTGCGGCGTCTCCCCTCGACGCCCGTGGGGAGACCCGACCGGGACCAGAGGAGCCTGGGAGTGTAGCCAGAGCGTGAGCATGTAGGCGACTGTCTCTACCGCTGCCAAGGAGGAAGGGCCAGGTCCGGGACCCGGGCGTCGGGGGTGAGTGGAACCAGCCCCGGGCCTGCCGCTGTCAGGAACCGCACCAGAAACATGGGTTTAGTCCTTCTCTAAAAGATGTAAAATATGCCAGGTGTCTATTAAATCTAAGGAATTAGAAAGAAGGATATTCCCTTCAGTTGTCCAACAGGAAGGATCACACGATGTTGCGTGCCCCATTGGTGATAGGCCCGTGACCAGGCCTACTCACCCGTGCAGCGTTGCTCCCAGGCTTGGACCATCCTCGCTAGTGGCTGTGGGCAGCTGCCTTTGCCCCCGAAAAACTAGTGCCTCCTCGGCAGAGTCCGGCTCCTCAGCAGTCCTCCCAAGTTCCTGGCGGGTCTCCCCGTGGCACACGTAGGGAGACGCCATCGCTCAGCCCCCTGTGGGGCCCTGGCCTTAGACGCGCGCACACTGCTCTGACCTTTAATGGGGCCGTGGCGGGAATCTAGCCTGCGGCCCCGGATGCTGATGTCATCAGGCCCTGGTATATAAGCCAGGGATCCGCCACTAGTTCCTTGTCTTGGCAACAGGTTTCCATGTTGTTTGTGTGCTTGTGCCCATCGTTCCTGGTTCCTAATCCTGTCTTCGTTCTTGGTTGCTGTTCCTGACTCGTACCTTGGTCCCTTCCTTGCCTTGCTGGACTGATCTTTGGCTTTGACCCTTGCTAAGTTGGACCACACTCAGGATTGCTGTTCTGGCTTTGACCCCTGCTATGTTGGACTATGCTCAGGATTGATCTTTGGCTTTGACCCGTGCTACACTGGACCATGCTCAGGATTGTTTCTCTGGCTTTGAACCTTGCTATGTTGGACCACGCTCTGGACTGACTCTCTGGCTTTGGCCCTTGCCTGTCCGTCTCAGTACCTTGTCTTGCTCAGCCACCTGCCCTGACCTCAGCTTGCCTTGACTTATAGAATCATAGAAATGATGGCAGAAAAAGACCAATCGGCCCATCCAGTCTGCCCAGCAAGCTCCCACACTTATTTTCCCATATCTATCTGTTTCACCAACCACCAATTTCAGGGCACTTGTTGGTAACTGTTTGACTTCACCTCTCGTATTTACGTGGACTTGGCCCTTGGCTTCGGCCTCTAATACTCGGGTGCCCTCTGTCTCTGCCCTGTTCCTGCTGGCGCCCGGGTCTCTGGATCCCTGCCTCGTCCGGACCTACGTTGGTCCCTTGATACCTCTGCTGGTTCCTGGCAACCCTTGCACCACCACCACTACTGGGAATGGTCACACTGAGGCCCGCCTAAGACCAGCCGGCCCCGGCACCCAAGGGCTCAACCTGTGAGGAACGAGGGCTGGTATTGGCGAAGCTCCAGTTGGCCTCTGTTTCCTAGTCAGCTCCGCCTTCCGATGGTGGGGACCTGTAGGGCTTGCCCTAAGGGTTGCGTCAACCTCAACTCGGACCAAGGGTCCACCACCAGCGCATCACATGAGAAGTAGATTTATCTAAAGCGGGATCACTGAAACAATTAAATTCCCCCCTTACAAACAATAGAGATTGTGAAAAAGGCTTTAACAAGTGAGATACATTTTGAAAGAATTTGTGAGAATAAACATTTGGCGAGTATATATTACATAATACAATGGGAATTTTATAAAGCTAGACCTGCACTAGTATATAATGACCTGCGGAATCTGCAATAACCCTTGTCTCCCGAAAAGGAACATACCTGTTAATTAAAATTGCCACCCCAGCCTTACGACTCCCAGAAGAGGCAGAAAAAACTTTACCCACCCACAAACACTTTAATTTAAGATGCTGTTCATCAGACAATCTAGTTTCATGAAGCACAGATATACGTACATGCTGGCATCTTAAGTACTGCAATATCTTAAAGCTTTTGTAATAGAAAATATACCTGAAACATTCCAAATTGAGCCCTTCAGTGCAGGAGACATGATCCATTAACAGAGAAAGTGTTGCGATCCGGCTGAGGCAGGAGCCATGAGCCGCCTCTTAACTCCCATGGCCGGACTCCGCAGATGCCGGGCCTTCATCGCGGCAGGAACCGCGGCCTCTGCTTGCCTATTTGTGGCCTGGAGGCTGTCCACCAGACTCCTCTTCACCGTGGCAGGAGCCGCGGATTTCAGCTTCTTCTTTGCGTCTTTTGCTGGAGCCGCCGACGCCCTCACTGCTCTGCAGTCCAGAGGGGCCTTCATCCCCAGTGTCTTCCCATGGCTGTAGCTGCTCCCACCTGCTTCCTCAGTGGCTGGGAGGCCACCTCCTACGTCGGGGCCTGCCCGAGTCCCAGCTTCCTCCTGCTCCAGTTCCTGCACGGCAGCGGCAGGGACTCCGCTGTTCAGGGTCCTGCTTCCTGTTCCTGCTCCTCCTAAGGGGTGAGGCCGTGCCTCTCTCCCCTTCTTAAAGGGACAGTGAAGGTGCGGTCCTCTTGGCTCCACCTGTAGCTCCTCCCCGGGAGTTGCCTCTTCTGACCTACAAAAGGGCTCTGAGCTCATTCAGACTTCTCCTAGGCAAGGAGCGAGCTTCCTTGGAGCAGTCCTCCCTTGGGCTCCTTGTTCTGTTCCGTTGGACTTCCGTCTTCTGTTCCTGCCTGGCATCCCCCGTCTTGGATCCCTCGTCCATGTTCCTGTGATGTCTTCAGTCTTCCTTGTCTTGACGCCCTTTGTCTCCTGATGTCTCCATGGCTGTGCAAGTCTCCTGAGGTTCCTGGCTTTTAATCTTCCTTACACTGAGTCTGCCTCAGTGTTCTGGCTCAGAGTTCCATCTCTAGGTTCCTGGTTCTGAGCCCTGTCTCCGAGCTCTCCCCTGAACTGTATCCGGGCACTCGGAGCTCCTTGCTCTTGCCTCTGTCTCTTCAATGTCCAAGTCCTCGTCTTCAGTTCCAAGTGCCAAGTCGTCTCTCCTAACTTCAGTTCCGAGTCTTTGTCTCTTCAGAATTCTATTCCCAGACGAGGTTCGTCTCACCATAGGGGCACACACCACTTGTCCCGCAATTGGGAGCGCCCCCTAGCGCTCTCCACCATTGCAGCACAACAGGTAGAGTAAGATATGAAATGAAACAGAAAAATCCAGGAATTTCCCAACCTAAACTCCCAGAAAGAATGAGAATAAGTAAGGAAAGAACTTTGAAAATATTGTTCATACAAGTATGCTGACATCACTATGGTTCTAAAAGGATCCAGATCCCCAAAACTCCATGATCAGTACATTTTAAACAAACCTAACATGAAACAGAGAGCCCAAAAAATCTCTCAGAAACAAATCCAGTTGTAATGCAGATGTCTCTGCTGGAGACATTCCACGGAGCGACCATCCCCTAATCTCTTTCTCACTAACCACTGTTTCTCAAAATTCTCTGCCTCCGCTGTCACAATCTATTTATTTATTTATTTATTATTTTTATATACCGGTGTTCCTGTATTACATACAAATCACATCGGTTTACATTGAAACATTAAAACAGTGAACCAAGAAATCACCCGGGGGCGATACATGGAACAAGGTACAAGGTACATAGAACAAGGGGTACAAGAAACTGGGAGGGGAAACAAATTTTAGCTAGGATAAGGATTGGTCCGGAAAACAATTCTGGCTAAGATAAGGATTGGTCTGGAAAACAAGCCAAAACAACTCAATAACGTAATCTGTACAATGATGAGGGGGTGTAGGTGAAAAATGCAGCTTGTGTGAGTAACCCTCTGTGATCTACAGCTGTAAATACTAGCAGGGTACATTGTGCCCAGAACGACTTTAAATAAGGTCAGAAAGGAGAGAATAAACAGAGGAAGATGCAGTCTAGATGCAACCAAGGGGCTTATGTTCCTGGGAAAGCTTTATGTTCCTGGGAAAACTTGACAGAAAAGCCAAGTTTTGAGTTTCTTTCTAAAAATCAAGTGGCAAGGTTCTTGTC
The DNA here is from genome assembly GCF_901001135.1 of Rhinatrema bivittatum. Classification (NCBI taxonomy): domain Eukaryota; kingdom Metazoa; phylum Chordata; class Amphibia; order Gymnophiona; family Rhinatrematidae; genus Rhinatrema; species Rhinatrema bivittatum. The sequence goes on along the minus strand of NC_042618.1, from coordinate 263,061,488 downwards.
GGATGTCTGGAGGAAGAGCGTTCCACTGTGTAGGGCCTGCTGTGGATAAGGTGCGTTTCCTTAGGGAAGATTTTGCTGGGGGGGCGTATAGAGTACCTTTGTATGCTCCTCTGATAGGTCTGGATGAAGTATGTGGACGCAGTTGGGAGCTTAGGTGGAGTGGGGAGATGTTGTGTATGGCTTTATGGATAGTTGTGAGCACTTTAAAGAGGATTCTGTATTTAATGGGCAGCCAGTGGAGGTTCTTAAGGATGGGGGTGATGTGTTCTCTTTTGATGGTGTTGGTAAGAATTCTGGCTACGGAGTTCTGAACCATCTGGAGGGGTTTGATGGTGCTGGCCGGGTGTCCAAGCAGAAGGGAGTTGCAATAGTCTGTTTTGGATAAGATGATGGATTGTAAAACCATACGGAAATCATTGCAGTGAAGAAGTGGTTTCAGCTTTCTGAGGACTTGCAGTTTGTAAAAACAGTCCTTGGTGGTGGTGTTTACAAAATTTTTTAAGTTAAGCTGGTTGTCAAGAATGACTCCTAGATCTCTTACATGAGGAGATTGACTTAAATCTGGGGTGGTTGATAAGGGGGTGATAGATGGATTGAGCAGCCCGTTGTTGTTATCTTGTGAGATGATTAGAAACTCCGTTTTGTTGTTGTTGAGGACTAGGTTGAGAACATAAGAACATAAGAAAATGCCATACTGGGTCAGACCAAGGGTCCATCAAGCCCAGCATCCTGTTTCCAACAGTGGCCAATCCAGGCCATAAGAACCTGGCAAGTACCCAAAAACTAAGTCTATTCCATGTTACCAATGCTAATGGCAGTGGCTATTCCCTAAATGAACTTAATAGCAGGTAATGGACTTCTCCTCCAAGAACTTATCCAATCCTTTTTTAAACACAGCTATGCTAACTGCACTAACCACATCCTCTGGCAACAAATTCCAGAGTTTAATTGTGCGTTGAGTAAAAAAGAACTTTCTCCGATTAGTTTTAAATGTGCCACATGCTAACTTCATGGAGTGCCCCCTAGTCTTTCTATTATCCGAAAGAGTAAATAACCGATTCACATCTACCCGTTCTAGACCTCTCATAATTTTAAACATCTCTATCATATCCCCCCTCAGCCGTCTCTTCTCCAAGCTGAAAAGTCCTAACCTCTTTAGTCTTTCCTCATAGGGGAGCTGTTCCATTCCCCTTATCATTTTGGTAGCCCTTCTCTGTACCTTCTCCATTGCAATTATATCTTTTTTGAGATGCAGCGACCAGAATTGTACACAGTATTCAAGGTGCGGTCTCACCATGGAGCGATACAGAGGCATTATGACATTTTCCGTTTTATTCACCATTCCCTTTCTAGTAATTCCCAACATTCTGTTTGCTTTTTTGACTGCCGCAGCACACTGAACCGACGATTTCAATGTGTTATCCACTATGACGCCTAGATCTCTTTCTTGGGTTATAGCACCTAATATGGAACCCAACATTGTGTAATTATAGCATGGGTTATTTTTCCCTATATGCATCACCTTGCACTTATCCACATTAAATTTCATCTGCCATTTGGATGCCCAATTTTCCAGTCTTACAAGGTCTTCCTGCAATTTATCACAATCTGCTTGTGATTTAACTACTCTGAACAATTTTGTGTCATCTGCAAATTTGATTATCTCACTCGTCGTATTTCTTTCCAGATCATTTATAAATATATTGAAAAGTAAGGATCCCAATACAGATCCCTAAGGCACTCCACTGCCCACTCCCTTCCACTGAGAAAATTGTCCATTTAATCCTACTCTCTGTTTCCTGTCTTTTAGCCAGTTTGCAATCCACGAAAGGACATCACCACCTATCCCATGACTTTTTACTTTTCCTAGAAGCCTCTCATGAGGAACTTTGTCAAACGCCTTCTGAAAATCCAAGTATACTACATCTACCGGTTCACCTTTATCCACATGTTTATTAACTCCTTCAAAAAAGTGAAGCAGATTTGTGAGGCAAGACTTGCCTTGGGTAAAGCCATGCTGACTTTGTTCCATTAAACCATGTCTTTCTATATGTTCTGTGATTTTGATGTTTAGAACACTTTCCACTATTTTTCCTGGCACGGAAGTCAGGCTAACCGGTCTGTAGTTTCCTGGATCACCCCTGGAGCCCTTTTTAAATATTCAGGTTACATTAGCTATCCTCCAGTCTTCAGGTCCCGCTTCACAAGAGTGGGAGCAGAGAGGAGGCTGGAAACTACAGGCCGGTTAGCCTCACCTCGGTCGTAGGAAAAGGAATGGAGTAGCTGCTGAAAGAAAGAATAGTTAACTATCTACAGTCAGAAGAATTGCTGGACCAGAGGCAGCATGGATTCACCAGGGGAAGGTCCTGTTAGACAAATCTGATTGACTTTTTTGATTGGGTGACTAGGGAATTCGATCGAGGGAGAGTGCTCAACGACATCTACTTGGATTTCAGCAAAGCTTTAGATACGGTCCTGCACAGGAGGCTTGTGAATAAAATGAGAAGCTTAGGAGTGAGTGCCTACGTGGTGGCCTGCATTGCAAACTGGTTGATGGACAGAAGACAATATGTGATGGTAAATGGAACTTGTTCTGAAGAGAGAGCGGTGTTAAGCGGAGTGCCGCAAGGATCGGTGTTGGGACCGATCCTGTTCAATATCTTTCTGAGTGACTTTGCGGACGGGATAGAAGGTAAGGTTTGTCTTTTTGCGGATAATACTAAGATCTGCAACAGAGTGGACACGCCGGAAGGAGTGGAGAGAATGAGACGGGATTTAAAGAAGCTGGAAGAGTGGTCTAAGATATGCAGCTGAGATTCAATGCCAAGAAGTGCAGAGTCATGCATATGGAGTGTGGAAATCCGAAAGAATTGTATTTGATGGGGGGGGGGGGGGGGGTGTGAAGGGCTGATGTGCACGGAGAAGAGAGAGACCTTGGGGTGATAGTATCTAACGATCTAAAGTCAGCAAAACAATGTGACAAAGCGATAGCTAAAGCCAGAAGAATGCTGGGCTGCATAGAGAGAGGAATATCTAGTAAGAGAAAGGAAGTAATGATCCCCTTGTACAGTGTTTTGGTGAGACCTCACCTGGAGTACTGTGTTCAGTTCTGGAGACCGTATCTCCAAAGAGATAGGGACAGGATGGAGGCAGTCCAGAGAAGGGCAACCAAAAAGGTGGATGGTCTTCATAAAATGACTTATGAGGAGAGATTGAAGAACCTAAATATGTATACCCTGGAAGAGAGGAGGAATAGGGGTGATATGATATAGACTTTGAAATATTTGAAAGGTTTTAATGATCCATGGTCAACAACAAACCTTTCCCATTGAAAAAAAATCAGTAGAACTAGGGGTCATGACTTGAAGCTCCAGGGAGGAAGACTCAGAACCAATGTCAGGAAGTATTTCTTCATGGAGAGGATGGTGGATGCCTGGAATGCCCTTCCGGAGGAAGTGGTGAAGACTAAAACTGTGAAGGATTTCAAAGGGGCATGGGATAAACGCTGTGGATCCATAAAGGCTAGAGAATGGGAATGAAGAGAGAAGCCATGGGGGTAGATTACTGGAGTGGAGACTACTACCTGGTGATTACTACCCTTAATCAATACTCTTTCTCAAGGTTACTGCAACTCCAACATTGCTGTCTGTTTCAACGGCAAGGGGAAATGTGGAAAAGAGGATTTGCATTCAGACAACAACCAACAAGGACTGAACTTCACAATCGGGGTAAACAAATAAGCATGGGGGTAGCTTGCTTATTACAGCAGTTACTACCCTAAACCAATTAAGCCTGATACATCACTTTGAATGCATATACAGCATTGCTCTCTGCTTCAACAGCAGGGGGAAATGTGGAAAACAGGATTTACATTCAGACACCATCCAACAAGGCAATGATCTGTGCAGTCTGGGTAAAAAAGCATCTAGGTAACTTGCTTGATGCGACGGTTACCGGCGCCATTGGTCAGCCCCTGTCACATGGCCATCGGCGCCATCTTGTGCTCCTACCATGTGACAGGAGCTGACCAATGGCGCCGGTAGCCCCTGTGACATAGTATGGGCAAAGGCTATCGGCGCCACTTTGATTACTGGCAGCCGACAACGAAATCGCTCCCGGACCCCCAGGGATTATTGGCAAGCCTTGGGGGGGGGATTAGGAGCCCCCTCCTGACCCCCCAAGTCGGTTCTTCTACCATGTGACAGGGGCTGACCAATGGCGCCGGTAGCCCCTGTGACATAGTAGTTCAGAGGCTATTCGGCACCATTTTGAGCAAGGCTGGCAATGGGGAACAAATGGCACCCGGGACCCCGCTGGACCACCAGGGATGTTCGTAAGTCTTGGGGAGGGATCGGGATGGGGGGGGGGAGGGTTGTATTATAGTTAATCTAAATGTTTGGGGTGGTTTTTAATTTAAAAAAAAAAAAAAAAAAGTGCCCCTTTCCCCATGCAAACCCAAAAAACGAAATTTCCCCGAAGTTTGGGGAAAATCCTTTTCTGGTTTCGGGGCCCCCGAACCACTACGAATTAGGCAATTTCGTTGTAATTGCCTAATTCGTGATAAACGACTGCACATCTCTTGTAATAACGGGTGCTATGGTTTCAGTAACCGATTTAAGGTAGGAAACTTGGCTAGGGTCCAAAGGATGTTTAGCAGGGTTTAGCTTTGAGTAGTGATTCAGTACTTAAAAATTTTCGAAAGCCATATTGGGTGGGGGAACAGAATTTTGTGGTCTTCGAGGTAGTCTGATAGTCTGGCATTAACTAATTTTTCCATTACCTTGGCTATGAAAGGGAGATTGGACGAAAGTTAGTAGGATCTTTAGGATTTAAGTTAGGTTTTTTTAAGAGCGGTTTGATGGAGGCAATTTTCAGGTCATCTGGATAGATTCCTTGGGCTAAAGAACAATTGATAATGTCTGTCAGAGCTTTGGAGATGGTATCTGGTATTAGCAGAAGTAGTTTGGATGGGATATGGTCAAATGGATGTGACGAGGGTTTCATTTTCTTCAATACTGTTTGGATCTCTGAAGTTGTGATGGGTTCAAAGGATTGTAGAGAAATGTCTTTGTTGGGATGGAGATATGTGCTGGATGGCGCTAAAGTGTTAGACTTCAACTGTGTTAAAAGGTTGGAGATTTTGTTGCTGAAGAAGAGGGCCAACTCCTCTGCTTTTTCTTGCGCTTGGTTGAGAGGGTTGTCAGGGATATTGATTTGTGTTAAATTTGATATGTAAGCAAAAAGGGCTTTTGAATCAAAAATAAGGTGATGGATCTTGTGCGTGTAGAAGTCCCTTTTTGTTTTTAATGTAGAGCTCTTGTACAGGTGGAGGGTGAGTTTGTAAGCGGAGAGGGAGGTCGGTGATGGTGCTTTGCGCCATTTGCTTTCTTTCTGTCGAAGGGAGTGTTTGAGTTTTTGAAGTTCTTCATTAAACCAAGGTTGTCTTTTGGAGGCGTTGTGTTTGAGTTTTTTTGTTGCCCGTGGGCATAGTTTGTTTGCTGTCGTTTCTGTTATATTGGACCAGGAGTGGAGGGCTAAATTGGGAGTGGAGATGTCTATGAGAGGGAGTTCTCGGACCAGGTGTTTGTGTAGTTCATCGGATGAGCAAGATTTCCTGTAGGTAAATTGAGGTTGAGGGACGTGTTTGTTGTTCGTTTGTGCCAGCGAAAAGGTGGTAGAGATTAATGCATGGTCTGACCAGGGGACTGGTTTGCATACGGGTAGTGCTGAGTGTGAGATGCCTGAGTTTACAAAAATGAGATCCAAGGTGTGACCTGCTCTATGGGTAGGTTTGTTGATTATCTGCTTGAAACCCATGGCAGACATGGCGGTTAGGAATGTTTCACAGTTGGTTGAGAGAATGGGGTCGTCGACATGTAAGTTGAAATCTCCCAGTATTATGGCAGGGTGCTCCAGATTTAGGTGTGATGCTGTTAATTCTAAAATGGGTGAGGCGTCGGAGTCTAGAAGGCCTGGAGGGCATAGACTAGAAGGATTTGGAGATGATCTGATTTGAAAAGGCCTGTTTCGATTTTTGTAGGTGAGTTAATTGGGAATTGTGTAAGTCTCAGATCTTTTTTGGCTGCTAGGAGAATACCCCCACCCCTTTTTTTCCGTCGGGGGATGGAGAAGAAATCGTAGGTTTGAGTTGGAAGTTGGTTTATTAGTGTACAGTCCGTATGTTTAAGCCATGTTTCAGTTATGGTGCAGAAGTCCGGATTTGTGTCCAGAAGAAGGTTATTGAGTATTAGCGTTTTCTTGGTGAAGGATTGTGCGTTGAATAGAATCAGTGAGAATAGAGCTAGGCCTAGAACCTGTGTAAAAGGGGAAATCATGATGGGGATGAGGGATTTGTAGGTGAGTGGACGGGAAATCAAGGAAGGTTTTTCTGTGAGCATGGTCCTATGATGGAGAATTGGTATTGGGAGACCAATAGGCATTGTGGCCTGATGTAGCCGGTGAGCTTGTTATTAGAACACTGATTCTTAATTTCTTGGATGGGGGGGGGGGGGGGTGAGTGCAGGATGAAGAAGTTTGATGAGTGTTTGAAGCTGGTAGGCAGAGTGCTGTAGATTGGTTTGAAGGAAGTTGGAGACTGGATGGATGAGTGCTGGAGACTGGTTGGCTGGATGAAGATTTGATGAGTGCTGGAGACTGGTAGGATGAGTGCTGGATGAAGATTGGATGAGTGCTGGAGACTGGTTGGCTGGATGCTGGATGAAGATTGGATGAGTGGTGGAGACTGGTTGGCTGGATGCTGGATGAAGATTGGATGAGTGCTGGAGACTGGTTGGCTGGATGAAGATTGGATGAGTGCTGGAGACTGGTAGGATGAGTGCTGGAGGAGGATTAGGTGAGTGCTGGAGATTGGAGTGATGAGTGCAGTGGGGTGAAAGGTAATTGGCACTCTTAAGGGCAGGGCTGGAGCGTGATAAAGGGGATAGAACAGCTCCCCTATGAGAAAAGACTGAAGAGTTTAGGGCTGTTCAGCTTGGAGAAGAGATGGCTGAGGGGGGATATGATAGAGGTCTTTAAGGTCATGAGAGATCTTGATCGGTTATTTACACATTCAAATAATAGAAGGACTAGGGGGCATTCCATGAAGTTAGCAAGTAGCACATTTAAGACTAATCGGAGAAAATTCTTTTTCACTCAATGCACAATTAAGCTCTGGAATTTTTTGCCAGAGGATGTGGTTAGTGCAGAGAGTGTAGCTGGGTTCAAAAAAGGTTTGGATAGGTTCTTGGAGGAGAAGTCCATTAACTGCTATTAATCAAGTTTACTTAAGGAATAGCCACTGCTATTAATTGCATCAGTAGCATTGGATCTTCCTAGTGTTTGGGTAATTGCTAGGATCTTGTGGCCTGTTTTGGCCTCTGTTAGAAACAGGATGCTAGGCTTGAAGGACCCTTGGTCTGACCAAGCATGGCAATTTCTTGTGTTCTTATGCTCTTTGTGTTTTTTGTTTGGATTGGTCTAAATTTGACTGCTATTTCCTTGATCATATTATCCCATGAAACAAATGCCTCATTGCAACTGTTTAGATTTAGATCGGAAATTTTGGACTCTAATGCAGTAGTTAGTGTTTCAGTTTTTATTTTCCTTCTGAATGTTTGGGTAGTTATATTTTCAGGGCTTTTCGCTCCTTGCTTTTTGTCTAATAGGTCTGCTTTGATTAGGTGGTGGTCAGACCATGGGATTATTGTGCGTTTAGTCTAAAATTACTGGGGTTTGCAAAAATAAGATTGAGAGAATTACCTGCTTTGTGGGTGTCTTCAGAAATGTGTTGAGTCCATCCTAAGGCTTCCATTATTTCTAGGAACATGTCACAGGAGAAGGATCTTGGAGACTCATTTACATTTATTTATTTATTTATTTCATTTATAGATTTTTCTATACCGGGGTACGTAAATAACATCACCTCGGTTTACATTCAAACAGTAATTCAGCATTGCGCTTTACAGTATAACATAGTAACTGAACGAATACAATACAATATATAACTTTGTATTAATAGAATATAAGCAATATATGAGAGACTGTGGAAATTAGGATGAGTAGTGAGGATTCAATTCATTAATAGTAGGCTTTTTTAAATAACCAGGTTTTAAGGTTTTGTTTAAATTTTTTGTGACAGAGTTCCTGGCGTAACTCATGAAGATTAAAATCTCCTAAAATTAAAGTTGTTTCAGGAGAAGAGAATTCTTTTGTGAAAAGTTGGATTAAGGGTGAGAAGTCTTTTTGGAGAAGGCCTGGAGGGCAGTATACTAATCTGATGTTAATTTGTTTTGATTTTAATATGGCTACTTCAGAGGGCGGGTAGATTTTAGTTTTCTTTAGTGTTAATTTGAGTTCTTTTTTGCAGATTATTAATAAGCCTCCACCTTTTCTGTCTTGGGATATGGAATAGATTGTAATTTGGATGTGATAATTGGTTTAATCTTGTCATTTAGCCAGGTTTCAGTTATGCAGAATATTGTTGGTTGTTGTTCATTAATAATATTATTGATTAAAGAGATTTTTTAAAAAACTGATTGCGTGTTCAGAAGTAGAATGGAGAGCAGTAGGCAAGTTCTGATGTTTTGATTTTTGGTGTTTGTAGAGTTTTGTAGAATTTTATTAGATTTGTTTGGATTTATGTTTTTGTTGTTCATTAGGTTTTTTCTTTGACCAGGTGAACTGCTTTTTAAGACATTTCTAGCTGAGATTTTGTTGCTAAAGACAGTTGGGGAGGTCTGCAGGTGGGGAGGTCAGCGGATCCGCAGGATCAAAGGTGGTGAGGTTCGCAGGTGGTTAGGAATAGGTCGGTGGACTCACCCAGCTGACCGTAGGTCTGCAAGTGGACTCAGTCTGCCACCTGCAGGACCGCAGTCAGCAGTCCGCACTCTGTGGTCCGCAGGTCTGTAGGTGGAGAAGTCTGTAGATGGGGAGTTCCACAGGTCTGCAGATTAGCTCTGACCCAGCTCAACATCTCCCCCCACTCTCTGCAGAGCCAGACCAAAAGCAGCCAGAGACCCTGCTCCTGGAGTCAGAAACCTAACCACTGAGATATCCCCTGATGCTAAGGGGTTCTCTGCAGATTCTAATGGAAGGTGTCAAGGTAGTTCATAGTTTCCCTCACCAAACAATGGCTGGACAGCTTCAGGATCAACATCCGAAGGTCATGGGGCAGAAAGGGGAGAAGGCACTATAGGGAAAGGGATGGAATGGCAACAGGCTTGGGGGTGGAGAGTTTATGGCTGCTGTGTCACCACCAAATTCACCACTTTTGGTGGTGATGGTGGTGGCTGCTGCCCTGTAGTGGCCACAACCACCTTCCTAGTTCCCCCAATTTACTTACCCCTCAGGGGTAGGAAGCCAACTGATTAAATCTGGCCTGAAGCTCCCTCCAGGCCTGCCTCATCTTCCAGCGGTGGTGCTGAACTCCCCTGATGAGGAAGAGCTGGTCCTCCATGCTCGCCACCAGAGATGCTAGGGTATGCATCTCTCTGCTGGTGAGGTTTAACTGTCTTGCAGGGGGGGAAGGGGGAGAGGCATCTTGGATTGAGGCTGCCCCAGAAGAACTGGAAATTCGTGCTCAAAGAACATACTGTACATGCGTACATTTGTGCTTTAGCGAAAATGTGTGCGTGTATGAGCTCAAATACACATGAACATTTATGAAAGTAGCTTATGTATATGCATGTTTTGTATAATAAATACACGTATTTTATAATCTGCATGGACGTACATGTGCAGATTTTAAAATACGTGCGTATTTTTGGCAGAGCCCCAACTATGCGCTACATGCAGTTGTTTGAAAGTTATCCTCTTCGATTTTAAAACCTTTGGAAACATAAAAATATCTACAATATCTACCTGAGTGTAATCTGCTTTAAATTGCCAGAAAAGGCAGAATGTAAAACATAACTTTATTATATAATTTTCTGCTGGATATTTTTTTAAATACAGAACCAGGGTGAACTGAGAACTGTTTGAGCTTTATAGATCAAACATTAATTTGCAACACAAATTTGGTTTAATACAATTTCTCATAGTTTTCATTAATATTAAATTCTGTTTTGCCAAGTTATATTTGTCAAATCTTATTTAATGTATATGAACTATACAGTATCTACATATTAGAACAAATATTTTAGAGTCACATGAATTGTAATGCGCTATAATATTCACTATCAGAGAAATTTACTGCATATACTAGTTTATCCAAAGCTTGGATATGCAAGTATCTATAATAAATAAAATAAACAAACCTATTTTGTATAGCAGCTTCCTCCTATTCCTTTTGGTCTCCAGTTCAGTCAGAATCTTCATTTCTATTCCCTGTTCTATCTCCCCTCTAGTCATGCCACTACAGCAAAAGTCCTCTAGCTGAGAAGGACTGACTGTGTAACTTAGTAGAAATGTGCTCATGAACCAGACAGTATATGCCAGTTTTGGGTGATGGTTTGGACTGGGGAGCTGGGTCTGAGAATCAGACTCTGGTCTCTCATATGTGGGCCTGCTTCTTATTACATTTGAAGAAACTTCAACAAAACTCCTTTATCTTCAGCACTGACAAGTTATTTCCACTAATCTTTCTTTAAAAAGCCAATTGATATTTCCATGGACAATAAGCTGCTAATGAGAATAACATCTTCAAATGAAGTAAACTTCAGTCTTTGTTATTAACTTGAATACTTTTCACAGAACTACTTCCATGTAGTTAATGAAGATCTTCCAGAATCTCTTGTCCTACTTCCTTTCATTCCAACAAATTGCCCAGAACGACTTCTGAAATCACGCTCTTGACCTTCACTTTGTGCCAACTCCTCATCATACCTAAAAACAGGAACATTGTTTGTCAGATTTATTCCATAAATGAGTATCCATTTCATTGGTATCTCCTGCCACCCCATTTCCATTTCTTTCATGTTCTCAACTTCCTCTATTTCCTTATGTTTCCTTCTTTCTTCCTGATGATCTTTTATGCACATCCTCAAATGTCTTTCCTATTCCACTCTCTCCTTTCATTGTGTGTCTCTCTCAACCCTGATCTTGCTTTTTCTGACATTCATTCCCCCTTCCCGTCCTTCTTTCTGTTTTACACTCTCAGCTGATGTCATCTCTTTCAGCGTTCCTCGTATTTCTGTGCCCCTCAGTGTTCTATGTAACATACATATACATACACATGGACTACTTCTGTCTAGGAAAGGATAAAAAGATGGCATATCTTCAGTCTGTAACTACTACTTGTCTAATTAAGTCAAAGTAGGTCTTGAATTCATATTACTGCTTCTTAGCCATAGGTATTACTGCAATTAACAGAGACAATGATGAAAAATATACCTCTGATATGTTGCAAATATGGTTTCTCTGTTACTGTTTGATTCTTCTGTAAAATTGTGAGCACAATAAATTGGGAAACTGTGATCTGGCACCCAGTCTTGCAACATTTTATTACTTTTCCTTTTAGCTCCCTACATCAGCCTACCTGACCTGTGACTCTCAAGTCTTGTTAATTTTCAATTGTTGCCTTTTCTCCTTTAAACCTTATCCAAACAATATTCCCATCCAAAAAAATTACAATTATTACTCCCTAACTCAGAAAAACCTCATCCAAATGTTGCTTCCCCAACTTGGAAAAATGATTCTAAAGCTGAAGCAATAACAAAAAGCTTAAAAATATGGAGGCTCTTAGAAGCAGGTCTGTATCATCTAAGGATGCTTTCTTGAGAACAAAGATACAAGGACGTAGAGAAGAGCATGGCATTAAGGCTCATTCCTTTTCCCAACTTGGAATCAGGCAACAGAACACTCATTTTCCTCAAGATTAGTGAAGCTGGATTTTGCTGGATTACCGTATTTTTCGCTCCATAAGACGCACTTTTTTTCCCCCAAAGGTGGGGGGAAAATGTATGTGCGTCTTATGGAGCGAATATAAAAAAGAAACCAAACAAAAATCTAACAAACACCCCCCCCCCCCCCGACTCCCCCAAGACCTGCCGACTTAATTTCCTACAACCCCCCCCCCCAAGACCTGACAAATTAATTTCCTGCAATCCCCCACCCTCCTGACCCCCCCAAGACCTGCCAAACGTCCCTGGTGGTCCAGCGGGGGTCCGGGAATGATCTCCTGGGCGTGGGCCGTCGGCTGCCAGTAAACAAAATGGCGCCGACGGCCCTATGCCCTCACTATGTCACTGAGACCGACCGCTGCTATTGGTCGGTCTCAGTGACATAGTGAGGGCATAGGGCCGTCGGCGCCATTTTGTTTACTGGCAGCCGACGGCCCTATGCCCTCACTATGTCACTGAGACCGACCGCTGCTATTGGTCGGTCTCAGTGACATAGTGAGGGCATAGGGCCGTCGGCTGCCAGCAAACAAAATGGCGCCGACGGCCCTATGCCCTCACTATGTCACTGAGACCGACCAATAGCAGCGGTCGGTCTCAGTGACATAGTGAGGGCATAGGGCCGTCGGCGCCATTTTGTTTACTGGCAGCCGACGGCTCACGCCCAGGAGATCGTTCCCGGACCGCTCCTGGACCCCCGCTGGACCACCAGGGACGTTTGGCAGGTCTTGGGGGGGGTCAGGAGGGTGGGGGGTTGCAGGAAATTAATTCGGCAGGTCTTGGGGGGGGGTGAGGGGGGTGGGGGGTTGCAGGAAATTAATTCGGCAGGTCTTGGGGGGGTCAGGGGGGTGGAGGTTGTTAATTTAAAGGGTTGGGATAGGGGGGGGGGGGTTTTGGGGGTTCCCACAGAAAGAAAAATTTTCTGATCTGGGGAGTGGACCGAAATGGCCCTCCCCAGACCCGAAAACAAAATGGGGAGAAAAAAAAAAAACTATGCACTCCCCTAATTTGCTCCATAAGACGCCCAGACGCAGAGCCGGTTTAGCACAATTTTTTTTTTTTTAAATTTTCCCCCTCTGAATCCTAGGTGCGTCTTATGGTCAGGTGCGTCTTATGGAGCGAAAAATACGGTAACCACAAGTGCACGAATGAGTGGAAGAATATTCTTGTTGCATAAGGCAACTACATCTGATGCCTTGACAAATAACATTTAATCTAATACCACACAGTCAGCATCTCACAATGTTCTTGCCAATTGTATTTATAGCCATCCTTACACTATGTATATTTTGAACCAAAATAAATTATTGTAAGAAGTGGAAAACATCTCTCAAGAAGAAAATACTTTAAATATTCATAAATATTTTTAAAAACTTACAAGATTTCATAGTTTCCAAGAACTTCTTTAGATGGAGACTTATTCCATTTACAATCTGGAATTTCCCCATTTGGAACAACTATATTAAGTGTATCATTAATAAGGTTATATTTAAGTATACGATCATTAGCTGTGCTGGATGTAAGCGATGGTGAGGCATTAACCTGTAAAAAAGAAAAAAAGAAAAAGATCACGATATTTACTTTAATTGTTGTCGATAGTATATTTGACATAATCCTTTCCAGCTCCTGTATTTAGTTTCCAGGGTCAGCCAGATGTTTACAGACTCTCTGTACAGGTCCATTAAATATACTGAGTGATGGAGACTCAGCATTCTAGGTTAAAAAAGGCAAATGTATTGTTATAATTTATAGTCCAAGCAAAAACAAGGAGTGGTGTATTTATATATTAATATATTATATACATTAAGGCCCGGATTTTAAAAGCCCTACGTGTGTAAAACCAGAGGATTTTCGTGCATAGATGGGCTAATGCACGCCGAGCCTATTTTAAAAAGGCCCGGCCATGCAAGTAAAGCCCTGGGACACGAATAAGTCCTGGGGCTTTGGAAAAGGGGTGGGGCGGGGTTAGAGACTCCTGGCACGGTGGCCATTTGTCACTGTGTCGGAGGATCGTGTGCTGGCAGGGTGCAGGTGCGGGCAGGCGCAAAAGGTAGGATAAAGGTCGGGGGGGGGTCTAGGTTAGGGCTAGGAGGTGGGTAGGTTAGGGGAAGGAGAAGGGAGGTTAGCGAAGGGGGTTGGGAACGGGGGAAGGATGTGTGCATCGGCGCGCACAAGTTGCACAATTGTGCACCCCCTTGCGCACGCCGACCTCCGATTTTATAACATGCGCACACCTGAGCCAGGTAGCACGTGTACATGGACGCCTGCGTGCACGTTTTAAAATCTACCAAAAGTTTTTCTAGTTACACTGTTTATCTTTGTTATAAACATATAAATAAAAACTCTGTATAAAATCTTTTTGCATTTGTATTTCTTATTTTTATGTTTTTTCTACTTATATATTTTTAATTATTTATTTATTCATTCTGAGAATGCTATTATTCATCTATTAATCTGAGCAATTCATCCTTGGTGCTTTTTTCATCTGTATATACCACTCCTTGTTTTTGCTCAGTCTCATTGATTGTGGTGTTAGGCTACTGTTTCATAATTTGTAGTCCAGAACTATAGATTTTTAATTACTGAAGCAAACCAAAATCTTCTTAAAAGGTGTCAGTCAGGCTGGCTGATGCCATAGTACTGTGTGCCAGGGATCCAAATTCAGATCTTTGTTTAGTGGGGCTGATCTGAACTGGAAGTGCCATGGAAGAGGCAGCCCCTGTTGGCTAATGAGCAATATAGAGGGTGCACCTCAGAGCAGCACCTCTCCAGTTTTCAGGTTGACAAAGTTTCCTTGAGCTGTCAGGGCATGTCCACTCAGGGAGGGAGGAGGTGTGGCACGGACCGCTGGGAAGACAAAATAAGTGCCAGATCAATAGTACTGAAAACTGAAGTCTTCTATTAATCCACAGGATAGGTACAGATTTAACACTAACAAATTTGCCCATCCTGAAATAAAATGTGTATGTAGTTTATTTTGAATAAACCTTTAAGTTTAAAAACAATTACTCAAATTCATATTTTCAGTTGTTCATGATGCAGTCCCATTTTTTATGAAAAGGTTTCTTCTTGCTTGTGTTTCCAGCTCAGCTGGATTAGTTTCCACTGGGCAATGGCACCATGAGCTTTCTTCCTTAATGATCCAAGCTTTTTAATCCTAATTTGTATTCCAATTCCAACTCATTTAAGAGGTCATTGCAATGACAGTTGTCAGCCATTCACCATAACTCATGGCTTCCTCCAGAAGTGTCTAACACGGACCCCGAGTCTGACTACTAGGTGTTGCCACTAAACATTGATTTCCTAGCATGTAGCAGATGGACTCAGGACCAATGGGTATAGTGTGCTCCTGATAGCAGTTGGAGAGCGAGTCAGATTTCAATCTGATGTCAGCACTACATATACCCGTGCACGAGGCTCTGTTCTTCAGTTTTTCCGTCTCCATAGCAGTTCGAGACTTCACACACGCTTGCACAGCGTTAGAAAACCAAATTCCAAATTTAAAGAAGAAACCTTACCTCCAAAATGAGCCCCGTTCTCCTGCGGTGATACCTAAAGGTCCCTCCCCCAATCGAGATTTCCTGAGGTGATTTCCGAGATCCCTCAGAAGTAAGCCTCTGTCCCGGCGTGGACTTAGCCCCCAGGAAAGGGAGCGGCTGAGAGGCAGCCTCGGTCCGGTAGCCGACCCGGCTTGGACGTAACCCCCTGAAAAGGGAGCGGCTGCAAAAACGAGCACGGCGGTGAAGGTAATTCCCTCCTCCCCGCAGCCGGAGACCGCCCGGCAGAGCGCCGGGAAGCGCCAAGACAAGGTAAGGTAGAAAACTTTCTCTAAGTCTCCAGTCTTCGAGGCTCGGACAGCCACACAGATCGTCCCTCCGGCATCTGTACATTCGGGTTGAGCAGCCCCGTCCAGGCTAGTCCCTGATCCGGCAAGAGGGTCCTCCCACGTGGAGACCCCCTAAGGGGGCCGCCATCTTACCGCATGATCGCCGGCACCTTTCCCCCCCTTGGTCGCCATATCGTTTGCACAACCGAGCCGCGCGCACAAAGTACTTGTGTACATAGCGGCACGCGCATCTGCGCCTTGCGCTCAGTGACGCGCACAGCGGCACGCTCAAGGGGGCCGAGCACACAACTAGGCCTGTGTGCACAGCCTCGCGCGCATCTTCCGCTCCTACTCGCATAACGTGGGTGCACACGAAGCGCATAACCAGGCCTCCCGGCACGTGCACCTGTACAGGATACACGCGCAAATCATGGCACCACCGTCCAAGACAGCTAAGGGTCAAGCCCTCTGTCCAGCATGCCACCTGAGAACGGCGCAGTCTGAGATGACCCCCACCCTGTGCCTACTATGCGAAGAAGCTCTGGGGAGAATCGAGACAAGGTCCCCCTCAGCCCGTAGAGGACTCCGGATCCACCAGCGAGACTACCCTGGACCTCTCTATTCCTGACTCGGCCCCCTCCACAGTGGGGGCCCTCGGGGAGCGCTGTCGGACCCAATGCGGTCCCAGGCAACTTTACCTGGGCAGGATTCTTCGCTGAGCTGCAATCCTACATTCACGCACAGACAGGGCCACCAGTGGCACAGCCACAACCCCCGCCAGTGGCCCAGAATCTTCCAGGCCCCTCCCAGCCTCCATCAGATGAGCCTCACCTGGACAAATGCCTCCCCTTAGGGGACACAGATGACTCATAGGAGGAATCAGAACCCCTGGAAGAGGGGGAAATCCCTCCAGGAATGGAACCGTATTGAACCATGATGCGCTTCTTTCCAAAAGACAAATTATCAGATCTTGTAGCCACGAGTCTGAAGGCATTGGCCATCCCCGACACATGCAACACGGCAGAGTCCAAGGTGAGCCCCTTCCTGGCCAGGCTCCACCAGACCTCACGCCATTTTCCTACACTACAGACCGTACAACAACTGATCGACCTGGAATGGGACGCTCCAGAGGCCACCTTTAAGGGAGGGTAAGCCCTCGAAGCTCTCTACCCCTTGGACCCCGCAACGAAGGAACTCCTGAGGTTTCCCAAGGTCGACGCCCTGGTCTACACCACCACAAAGCGCACTACCATACCAGTTGAGGGAGGAGCTTCACTCAAAGATGCCAATGACAGACAGCAGGAATCCATCCTCAAGCAGTTTTATGATGTATCAGCTGTGATCTTACAGATCACTGCCTGCTGCGCCGTGGTATCACGCGCCTGCCTGGCTATGGCCAGGGACGCAACTACGCCAATCGAGGCATTAGACCCAGCAATATCATTCCTCATGGATGTGACCTCAGACCTGCTACGCACCTCAGCCAGGAGCATCTCGTCCATAGTGGCAGCCAGAAGACAGCTCTGGCTCCGAAGCTGGTCAGCCGACGCGACCTCTAAGACAAAGCTCACGAGAATGCCCTTTAGATGAACACTCCTGTTTGGAAGCGAACTGCACAAATTAGCCAACAAATGGGGTGAGTCCCCAGTACCCAGTCTACTGGAGGACAGAAGGAAGAGGAACCAACACCCCTCTCCCTTGGCACCCAAGGGCAGAGGATCCCAGCATTTTAGACCATACAAAAACACATACCAAGCCCCTCACCCCGCCGGCAGGGGACAGTCCTTTCGGAACAGACACAACAAAAGAGGAGCCGGCTCAGGACCAGGCCCCAGCCGCAACATGCAATGAGAATCAACAGACCCATCTACAGGATGAGATCATAGGGGGCAGACTCACCCTATTCTACCAAAGATGGGTCGAAATAACGTCGGACAATTGGGTCCTATCCATCATCAGAGGGATACTACCTGGACTTCCACAGCATACCCCCGGACAAGTTTGTGATTTCTCCGTGCCACGACCCCTCCAAGAGGAAGGCAGTGGAAACCACACTATCAAAACTCCTCACCCTAAAGGCAATAACACCGGTGCCCACACACCAACAAAATTCTGGGCACTATTCTATCTACTTCATCATGGGAACATTCCGGCCCATACTGGACCTCAAGACCGTCAATCGCTACCTGAAGGTACCCCGCTTCCGCATAGAAACCCTGTGTTCGGTCATAAAGGCGGTACAACCGGGAGAATTCCTAACCTCCCTGGATCTGTCAGAAGCCTATCTCCACATACCGATCCATCGCATCCATCGTTTCTTACGCTTCACGATATTGGGCCATCACTACCAGTTCCAGGCCGTACCATTCGGGCTAGCTATGGCTCCCTGAACGTTCACCAAGATCATGGTGGTAGTAGCGGCGACACTGAGGAAAGAAGGAATCCTTGTGCACCCATACTTGGATGATTGGCCAGAGGAAAGCCATCAAGCAACCACCAGAGTCCAGGAACTACTGCAGAGCCTCGGGTGGGTCGACAACACACCCAAGAGCCACCTGCAGCCCTCCCAATCCCTTGAGAACCTGGGAGTCCGGTTTGACACCAAATGGAACAAAGTCACCCTTTCCCCTACAAGGAGAAGGAGAATGATGGAACAACTACGAGCATTGTTGAACTTCACTCTTCCCATGGCATGGGACTATCTCCAAGTCCTCGGACTCATGGCATCAACCATAGAAGTCGTCCCATGGGCAAGGGCCCACATGCGGCCCCTACAACACTCCCTACTGTCTCGATGGAACCCGATGTCCCAAAACTACTCCGCCCCCCTCCGGCTACCGGCGAAGGTTCAGAACCAGCTACAATGGTGGCTACAAGAAGACCATTTGAGTGAGGGAACAAACCTATCCCCTCCAGAATGGACCTTGCTCACCATAGATGCGAGCCCACTGCCAGGAGCTAATGGCTCAAGGGCAATGGGACAAAGAAGAGTCGGCATGGAACATAAACCGACTGGAAGCCAGAGCAGTCAGACTAGCCTGCCTATGGTTCAGTCACAGACTCCGGGGCAGATCAGTCAGAGTCATGTCGGACAACGCCACAACAGTGGCCTACATCAACCGCCGGGGGGAGGGGGGGGGGGGAACCAGAAACCAGCAGGTGTCTCTGGAAGTAGAGCTCCTAATGATGTGGGCAGAATCAAACTTACAAGGGATATCAGCCGCCCACATCGCGGGAAAAGACAACGTCACTGAGGACTACCTCAGCAGAGAGAGTCTGGATCCAGGGGAATGGACACTGTCTACAGCAGCCTTCCAGCGGATAGTAAACCACTGGGGAACCCCAGCCATGGATCTGCTGGCAACCGGGTCCAACACCTGGGTTCCCAAGTTCTTCAGCCGAAGACGGAAACCACTGTCCCAAGGAAAAGAGGCCCTCGTCCAGACCTGGCCACAGGAGGACCTACTGTTCGACTTCCCTCCATGGCCACTACTGGGCGGAATCATCCGCAAGATAGAACACCACAGAGGGCTGGTACTTCTAGTGGCCCCGAACTGGCCAAGAAGACCGTGGTACGTGGACATGCGAAGACTCCTGGCGGGAAACCCTCTGCGCCTACCTCCACACAGGGATCTACTCCAGCAAGGACCGATCCTCCCCGAAGACCCAACGAGATTCTCGCTTACGGTCTGGCCATTGAGAGGTCTCGTCTGAAAAAGAGTGGATACTCGGGATCAGTGATTGACACACTGCTCCGAGCGCGCAAGTTCTCCACCTCCTTAACATATATTCGAGTATGGAGAATATTCGAAGTGTGGTGTGAGGACTGCGACATCCTTCCAGGGACAGTCAAAATTCCTATGATCCTGGAATTTCTGCAGGATGGCGTGAACAAAGGGTTGTCCGTCAACTCCATCAAGGTGCAACTGGCCGCCCTGGCCAGCTTCAGACCCAGGGTGGACGGAACTAGCCTAGCGACCCACTCAGATGTCTCCCCCTTCTTAAAAGTGGTCAAGCACATTTGGACACCTCTAAAAGTGGTCGTTACCCCTATGGAATCTCAATCTAGTGTTAGACTTCCTAGCGGGAGCTTCTTTCAGACCAACTCGCGGTCTGTCCCTATAGCTCTTGACCTTTGAAGAAGGCGTTCCTCGTGGCAATCTGCTCAGCCCATCGAATCTCCGAACTTCAAGCACTATCATGCTGGGAGCCGTTCCCTCAGATTCACGCTGGGATCCATACAGCTGCACACTGTACCCTCCTTCCTGCCAAAGGTGGTTTCTCACTTCCATCTAAACCAAACCATCTCGCTGCCATCTCCAGATGAGCATAAGGAACGCGGAAGACTCATGCCTTCTTCCCCACCTGAATGTCGGCAGACTCCTAGTCCGATCCCTGGAAAGATCGGAACCTATACGAAAGATGGACCATCTATTCGTTCTTCACAGTGGGAAGAAGCAAGGAGAAGCGGCCTCGCGGGCAACCATAGCCCACTGGATCAAAGAAGAAATCAAGGCGGCCTACATAGAGGCAGACAAGTCTCCACCTCTACAAGTCAAGGCCCATTCCACAAGGGCCCAGGCAGTGTCCTGGGCAGAAACCAAGATGCTGTCGCCTGCAGAGATCTGTCTGGCGGCAACATGGTCCTCCATCCATACCTTCTCGAGATTCTATCGCCTGGATGTTCAGGCCAAGGAGGACACAGTATTCGCAAGGGCAGTACTAAATGGGCCATGGGCAGCCTCCCACCCGGTTCGGGAGTAGCTTTTGTACATCCCATTGGTCCTGAGTCCATCTGCTACATGCTAGGAAATGTAGAAACTACTTACCTGATAATTTCATTTTCCTTAGTGTAGACAGATGGACTCAGCACCCTGCCCATGGCTGCATCGTAATCAAAACTCCTCGGGGGAACCTCCCCCCGAGAGCAACACAAGAACGGGTAAGTCAACCCTTATCTCTAGTTCAGACACCCCCATATTACCAGGTGTCGGCGCTTCTCGGTTGAGTGCCCTGGCTTTCTCCAGCTAGAAACCACACCAACCAATCCGAGTAATCAAGTATCAAGTTAATCAAGTTTCTCAAATTAATCAAGTTAACCAAGTTAATCAAAATTATCCAAACACACATATATCCATAATTGCATTTTGAGGAGAAAACTGAAGAACAGAGCCTCGTGCACGGGTATATGTTGTGCTGACGTCAGATTGAAATTTGACTCTGTCTCCAACTGCTATCAGGAGCACACTATACCCATTGGTCCTGAGTCCATCTGTCTACACTAAGGAAAATGAAATGATCAGGTAAGTAATTTCTACGAGACTCTTTTCCCCCAAGGTCTGTGAATACTTTTTCCACAGTATTTATTCACATTTTAAATGTGTCCATATGATGCCTGCTTGGGAGTTCTGATCAGGAACAGCACAGTGGTACTTTAAGTTTACTTAGATTCATAACAGTGACAATAGCTAAGCCCTCTAGCCTCAGAAAAAAATTATAATTCAGAACGAAAAAGGGCTATTTTAAAAATCTGGCTTTATATTACAACTTTTATCCAAACAGAATTACAACAGTCTTTCAAGTTTTAGTATACTGGAACTATGCATGCAACCACATCTGTATGTAAAGCTTCCTAAGAACAGAAAGATCAGCTTTATTGATATTAGCTAA
The DNA here is from genome assembly GCF_901001135.1 of Rhinatrema bivittatum. NCBI lineage: Eukaryota > Metazoa > Chordata > Amphibia > Gymnophiona > Rhinatrematidae > Rhinatrema > Rhinatrema bivittatum. Next base: position 263,040,158 of record NC_042618.1, on the reverse strand, counting down.
CTACCACTGAGTAAAAGTGAAGCACAAATAAAGAAACTAGCCCATGATCAGAGGAACATTCATTACAATGACAGTTTTCACTCATGCACAGGGGCGGATTGGCCTATCGGGGCTTTCGGCATGTCCTAGTGGGCTGGTCCGGCCAATTATGTGGGTTGGTGTAAGTTTATCACAGTGGCCCTATGCTCGTGGAGCCATTGCGATCAACACCAGCCCCGCAGAGCTGGAGCGTTCCCCGAGGTTCTCTGTAGTCTGCTGTCTAATTTTTACGATGGAGGTGAAAGCTGTGGCAGTATGGGCTGGCTTCCCGCTCTTCTCCTGAAGCAGCACCGCAGTGGCATGGACGGGCACCCCTCGCACCTCCCTAAGCAGCACTGCGGCGGCATGGGCCGGCTCTTCAGGCTCCTGAAGCACTGCAGCAGCAAGAAGCACTCTTATGACTTCCTCTCCCACCTTTGCCTCTATCACTTCCTGTGCTAGTGGGATGCAACCAGCAGATTTCCCACTCTGTTGCCTCACTGCTGGTTGAAGACCTGCTGGCCCCTCCTTATAATTGGCCACAGCAAAAAATAAAGATCCTTCTCCTCCCAGCATTGGGGCCTTTCAGCCCTCCACTTCCCACATTATGGGAAATTTAATGCGGATAAGTGCAAGGTGATGCATATAGGGAAAAATAACCCATGCTATAGTTACAAGATGTTTAGGTTCCATATTAGGAGCTACCACCCAGGAAAGAGATCTAGGCGTCATAGTGAATGTAGAGATTACTTACCTGATAATCTCGTTTTCCTTAGTGTATGCAGATGGACTCAAAACAAGTGGGTATAGTGTGCTCGTGCTAGCAGTTGGAGACGGACCTAACGTCAGCACGGGTACATATACCCCCGCAGGAAGTGCAGCAATTCAGTAATCTTCCTTGCAAAAGCTGTATGGATATATGTGTAGCTGACCGATCGATTAAATGAACAGGATTACCCTGACCAATTGTTAGTAGCTGGAGACCGCCAGTGTTCTCAACCGGATGGCGTCGACACCTGACAGGATGGATGGCCTATTATAAGAAACATGGCTTACCGTGAGTCGGTGAATCCCCATGTATGCCAGCAGCCGGGCGGGATGCTGAGTCCATCTGCATACACTAAGGAAAACGAGATTATCAGGTAAGTAATCTCTACATTTCCTAGCGTGTAGCAGATGGACTCAAAACAAGTGGGATGTACAAAAGCTACTCCCGGACTGGGCAGGAGGCTGCCCGAGGTCCGTTCAGGATTGCCCTCGCAAATGCTGAGTCCTCCCCTGGCCTGGACGTCCAGACGGTAGAACCTGGAGAAGGTATGGAGGGAGGACCACGTCGCCGCTTTACATATCTCTGCAGGCGACAGCATCCTAGTGTCTGCCCAAGAGGCCGCTTGCGCTCCGGTAGAGTGAGCCTTGACCCGTAGAGGTGGTGGTTTTCCCGCCTCTACGTAGGCTGCCTTGATAACTTCTTTGATCCAGCGGGCGATGGTTGCCCGTGAGGCCGCTTCCCCTTGCTTCTTCCCGCTGTGAAGGACGAACAGGTGGTCCATCTTTCGTACTGCTTCTGACATTTCCAGGTATCTGGACAGTAGCCTGCCGATGTCGAGATGGCGCAGTATTCGACCTTCTTCAGACTTCTTCAAACCTTCCGTGGTTGGCAAGGATATGGTTTGGTTGAGGTGGAAGTGTGAGACTACTTTGGGTAAGAAGGAGGGAACCGTGCGAAGATGGATAGCCCCTGGAGTGATTCTGAGAAACGGATCACGGCAGGACAGCGCCTGTAGCTCTGAGATGCGGCGTGCTGAGCATACGGCCAGCAAGAACACCATCTTCAAGGTTAATAAACGGAGGGACCGGCCCCGGAGGGGTCTGAAGAAGGGTCCCGCTAGGAATTCCAAGACTAGGTTGAGTTTCCACAGGGGCACTGGCCACTTCAGTGGCGGGCGAATGTGTTTGACTCCTTTCAGGAAACGTGAAACGTCTGGGTGCGTGGCAATGCTGTTGCCGGCATTCCTGAGGCCGTAGCAGGATAGCACTGCCACCTGAACCTTGATGGAATTGAGGGACAGACCTTTCTGAAGTCCATCTTGCAGAAAATCCAGAATGATGGGGATTTTAGCGGCATGCGGATCGGTGCTGCGAGTTTCGCACCAGGCTCCCCTGCAGGCACTGGGATTATGGCTTTTAGGGACAGGAGCAAGGTAACTTCTAGTGCCGTCCTCTTGAGGGCTGAACAAGGAGATTCCACAAACTTGTCCGGCGGGAGCTGAAGAAAGTCCAGGTAATACCTTCTCGGATGATGGCGAGGACCCACTGGTCCGAGGTAATCTCGACCCACCTGCGGTAGAAGAGGGTTAGCCTGCCCCCTATGGCTGCTACCCCCGGATGGATCGGTTGATTGTCATTGTGGGGTACGGCAGGGACCTGAACCCGAGCCGGTTCCCCTCTTGTTGCGCTTAGTCCGAAAGGACTGGTTCCTGGCCTGCGAACGAGGTGCTTGGTAGCGAGTCCTGTAAGGGTTGAAGCGCTGAGAGTTTCTACCTCTGGATGGTCTAGGACAGTGATGGCCAACCTTTTGAGCTCAGTGTGTCAAAATTCATAAAAAAAACCGAGCATAACTCGGGTGGTGTGTCACTTCTAGAAAAATCCATAATTTTGTGATATTTGTAGCTCTAATTAATAACAAGTTATAATTTTAATATATGTACTGTATTTATTAATAAAGCAAAAACAAATAATTCTTTACCTTACCTGCTTAGTGACTTTTTTGTTGCTGAATTTCGTCAGCTAAATCTTCAATTAAAACACTCTCTCCCCCTCCACCCCCCCTCCCACACAAACTCTTACTCCCCTGGATTTTCTCATACATACTCATGCTCTCACACTCTCTGGCTCCCTCACATACACACAAACACACACACCCAGGCAGGCTCCCATTCATTTTCACACCACTCCCGCTCCATCCTCCAGGCAGGCACCAATTCATTCTCACACACACAGACCCCCAGGCAGGCACCAATTCATTCTCACACACACAGACCCCCAGGCAGGCACCAATTCATTCACACACACATACACCCCCAGGCAGAGTCCCATTCACACACTAAAGGCAGACCCCCCTCTCTTTTGCCAGCAACCTCGGAACCTCTCTCATTCCTCTGCTGCCACTGTCACTGCTGCCACATGACTATTGGGGATGTTACTATTCTTGCACATTCCCAAAGATTACATGTGCCAATCACTAAAAGTATATATATATTTTTTAACCTTTGCTGTCTGATCTTAGTTTTCTAATTGATTGGTCACAGGCTTTTTTTTTTCCACCTTCCCTTTCTTATTTTTTCCACCTTCCCTTTCTTATTTTTTTTTTTTTTTTGCCAATTCCTTTTATATTGTCTTTTTTTCTGTTACTTTTCTCTCCATCTTCTTCCCTCAAACACACAGTCAGGTTCTCATTCTCACATGCATTTCTCTCTCTCCCTCACACACACACACACACACATTCTCTCACTGGCACATGCTGTCTGACTTTCACACACACAGGCTCTCTCTCACTCCCACATGCTGTCTTGCTCAAGCACATGCTGTCTCATGCTGTCTCTGCAAACATTCACTCTCACACACAATCTCTCAACTCGTCTCATACACATATACACACACACACCCCCCCTCTACAGACCCTCAGCCTCTCTCTCACCTCTGGGCCGCCTCGTCGCGGGTCGCCGCAGGATGGGCTCTGCAGCGGCCCTGATCTTCTCGGGTCGCGGCGGCCCTGCTACCGGGCCTCTTCCTCTTCTCAGGCCGCTGCGACTTGGGTGGGATTCGCGGCGGCCCGTAAGCTCAAGTGCTGCTCCTCTTCTGCGCGTGCTGATGCTTCTCTCCTTCCTGCCCACGCGGCTCCGGCAACGTTTACTTCCGGGCCGCACAGGCAGGAAGGAGGAGGGGCATCAGTGCGTTTAAATGCGATCCCTATCTGCCTGTCGTTGCGCCGCATGAGCCTCTCTGCACCCGGGGGCATGGGGGGGGGGGGGGGGAGAGATACTAAACTAATTTTAAAGGGTCGGCGCAGCCGCTAAAAAAAATAAAATAAAGGATCGGCACAGCAGGAAAAAAAAAAAAGGCTCGGCACAGCCAAAAAAAAAAAATCCCGATAGTCCATGAAATGCTGCGCGTGTCAGCAAACACGTCTCGGCGTGTCACCTCTGACACGCGTGTCAGAGGTTAGCCATCACTGGTCTAGGAAAAGGGCGCTGGCTCCTCCTTGACCTGTCTTCTGGTAGACGGGGTAATGGAGAGGCGCCCCATTTACTGGCCAGTTTCTCGAGGTCGCTGCTGAACAGGAGGGATCCCTTAAAGGGCATTCTCGTGAGACGTGTCTTGGAGGAGGAGTCGGCCGACCAATTACTTAGCCAAAGCTGTCTCCTGGCTGCCACTGAGGATGACACTCCCTTGGCTGCCGTATGGACTAGGTCGGAGGCTGCATCAGTGAGGAACGAGAGAGCTGATTCCATCTCTTCTCCCAGGGTGTTATTCCTAGCCTGTGATAAACAGGAACGCATTACCATGGTGCAGCAGTTCGCAATTCGTAGGGACATGGCTGCCACCTCAAAGGTGTGTTTCAGAATGGCGTCCATGCGCCGGTCATGTGTATCCTTGAGGGCCGTCCCCCCTTCCACCGGAATGGTGGTGCGCTTCACAATTGCGCTAACTATGGCGTCTACCTGGGGGCACGCCAGCATCTCCTTGGTTGCCGGGTCTAAGGGGTACATGCCAGCCAAGGCCCGACCCCCTTTGAATGAGGCCTCCGGCGCATTCCATTCCAGATCGATGAGCTGCTGTGCTGCTCGTAGGAGGGGAAAATGGTGAGTCGTTTGGCGCAGGCCCTCTAACAGGGGGTTCCATTCTAGGTTCCCCTGGGGTGTCATGGCCCGGGAGAGCCAGTTCCGACAGGCATTGTGAGATCAGCCCTGGGAGATCCTCTTTCAGAAAGAAATGCCTTATGGTCCAATATGGTTCCATCCCCGAGGGAAGTTCTCCCTCCTCGGGGGGCTCGTCATCTTCCTCAGAGCAATCTGAATCCCCATAAGTGGGGCTTCCGGGTGGCGAGTGGCCGTGCCTAGGCCTTGAGAGTCCAGGGGCCAGTTCATTCGGTACGTATGGACCCGTTCAGGGAGCCGACTGCATTGTGACAAAGGCATGAATCCCCTTGAATAATTCCACCCAGGAGAGCGAAGCCGGATCTGACCTTAGGGGCACCAGGTCTCTCGCGTTCCCTGGCAGCTCACCGCTGCCTGCTAGGTCTGGGGTGTTCTCTGAGGAACTGGCAAGTACGCTGGGCTGCGACCGGTCCTGGCCTGGAACTCCCAGGGCCTCTTCACATTGGGCACATAGGGAGTCTGCTTCCTCGCTCTGAGTGGCTCTGAGGTTGCATGCAGAGCAGAGGCTTATGCCCGATTCTGGAGGTGCCGGCTCTGCTGATGCATGGGCTCTCTTACGCTCCATCTCGTCTGTGAACCCAGCTGGAGTCTGCGCTTTGTAATATGCGCGAAAAATGTGCGCCTACCAATCTGCGCTTATCTACGTGCGCCTGTCCACGAGCGCCTATGAACGTGCGCCTAAGAGCGTGCGCTTAGCAACGTGCACTTAGCAACGTGCGCCTATCGACGCGCGCTTAGCAACGGGCGCCTATCAATGTGCGCTTAGCCACGGGCGCCTACCAACGTGCGGTTAGCAATGGACGCCTAACAACGTGCGCTTAGCAATGGGCGCCTACCAACGTGCGCTTAGCAACAGAGCAACATGCGCCTATTGCACGGCTGACGAACCAGGGCAGAAGGCGAGCAGGCAGGCAAAATGGTGACCCTCTTGGCGGGTTGCCACGTAGGCAGACTCTGCTCATCCTCGCTTCCTTGGAGACCAGCAAGTAAAGATGTACGCCCTACCTTGTTTTCGGCACTTCCCGGCTGCGACCCGGGCGGTCTCCGGCCGCGGGGGAGAGGGTAAGTACCGTCACTGCCGCGCTCGAGGAAGTGCACCCGCTGCCTCTAGGCCGCACCCGAACTCATCTCGCTCGGGGGCCAAATCCTCGCCGGGACCGAGGCTGCCTCTATGCCGCGCCTGAGCCCTTCTCACTCGGGGGCTAGGTCCCTGCCGCGAGTCGGCCACTGGACCGAGGCTCTCACCTCCGAGGGGACCACGGAAATCGCCTCGGGAAACTCAACTGGGGGAGGGACCGAATGGTATCACCGCAGAAGAGCGGGGCTCGTCTTCAAGTAGGTTTCTTTTATGAATTAAGTCTTTAGAATTTGGAAAAACGCTCAGCGAGCGTGAGGTAGCTCCAAACTGCTTTGGAGACGGAAATTACTGAATTGCTGCGCTTCCTGCAGGGGTATATGTACCCGTGCTGACGTAAGATCCGTCTCCAACTGCTAGCACGAGCACACTATACCCACTTGTTTTGAGTCCATCTGCTACACGCTAGGAAATATAGCTTTTTTACATGAAACAAGTTTATTAGATATTGAACTTCAAAAATTGTGTAGAGAATGGGTAGGTCAATGTCATTTTGCATCATATAAAAATAGACAGAGAGGAATTGCTATTTTAATAAATAAAAACACATTCTCACAGGACAAGCAGGATGGTAGTCCTCACATATGGGTGACATAAGAACATAAGAAAATGCCATACTGGGTCAAACCAAGGGTCCATCAAGCCCAGCATCCTGTTTCCAACAGAGGCCAATTCAGGCCATAAGAACCGGGCAAGTATCCAAAAAAAGTCTATTCCATGTTACCATTGCTAATGGCAGTGGCTATTCTCTAAGTGAACTTAATAGCAGGTAATGGACTTCTCCTCCAAGAACTCATCCAATCCTTTTTTAAACACAGCTATACTAAATGCACTAACCACATCCTCTGTCAACAAATTCCAGAGTTTAATTGTGCGTTGAATAAAAAAGAACGTTCTCCGATTAGTTTTAAATGTGGCCCATGCTAACTTCATGGAGTGCCCCCTAGTCTTTCTACTATCCGAAAGAGTAAATAACCGATTCACATCTACCTGTTCTAGACCTCTCATGATTTTAAACACCTCTATCATATCCCCCCCTTAGTCGTCTCTTCTCCAAGCTGAAAGTCTTTAGTCTTTCCTCATAGAGGTTGTTCCATTCCCCTTATTTTGGTAGCCCTTCTCCATCGCAATTATATCTTTTTTGAGATGCGGCGACCAGAATTGTACACAGTATTCAAGGTGCGGTCTCACCATGGAGCGATACAGAGGCATTATGACATTTTCCGTTTTATTCACCATTCCCTTTCTAATAATTCCCAACATTCTGTTTGCTTTTTTGACTGCCACCTAATATGGAATTAGGTGCTACAACCCAAGAAAGAGATCGAGGTGTCATAGTGGATAACACATTGAAATCATCAGCACAGTGTGCTGCGGCAGTCAAAAAAGCAAACAGAATGTTGGGAATTATTAGAAAGGGAATGGTGAATAAAACGGAAAATGTCATAATGCCTCTCTATCGCTCCATGGTGAGACCGCACCTTGAATACTGTGTACAATTCTGGTCGCCGCATCTCAAAAAAGATATAATTGCGATGGAGAAGGTACAGAGAAGGGCTACCTATATGCATCACCTTGCACTTATCCACATTAAATTTCATCTGCCATTTGGATGCCCAATTTTCCAGTCTCACAAGGTCTTCCTGCAATTTATCACAATCTGCTTGTGATTTAACTACTCTGAACAATTTTGTGTCATCTGCAAATAATCATCAGGATGGAGTCCAATCACAGAAAACTTCTGTCAAAGTTTCCAGAACTTTGACTGGCCCCTACTGGGCATGCCCAGCATGGCACTAACCTTGCAGCCAGCAAGGGTCCCCCTTCATTCTTCTTTTTTCCGCGCAGCAGTAGCCTCGCGGTTTAGGAGCTCTGAAGAGATTCCTGACAGGAATTTTCCTCACGGAGTTAATTAAAATTAGATTGCCCCACAGGGGTCCCTCCTCTAACTTTTCTCAGGCAGCGGTACTCCGGTAAGTTTTTCACCGTTTTTCATCGATTACCGTCGAGTTTGGCCCTCGTGGCCTACTGGCCGTCGACCGTACCGCGGCTCGATTTTTCGATGGCCATGGCGTCGGGGTTTCGTTGGTGCCCAGACTGCACTCGCACCATGTCCATCACAGACCCTCATGGAGTCTGTGTAATGTGTTTAGGCCGTGATCATGATGTCCTGACGTGCACCAAATGTGCCCTCAAGACACCAAAAGGTCGCAAAGCCAGAATGGAGAAGTTGGGACTCCTTTTTCCGTGCTCACACCCCGATGCCGTCCATCGCATCGACATCATCGGAACCAGCACCGTCGAAGTCGCACCAGCATCGACAACTGTCCGATGACTGCCCGCCATCGACGTCTTCTCGGCCATCGACTCCCGTTTCTCCCCCTCAAGATCAAGGGGATCGTAGGGAGAAACATCGCCATCGGCATCATAGGTCTCGGACTGTCGAGGGAGCGAAATCATCGACCTCACCACCGTCCGAGCCACCAAAGAAGCCCCGTCCAGGAACGGCACCGACCATTCCTGCGACCGGGACATCGAGGCCACCCTCACCCGATCGGGGTTTCGGAGTCGCGATTCCGCCTGTAAAGGTGGCCCCCCCGCATGTGCCTCAGCCTCCCTCTTCCGTCATGGAGCCAGGGCTGATTGCCCCAGGTCTCCGGGAAGAACTGGACCGGCTGGTCCAGGGGGCCATCGACAAGGCGATGCAACAACTCCAGGTTCCTCCGGCACCGACACTGGCACCGAGAGTGAAACCGGTCACCGACCCGATTCCAGCAGCGCTGGCACCGCTGCTATCCCGGATGGAGGCGCTCATGACTGCCCTTCCACCGGTGATTCCCGGGTCTCTGATGGCTCCGGTGCGCTCCCCGATGACAGCTTCATCGGGAGGAGAAACACCGTTCCGCATTCCTCCTTCGGGGGTACTGCCTCAGCCATCGATGCCATGTCGTCCCTTGCCACCGATTCATTCATCGGGGCAATACGCACATCGGCACCATCGATGCCTTTGATGCCGGCACCGATGCCCCCCCAAGGCGTCCACGATGCCCCCGGTGATTCCTTCGATTTTCTCGGAGCCTCAGCCAGGCCCTTCGGGTATCCAACCCCCTTCTGGTCCTACAGGTCAGCCTGCTGATCCTTATGACACCTGGGGTGATGATACTTCCACAGACACCGATGACTTACCTTCACCTCCCTCTCCTACTGAAAGTAGAAAGCGTTCTCCTCCAGAGGACCTTTCTTTCATTAATTTTGTGAAGGAAATGTCGGAATTGGTCCCTTTTCAGCTACAGACGGAGCAAGATGATAGGCACCAGATGATGGAGCTTCTCCAGTTCCTGGATGCCCCTAAAGTGATCACTTCTATTCCCATTCATCAAGTTCTTCTTGACCTCCTCAAAAAGAACTGGGAAAATCCTGGATCCATTGCCCCAGTACACAAAAAGGCTGACACTACCTATCTAGTACAGTCAGCACCTGGCTTTCAAAAATCTCAGCTTGACCACCACTCAGTTGTGGTAGAATCAGCTCAAAAGAAAGCAAAAAGGATGAAGCCTCACTCCTCTACCCCTCCTGTCAAGGAACACAAGTTCCTAGACAGTATTGGTCGACGAGTGTTCCAAGGGGCCATGCTCATCTCCAGGACTGCTTCTTATCAGCTGTACATGACCCAATACAACAGGGTCATTTTCAAGCAAATACAGGACTTCTCTGAAACCCTGCCTGACCAAGTCCAAGAACATCTTCAAATCATTGTCAACAAGGGCTTTGAGGCAGGAAAGCATGAGATAAGAACAGCTTATGATATCTTCGACACCTCCACTAGAGTGTCTGCAACTGCCATTTCGGCAAGACGCTGGGCCTGGCTCAAGTTTTCTGACCTTCGCCCAGAAGTACAAGACAGGCTCTCTGACCTGCCCTGTATAGGAGATAATCTGTTCGGTGAACAGATTCAGCAAATAGTGGCTGAATTAAAGGACCATCATGAGATGCTCAAACAGCTCTCATCGATACCTTCTGACTTCCCTTCTAGACAGCCCTTCAAGAAGGACTCTAAGAAGTCATTCTTCCGCCCAAGGAAGTACTATCCTCCACCAGCAAGGTCCCGAGTTACGAGGCCTTATCAAAAATCTCAATCTCGCCAGCCCTGGAAGCAAAAGCCACAAGCAGCTCCCCAGCCGGGGCCTGCTTCAGGTTTTTGACTTTCCCTTGGAGAGCAGCAGCATGATTCCTCTGCCAGGCATACCAGTGGGAGGTCGATTGTGCCACTTTCACGGCATATGGCAATCAGTCACAACTGACCAATGGGTGCTAGCAATCATTGCTCAGGGTTACCACCTGAACTTTCTTGCTCTTCCAACGGATTCACCACCTCTACAAGTGTGGAGAGTAACTGACTACTCTGTCCTTCTGGAGCAGGAGGTTTCCCTTCTTCTCCAGTTAAGGGCAATAGAACCCGTTCCTCTTTCGCAAAATGTCCTAGGGTTCTATTCCCGGTACTTTTTGATCCCCAAAAAATCTGGGGGGCTTCGTCCAATTCTGGACCTACGTGCCCTCAACAAGTACCTCCAGCGGTAAAAGTTCAAGATGGTAACCTTGGGCTCGCTTCTACCTCTTCTACAAAGAGGAGACTAACTCTGCTCTCTGGACCTCCAGGACGTGTACACCCACATTGCGATAGCTCCAGCTCATCGCAAGTACCTCAGGTTTTTAGTAGGCCCAAGACACTATCAATACCGGGTGCTTCCATTCGGCCTAGCATCGGTACCATGAGTCTTTACCAAATGTCTCGTGGTTGTCGCAGCCTCTCTCAGGAAAGAAGGTGTTCACGTCTACCCCTATCTAGACGACTGGTTAATCAGGACCCCAACCCAGCAAGCCGCTTGATCGTCCCTGGATTTAACCCTACACACTCTAACTTCTCTAGGATTTCTCGTCAATTACGAGAAATCCTATTTAGTTCCATCTCAAACCTTGTCGTCCCTTGGGGCAGACTTGGACACCTTACAGGCAAAAGCCTTTCTACCTCAACAACGAATGCAAACCCTCGTGTCCCTCGCTCATCAGTTGCAGTCTCAGTATAAAGCAACAGCTCGGCAATTCCTTGTCCTTCTCAGACACATGGCGTCCTCAGTCCATCTCACACCAATGGCCTGCCTGGCCATGAGAGTCATGCATTGGACTCTGAAATCACAATGGATTCAAGCGACTCAGCCTCGTCAACCACTGTCCACATCACCCACGCACTCCGTCTGTCTCTCGTCTGGTGGAAAGATCAGAACAATCTCCTCCAGGGACTGCCTTTTCACCTGCCAGATCCTCAACTCATTCTCACCACCAATGCTTCCAATCTCGGCTGGGGAGCTCACGTGAACGATCTACAGTCTCAAGGATTTTGGTCTCCAGAGGAAGCCAAACACCAGATAAATTTCCTGGAGCTTCGAGCAATGCGATATGCTCTCAGAGCTTTTCAGGATTGCCTATCAAATCACGTCATCCTGATTCAAACGGACAACCAGGTGGCCATGTGGTACATCAACAAGCAGGGAGGCTGAGTCGTGTCTTCCAACCGCACGAGTGGTCTCTCAACCCTTCGGTAGCGACCTTCCTCTTCCAGCAATGGGGTTATCCCCAAATAGACCTCTTTGCGTCCCCTCAGAACCACAAAGTGGACAATTACTGCTCTCTTATTTGGAGCCAGCACTCTCGGCCGAGGGATGCATTCTCCCTCACATGGACAACCGGTCTGCTCTATGCATTCCCTCCACTTCCCCTTCTCTCGAAGACTCTCGAGAAGTTCCGTCAGGACAAGGGAACCATGATCCTGATAGCACCTCACTGGCCACGCCAAGTGTGGTTTCCCATACTCCAGGATCTCTCCATTCGCAGGCACATTCCCTTGGGAGCGCACCCGCTTCTGATCACTCAGAACGACGGATGTCTAAGCCATCCCAATCTTCAGGCTTTGTCCCTGACGGCATGGATGTTGAAAGGTTAATTCTTCAACCATGTAACCTTTCAGATTCGGTTTCTTGTGTCCTGATTGCTTCACGAAAGCCTTCCACAAGAAAATCTTATTCCTATAAATGGAAAAGGTACACATCATGGTGCACCTTGCAGTTCCCTTGATCCCTTTTCCTGTCCAATCCCAAGGTTTTTGAACTATCTCGGGCATTTATCGGAATCAGGTCTAAAGACCTCTTCCATCAGAATGCATGTCAGTGTGGTAGCCGCCTTCCATTAAGGTGTCGGGGATGTCCCTATATCGGTACAACCCCTCGTAACACGTTTTCTTAAAGGCTTGCTCCATATTACGTCCTCCGGCCCCTTCTTGGGACCTTAATCTGGTTCTCGGGCGGCTCATGAAACCACCATTCGAACCTCTTCACTCCTGTGACCTAAAATATCTCTCATGGAAAGTGATTTTCCTTTTGGCTATCACTTCAGCTCGCAGGGTTAGTGAGTTACAGGCCCTAGTTACCTATCCGCCTTACACTAAACTCCTGCAGGACCGGGCGGTACTCCGCACTCACCCTAAGTTTTTGCCTAAAGTAGTTTCGGAGTTTCACATTAATCAATCCATCATACTACCTATCTTCTTTCCCAGGCCCCACTCCAACCCAGACTCTTTCCCAGGCCCCACTCCAACCCAGACTCTGCATACCCTCTACTGTAAACGGGCTCTAGCGTTCTACCTAGACCGTACAGTTGCCCACAGGAAGAGCATTCAGTTATTCGTCTCTTTCCATCCCAACAAATTAGGGCAACCTGTGGGTAAGCAGACTCTTTCCTCCTGGTTGGCGGACTGCATATCTTTTTGCTATCAGCAAGCAGGCATTCCTTTCCAAGACTGTGTTAAAGCACACTCTGTGAGGGCCATGGCGACTTCATGGCCATGGCCACTACGATCGGTGCCGCTTCCTGACATTTGCAGGACTGCCACCTGGAGCTCTCTCCACACTTTCGCAGCCCACTATTGCTTGGACAAAGCCGGAAGACAAGATTCCATCTTCGGCCAATCTGTCCTGCATAACCTATTTCCAACGTGACGTACCAACACCCTTCCGCCTGCCCGGTGGGGTTCAGGATGCCCTCTACCAAATTCCACCCCAGTTGTTGTGCCTGTTGCACGCTGTTGGGTACATTTGGTGCATGTTCGGACATCCTCAGCTCGGTACTCACCCATATGTGAGGACTACCATCCTGCTTGTCCTGTGAGAAAGCAAGTGTTGCTTACCTGTAACAGGTGTTCTCACAGGACAGCAGGATGTTAGTCCTCATGAAACCCGTCCGCCGCCCGGCAGTGTTGGGTTCGTAACGTTTTGTTGTTTTATTTTTGGCACTGCCTGTAGCTATCAAATAAGACTGAAGGGGGACCCTGCTGGCTGCAGGGTTAGTGCCATGCTGGGCATGCCCAGTAGGGGCCAGTCAAAGTTCTGGAATCTTTGACAGAAGTTTTCCGTGATTGGGCTCCATCCTGATGATGTCACCCATATGTGAGGACTAACATCCTGCTGTCCTGTGAGAACACCTGTTACAGGTAAGCAACACTTGCTTTATTTGAAGTAGAACATAAAATTGTTGAACCAGAGAGTAGATATGTTTAGTTTTAGGTAAATTATATGGTAGAAATTATCTTTTGCTTAATATATATGCACCTAATTGTTATTCATTTGGGGGCAAATTTTAAAAAAGTACGCGCGCGCAAACAAAAGTACACCGGATTTTAAAAGATACACGCGTAGCTGCGTGTATCTTTTAAAATCCGGTATCGGCGCGCGCAAGGCTGCACAAAATCGGCAGCCTGTGCACGCTGAGCTGCGCAGCCTGCCTGCATTCCCTCTGAGGCCCCTCCGAAATCGGAGCAGCCTTGGAGGGAATTTTTTTTTTGTTCCCCCCTCCACCTTTCCCTCCCTTCCCCTATCTAACCCACCCCCCAGCCCTAACTAAATCCCCCTTCCCTACCTTATTTCGTTGAGTTACAGAGCGGCCCTGAAGGGATTGGGGAAAGCCATCGGGGCTCCCCTCGGGCTCGGCGCGCACAAGGTGCACATGTGTGCACCCCCTTGCGCGCACCAACTCCGGATTTTATAACATGTGCGCAACAGCGCGCGCATGTTATAAAATCGGGCGTAGATTTGTTCATGCCGGGTTGCGCGAACAAATCTACGCCCGTGTGTATGTTTTAAGATCTGCCCCATTATGTGATTCTATACGTAGTCCTTTGAAAAATATTTATCATTCCATATTTATCATTCCAGCGTGATCAGCAATCATCCTTCTCAGCATTCATCCCTCCAGCACTCACCCAGCGTGATCAGCAATCATCCTTCTCAGCATTCATCCCTCCAGCACTCACCCAGTGTGATCCAGCAGTCGTCAGCCATTCCAGCATTCATCAAACCTCCCTACGCAATCATCTAACTCACTCAAACTCTCAACCAATCTTCTCTAATACAACAGTTCAGAATGACACTGAGATTTCTGATCCCGATTCTTCAACACAACCTCCTCACCACAGGAAAAACCACTATGCTACACAGATCTCGCAACTACACAGCCCTCATCCCAATTATGATTTCACCCCTTACACAATTACTAGGCCTAACACTATTCTCCCTTACGCTATTCAATGCACAATCTCTCACTAAAAAATCCCTAATTGTCAATGACTATCTCTTAGACTCCAATCCAGACATTTGTGCCATAACAGAAACCTGGCTCAAACCAACGGATATTGCAATAATAAATCAACTCCCCACCCACCTCTATGACTTCTTCTCCCTCCCTCGTCTCAAAAAAAGGGGAGGGGGCATTCTTTTGGCAGCCAAAAGAGATCTGAAATTTTACCAACTCTCAACAAAATCGGATTCTAAACTAGAAATAGGACTTTTCAAAACAACCCAACTCCAAGTCTTACTCGTCTATGCCCCTCCGGGCCTTCTGGATTCAGATGCCTCCCCCATTGTAGAAACAATTACAACACACTTGAATTTGGAATCCCCCGGCTATAATTTTAGGAGATTTTAATTTACTTGTCGACAACCCTACGCTCACCACCAATTGCGAGGCTTTACTCACTGTTCTCTCAGCCATGGGCTTTAAGCAGATCGTCAACAAGCCCACCCATAAAGCTGGCCACACCTTGGACCTCATCTTTGTAAATGCAGGGATCAATTACACCTCCCCCCCTTCTTGCACTCTGGTCCCATGGTCAGATCACTCACTAATCACCGCCACTTTCACCTTGACACAATTCAGGAAAAAATCTCCCTTCGAAATCCTCATTTCTCTACAGAAGACCCTGCTCTTCCGACGACCTCAGCAACCAGCTTGCTTCAGAGCTTCCTCACATTAACCTCTCTGACCCTAACTCAGCTATCCTCTCCTGGAGCAACATCACGGACTAACATCACGGACAAACTATGTCCTCTCTCAACAAAAAAACTAAACCCGAACCAAACAAAAAGACAACCGTGGTTCACAAGCAACCTTCGTAAACTCAAACAGAGCCTAAGGCAGAAAGAAAGCAAATGGCGTAAGGCCCCCTGCCCCAGCACCTTAGCTGCCTACAAACTAGCTCTCCATCAATACAGGAACTCCACCCTAAGATCTAAAAGGGATTACTATGCTAGCAAGATCCATGACCTTGTATTTGACGCAAAAGCTCTTTTCGCTTACGTATCCAACATTACACACATCAACACTCCAGATATTCCCTTAGGGGCAGATTTTAAAAGGGCTGCGCACGTAAATCCTTCCGGATTTACGCGCGCAGGGCCCTCGCACGCCGGCGCGTATAAAGCCTCGGGACGCGCGTAAGTCCCCGGGCTTTGGAAAAGGGGCGGGAGGGGGCGTGTCCGGAGGCGTCTCCGAAACTATGTGGCGTTTCAGGGGCGTGCCGCGGCATTTCGGGGGCAGGCCCGGGGGCGTGGTGCCGGCCCGGGGGCGTGGTCGAGGCCTCCGGACCAGCCCCCGGGACCGGAGGACGGAGCGGGGCTGCCGGTGACGCGCGCAAAGTTAGGGGGGGGGGTTTACATAGGGCCCGGGGGGGTGGGTTAGGTAGGGGAAGGGAGGGGAAGGTGGGGGGAGGGCGAAGAAAAGTTCCCTCCAAGGCCGCTCCGAAATTGGAGCGGCCTCGGAGGGAACAGGCAGGCTGCGCTGGGCTCGGCACGCGTAGGTTGCACAAATGTGCACCCCCTTGCGTGCGCTGACCCAGGATTTTATAAGATACGCGCGTATCTTATAAAATCCAGCGTACTTTTGTTCGCGCCTGCTGCGCGAACAAAAGTACGCGCTCGCGCAAGTATTTAAAATCTGCCCCTTAGACCTAGCTCAATCCAAAGCTAGGCCTCTGTGCCGCTGAATCTTGTGTATAATGGCGCCCAGCAGGGGCCATGGAGGAAAGGCACATAGCAGGATCCCCTGAGGCCATGGCTATACCAGGGCATCGATCAACTGGGATAGCGGATCCCGCCTGCGGCTGAAATATCTGGGTACTTGAGCGTTGGACCTGTCCGCTAGTAGGTCCATGCCCGGGTCCCCCACTGATCCACAATCATCTGGAAAGCTGTGGGCGACAGCTGCCATTCCCCTGGATTTAGGCTTTCTCTGCTGAGGAAGTCTGCCGTGGTGTTGTCCTTCCCGGCGATGTGGACGGCGATGTCCTGGAGATTTGCTTCAGCCCAAGTCATCAGGGGGGCTATTTCTAGGGATACCTGTTGGCTTCTGGTTCCGCCCTGTCGGTTGATGTATGCCACCGTGGTGGCGTTGTCCGACATCACTCTGACTGCTATGTTTCGAAGTCTGTGGGAAAATCGCAGGCACGCTAGCCTGACTGCCCGTGCCTCTAGTCGGTTGATGTTCCACCCCGATTCTTCTCTGTTCCACCTCCCTTGGGCGGTGAGTTCTTCGCAGTGTGCTCCCCATCCGTTCAGGCTGGCAAACGTAGTGAGCAGGGTCCAGCTTGGGGAGGACATTCTTGACCCCCGGCTCATGTGGCCGGGCTGCAACCACCACCGTATCTGATTCTGCACTCTGGCTGGAAGAAGTAGGTGTACGGTGTAGTTCTGTGATCTACACCGGGGGCTCCACCGAGATAGGAGGGCGCGTTGTAATGGTCTCATATGAGCCCGCGCCCATGGTATCACCTCCAGCGTGGATGCCGTAAGGCCGAGGACCTGTACATAATCCCAAGCTGTGGGCCGGGTGGCACTCAGCAGGGCCTGCAGACGATTCCGGAGCTTTGCTCTCCTCTTGGCGGTCAGACTGACCTTGTCTTCTTGGGTGTCGAATCGGACTCCTAGGTATTCCAGCGATTGAGAAGGATGTAGGGAACTCTTGTTCAAGTTTACTACCCATCCTAGGCTTTACAGAAGAGCTATAACTCTGTTGGTTGCCTGGTGGCTCTCCTCCGGGGACTTTGCCCTGCTCAGCCAATCGTCCAGGTAGGGATGGACGAGGATTCCTTCCTTCCTGAGTGACGCCGCCACTACTACTATGACCTTGGTAAAGGTTTGCGGCGCGGTGGCTAACCCAAAGGGTAAAGCTCGGAACTGGAAGTGTTGATTCAGGACTTTGAAGCGTAAATAGCGCTGGTGATCCCGATGGATTGGGATATGCAGGTAGGCTTCCGACAGATCTAGGGATGTGAGAAACTCCCCTGGCTGTATTGCATTCTTGACAGACCGCAGGGTTTCCATGCGAAAGCAAGGGATCCGTAGGTGTCTGTTGACTGACTTGAGGTCCAGGACGGGCCTGAAAGTGCCCTTCTTCTTGGGTACTTTGAAATAAATGGAATAATGCCCAGAATTTTCCTCCCATGCAGGCACTGGGATTATGGCTTTTATGGATAGGAGCCTCCGCAATGTAACTTCTAGAGCCGCCCTCTCGAGGGGTGAACACGGAGATTCCACAAACTTGTCCGGCGGGAGCCGAAGAAAGTCCAGGTAATACCCTTCTCGAATGATGGCGAGGACCCACTTGTCTTGGAGGAGTCGACCGACCAATTACGTAGCCAGAGCTGTCTCCTGGCTGCCACTGAGGATGACACTCCCTTGGTGCCGTACAGACTAGGTCGGAGGCAGCATCAGTGAGGAACGAGAGAGTTGATTCCATCTCTTCTCCCGGGGTGTTGTTCCTAGCCTGTGATAAACAGGAACGCGTCACCACGGTGCAGCAGGTCGCAATCCGTAGGGACATGGCTGCCACCTCAAAGGCTTGCTTTAGCATGGCGTCCATGCACCGGTCATGTGTATCCTTGAGGGCCGTCCCCCCTTCCACCGGAATGGTGGTGCGCTTCACAATTGCGCTAACTATGGCGTCTACCTGAGGGCACGCCAGCATCTCCTTAGTTGCCGGGTCTAAGGGGTACATGCCAGACAAGGCCCGACCCCCTTTGAATGAGGCCTCCGGCGCATTCCATTACAGATCGATTAGCTGCTGTGCTGCTTGTAGTAGGGGAAAATGGTGAGCCATTTGGCGCAGGCCCTCTAACAGGGGGTTCATTCTAGGTTCCCCTGGGGTGTTATGGCCCGGGAGAGCCAGTTCCGAGAGGCATTGAGAGATCAGGCCTGGGAGATCCTCTTTCAGAAAGAAGCGCCTCATGGTCCGATATGGTTCAATCCCCGAGGGAAATTCTTCCTCCTCGGGGGGCTCGTCGTCTTCCTCAGGGCAATCTGAATCCCCATAAGTGGGGGTTCCGGGTGGTGAGTGGCCATGCCTAGGCCTTGAGGGTCCAGGGGCCGGGTCATCCGGTACGTATGGACCCGTTCGGGGAGCAGACTGCATTGTGACAAAGGCATGAATCCCCTTGAATAATTCCACCCAGGAGAGCGAAGCAGGATCTGGCCTTAGGGGTACCAGGTCTCTCGCGTTCCCTGGCAGCTCACCGCTGCCTGCTAGGTCCGGGGTGTTCCCTGAGGAACTGGCAAGTACGCTGGGCTGCAACCGGTCCTGGCCTGGAACTCGCAGGGCCTCTTCACATTGGGCACATAGGGAGTCTGCTTCCTCGCTCTGTGTGGCTCTGAGGTTGCATGCAGAGCAGAGGCTTATGCATGATACCGGAGGTGCCGGCTCCGCTGACGCATGGGCTCTCTTACGCTCCATCTCGTCCGTTAACTCAGCTAGAGTCTGCACTTTGTAATGTGCGCGAAAGATGTGTGTCTACCAATATGCGCTTATCCACGTGCGCCTTTCCACATGTGCTTATCAACGTGCGCCTATCAGCGGGCGCCTATGAACGTGCGCCTATCAGCGGGCGCTTAGCAACGTGCGCTTATCAACGGGCGCTTAGCAACAGGTGCTTAGCATCAGGCGCCTAACAATGTGCGCTTAGCAACGGGCGCCTATCAACGTGCGCTTAGCAACAGGCACCTATCAACGTGCGCCTATCAATGTGCGCTGAGCAACGGGCGCCTATCAACGTGTGCTTAGGCACGGGCGCCTATCAATGTGCGCTTAGCAACAGGCACCTTTCAACGTGCGCTTAGCAACATGCGCCTATGGCGCGGTGACGAACCAGGGCCGAAGGCGACGGCGAGCAGGCAGGCAAAATGGCGACCCCCTTGGCGGGTTGCCACGTAGGCAGACTCTGCTACTCCTCGCTTCCTCGGAGACCAACAAGTAAAGATGTACGCCTTACCTTGTCTTCGTCGCTTCCCGGCTGCGACCCGGGCGGTCTCCGGCTGCGGGGGGAGAGGCTAAGTACCGTCACTGCCGCGCTCGAGGAGGTGCACCTGCTGCCTCTAGGCCGCGCCTGAACTCGTCTCGCTCAGGGGCCAAGTCCACGCAGGGACCGAGGCTGCCTCTATGCCACGCCCGAGCCCTTCTCACTCGGGGGCTAGGTCCCTGCCACGAACCGGCCACCAGACCGAGGCTCTTACCTCAGAGGGACCACGGAAATCACCTCGGGAAACTCAACTGGGGGAGGGACCGAATGGTATCACCGCAGGAGTGCGGAGCTCGTCTTCAAGTAGGCTTCTTCTAAGAATTTAGTCGTTAGAATTTGGAAAAACGCTCAGCGAGCGTGAGGTAGCTCCAAACTGCTTTGGAGACGGAAATTACTGAATTGCTGCACTTCCTGCGGGGGTATATGTACCTGTGCTGACGTCAGATCCGTCTCCAACTGCTAGCACGAGCACACTATACCCACTTGTTTTGAGTCCATCTGCTACACGCTAGGAAATATTAGTTTTTATCCATATAATCCAATAAATTATTTCCATATGCTTATAGGATTTACTAATAAAATAAAAACAAAAGGCCAGATTTTCAAAGGGGTACGCGCATATCCTCCGAAAACCTGGCTGAAGTACCCCCTACGCGCTGAGCCTATGTTGAGTAGGCTCGGTGGCGTGCGCAAGCCCGGGACGCGTGTAAGTCCCGGGGCTTTGCGGGGGGGGGGAGGGCGCGTGTCAGGGGGCATGTCGTGGGGGCGCATCATTTGGGGGCGGGGCCACGAGTGTGGTTCTGTCCCGGGGCGTGGCCAAGGCCTCTGAAACGGCTCCCAGGTCTGGCAATTGCGCGCTGGCGGCTGGCCCGGCGCGTGCAAGTTACGCCTGCCCAAAGCAGGCGTAACTTGATTTTATTTTTATGGCTGTTAACCGCTTTGTTCAATCTTTGATTGGTAAAACGGTATATAAATATGTTAAATAAAATAAAATAAAAATACAAGTGGTAGGAAGGGTTTAGATAGGGCTGGGGGGGGTGGGTTAGGTAGGGGAAGGGAGGGGAAGGTGTGGGAGACAGAAGGAAAGTTCCCTCTGAGGCCGCTCCGATTTTGGAGCGGATCGGAGGGAACGGAGGCAGGCTGCGCTGCTCAGCGCTTAGGCTGCCGATTTTGGGCAGCCTTACATGTGCCAACCCCGGATTTTAATGGATAAGCGTGGCTACGCGCGTATCTATTAAAATACTGCGTACTCTTGTTTGCACCTGGTGCGCGAACAAAAGTACGCGCGGGTGCAGATTTATAAAATCTACCCCAAAGGCTTTTTGGCATACAGCTTTTAGAAAAGCTTTTTGGTGGTGGAGAAAATTTTATAAAAAGGATCCTTGTATTTCTCCATTTTTAATGTTTTTGAATAATCCAGAATTACCATTAAATAAAAATTTAATAATTTAACAAGACTGGAAAAATAGAGGATTATATAGTATAGGACAATTTTTTGTCACCAAAAAAATTGTATTTTCTTTTCAAGAAATTCAAAATAATTGGTTTATACCAAAAAAAAAACATTTCTTTGCATATTTGTATATAAAATACTATTCTTTGAGTAAAGGTAAAACTAATGTTGAAAAATTAGTATTTTCTTTAGATAATGAAATATTTTTTGATATTACACCAAAATTTAATAAAGTTTCAAAATGGATTATTACTTTAAAACAAGAATTACAATTATCTCATTTAAATAAATTAGCAACTTTGGGGTAGATTTCATAAACCTGCGCAAACGCGTACTTTTGTTCGCGCACCAGGCACGAACAAGAGTATGCGGGATTTCAATAGCCACATAGCCGCGCGTATCCATTAAAATCCAGGGTCGGCGCGCGCAAGGCTGCCCAAAATCGGCAGCCTGCGCACGCCAAGCCGTGCAGCCTGCCTCCATTCCCTCCAAGGCCGCTCCGAAATCGGAGCGGCTTCAGAGGGAACTTTCCTTCTGCCTCCCCCTACCTAACCCACCCCCCGACCCTATCTAAACCCCCCCTACCTCTGTCGCGAAAGTTACGCCTGCTCGAAGCAGGCGTAACTTTGCGCGTGCCGGGCCGGCTGCCGTGTGCCATGTTCCGGTCCGGGGGCTGATGTGCCGGCAGCGTCATGCCCCGCGACACCCCCCCGTCACTCCCCCCTCCAGGAAAGCCCCGGGACTTACGCACGTCCCAGGGCTTTGCACGCGCCGGAAGCCTATGCAACATAGGCTAGGCGCGTGCAGGGGGTGTTTGGGCCAGGTTTTCGGGGGCTACGCGCGTATCTTACACACATATCCCTTTGAAAATCTGGCCCTTTATGGAGAAGGAATTTAGGATTATTAACTAAAAATGAAATTATTATAGCATTTTCTTTAATCTATAAGTATTTAATGATAACAAATTTAAGAAAAATTCAATTTCAAATTATACATAGAAGTTATATTACTAGAACAACAGGTAATATTATATGAGATTGTGGAATAATAATTTATGTTTAAAATGTAAATTACAAAACGGTACTTTTTGTCATATGTTTATAGGATGTCATAAATTACAAATATACTGGAGTAAAGTACAATGTTTTTTAAAAAAAAATTTAAATACCAATATTGAATGGTCAGGTAAATTATTGTATTTACACTTACGTGAACAAATGAGTACAATGTCCAATGGGGAAAAACAAATTTTATGTTTATCACTTTTATTGGCTAAAAAAAATATATTGTCTTGGAAAGAAGAAGAAGCACCATTATATGAAACATGGTTTAAAATTATTATATCATACTGCATTATATGAAATTCAAAGAAGAAAAGATATTCAAAATCCTCGTCAAAAGATAAAGCTTAAAAAATATTTCCAATTTGGAAAAATGTTATGCTATGTATTTCTTAAATATATTTAAAGGAGAATGTTTATAATAATTAATATATTGTTTAGAATAGAAAAATATATTGATGTTATTTATTTAGAACCAATTCTTTATTATAAATATAAGGAAAAATAGTTGGGGAAAGTAGTTGGGACGATTTAGTAATAAAGGGAGGAAAAATAGTTGGGAGAATAAATAATTGAGAAAGAATTACAAATTATATTTTAACTATTTTTTAAAGAGAAATGTTATTGTTTAATTGTATTTAAATTTAATTTGTATATTATGAAAATGTCAATAAAAATATTAATTATAAATATTATATCAGGATCTAAACACTAATATACTTCCTATTAGGAAAACAGAATAAGCCAAGCTGCCTTAGAACCCCACGCAGAAATAATTTAACTGGAAGGGGGACAATAACTAAATCTGCAGCTCTAACACTAAACTTTCAAAAGGGAAACTTTGATAAAATGAGGAAAATAGAAAAAAACTGAAAGGTGCAGCTTAAAAGGTTAAAAGTGTTCAACAGGCATGGACATTGTTTAAAAATACAATCCTAGAGGCGCAGTCCATATGTATTCCACACATTAAAAAAGGTGGAAGGAAGGCAAAACGATTACCGTCATGGTTAAAAGGTGAGGTGAAAGAGGCTATTTTAGCCAAAAAAAAACATCCTTCAAAAATTGGAAGAAGGATCCATCTGAAGAAAATAAGATAAAACATAAGCATTGTCAAGTTAAGTGTAAAACATTGATAAGACAGGCGAAGAGAGAATTTGAAATGAAGTTGGCCGTAGAGGCAAAAACTCATAATAAAAACTTTTTAAATATATCCAAAGCAAAAAACCTGTGAGGGAGTCTGTTGGACCATTAGATGACAGAGGGGTTAAAGGGGCTCTTAGGGAAGATAAGGCCATTGCAGAAAGACTAAATTAATTCTTTGCTTCCATGTTTACTAATGAGGATGTTGGGGAGATACCAGTTCTGGAGATGGTTTTCAGGGGTGATGAGTCAGACGAACTGAACCAAATCACTGTGAACCTGGAAGATGTAGTAGGCCAGATTGACAAACTAAAGAGTAGCAAATCACCTGGACCGGATGGTATGCATCCTAGGATACTGAAGGAACTCAAAAATGAAATTTCTGATCTATTAGTTAAAATTTGTAACCTATCATTAAAAATATCCATTGTACCTGAAGACTGGAGGATGGCCAATGTAACCCCAATATTTAAATAAGGCTCCATGGGCGATCCGGGTAACTATAGACCAGTGAGCCTGAAAATAGTGGAAACTATTCTTAAGATCAAAATCGTAGAGCATATAGAAAGATATGGTTTAATGGAACAAAGTCAACATGGATTTACCCAAGGGTAACAAATCTGCTTCATTTTTTTGAAGGGGTTAATAAACACGTGGATAAAGGTGAACCGGTAGATGTAGTATATTTGGATTTTCAGAATGCGTTTGACAAAGTCCCTCATGGGAGGCTTCTAAGAAAACTGAAAAGTCATGGGATAGGAGGCGATGTCCTTTCGTGGATTACAAACTGGTTAAAAGAGAGGAAACAGAGTAGGATTAAATGGTCAATTTTCTCAGTGGAAAAGGGTAAACAGTGAAGTGCCTCAGGGATCTGTACTTGGACCCGTTCCCACATAGCAAAGCAGTCAGGTGTTAATGTTCTCTACAATGATAAACAAAAAGCTTCATAAGGGTCCCCTTGTTTGCTTAAACTTCCTCAGCCATTTCACACTAGATATCATTAACACTTGAGCCAAGCTATGTGATGATGAGCTGGAGAATCGCCATTCCTAAGCCTCATTCTAATTAATTCATGTAGGTATCAAAGAGCACGCACCTGTGCGGTATCAATGTTAATTGCAATGCGTACAAATCAGCAAGCTCACAGGTCGGCCATCAAGTGTAATTGCTATACTAACAAATCAGCCGGCGAGCATGTCAGTCATCAAGATTAATCGGCAGCGCGTACAAATCAGCCACCAAGCACACATTCCATATTAATTTTAATGACCCGCACTAAACTGATATGTGTACAGATTGGACCCACATATGTGCGTGATGTACGTGGGATGGGGTGCAAATTATGCTGCCTACAAAACTATCTTTTGCCCATTCACTGTCCTACTTGCACCATGTCTCAGGTACTAACTTCCTACCCGCTGAGGTGGAAATGCTTGTTGAGCAAGTCATGTGGTTCCAGAATATGCTTTATGGTCCCCAGTCCAAGAGGGTGGGTGCCTACAGGAAGGAGCAGATCTGGAAGAGGATCGGGCATGTAGTCAACTCTGTGTTCCACCACAACCGTAGAATTGGGGAGTTGATGCACAAATGGCGGGACCTGAGGAGGCATGTCAAGCAGAAGCAGACCCGAAGGATTGCAAGGTACAAGGCAGCTACATTAGCTTTATCCCATCTGAGCAGCTGCTGCTGAGCACATTAGCAGAATCAGCTGTGGGTGGATTGGGACAGTTGGACACCATGCAATGTCTAAGGCAGGAAGGTGAGCATTGTATTTTGCCAACTAAAACTAGGCAATGTGTACAGATATCCATCAGGCACTTCTTTATAAGTGAGACAGTACAACTTTATTAAATATAATGATGGTAAGCTAAATTTGCTCATGTATGCTATGTAAACCATTACTGGTTACATCTTTACCTATCAGTATATACACAGTATAGACCAAAGCAGTTTATTGTCAGCTCATTATTCACCACATAGGACAGGTTTTTTTTAAAGCTCTATAAGCATTGCAGGAATGTCTGATCTACAAATACAGCTAGAAAGACAGCTGTATTTGTCGATCAGGTTTTGTTTGCTGCTGCTCAGATAATTTTATCATGTGAAAGGGTGCTGTGGTCTTTCTGGGGTGAACGAAGATATGCTGTCAACTATAATATAAATGTTTTTTTCCTAAACATGGCAAAATAAACTACAAATCTTTAATGTTTTGTTGCATAGCCTGTATATTAAACAGCATAAGGGATGTTCTTTGTTGGGGCTATTTCCTCTGTCATTTTCCCCATCAAAGTTCCTCATGGTGTAAGAACATAAGAAATTGCCATGCTGGGTCAGACCAACGGTCCATCGAGCCCAGCATTCTGTTTCCAACAGAGGCCAAACGAGGCCACAAGAACCTGGCAAATACCCAAACACCAAGAAGATCCCATGCTACTGATGCCAGTAATAGCAGAGGCCATTCCCTAAGTCAACTTGATTAATAGCAGTTAATAGACTTCTCACAAGTCTATTAACTGCTATTTGTGGTAGTCCTCACAAATGGGTGACATCACAGGGTGGAGCCCTGTACGGAAACATTTTCTGTCAAAGTTTCTACAAAGCTTTGACTGGCACTGGCACACTGAGTGCACTGAGCATGCTCAGCCTGCAATTATCCCTGTGAGCCACAGGTGTCTCCTCCCTCAGTCTTCTTTTTTCCGCTCTGCAGTAAGCATAGCGGTTGGAGCTCTGTGAGGAAATTTTAACTTTTTTCCTCATGGGAAAACTTTACTTTTTACTTCAAAAGACACTTCTCCCTGCACGGGTCTCCCTCCACGTACGTTTTTACGACGCTTGGTGAGTACTTTCACTTATTTTTTCGGTCGGTTCCTGTCACCTTCTGGCCTGCTAACCGACTGAAGCCTTCCTTCTCCCTATTTTTCAGTTAGCTACACATAGCCTGTGAGTGTCTCTCTGTGACACTCTGCTTGGTTATTAGCACTAGTGGGACAGGGACTTCAACGGTTCCGTTGCCGCCAGGGCCCCTTTACTTAGGGTCCTTTCTTCCCCGGTTCCCTTGCGCAGTCGATGCCCATCGCTACCGTAGGTACCCCTCCTCAGACCGCCCTGGATTTTAGATCCCATCAGTACCCCTCCCCCGCGGTACCCTGATGCCATCCTCCCTGCATCGTTTTTTATCAGTGCTGCCAGGTTTTTTACTCCTTCGTGCTGTCTTTCCCTTGGGCTCCTTCGGTGCTGCCTTACCCGGGTGCATGCCCTCGACGCATACCTTGTCTCATCGTTGCCATGCATACTCGGGTCGATGCCACCGTTGCCCGGGACACTTCCATCAAAGCCAGGGTCACTTCCTCGATGCCATCCCTTAAATTATGGAGGCCATCGATGTCCAGAGCCTTTCCATCGATGGGCACTGATGGGCATCGATGCGAGTCGATTCCATCAATGGAATGGGCCCTGGCATCGATGCCCATCGATGCCAGGGCCCATTCCATTGACGGACATCGATGCCAGATGGTTTCCATCGATGGACTTCAATGCCAGGTGATTCACATCGATGGACATCGATGCCCAGGTGTTTTCCATCGATGGGCATCGATGTCAGATCGATTCCATCGATGGCTATCGATGCCAGATCGATCCCATTGGTGGAAGTCGATCCCCAGGTCGATTCCATCGATGGGCATCCATGCCAATATCTTTTCCATGGATGCCATCGATGCCAATGCCAATTTCATGACTGGCATCGATGCCAGCCCGGGTCAGTGCCATCGACACCCCTGTCCATGGCGCCGATTCCATGCACACCTTCCTACCCGAGTCGGTCCAAATCGATATCGTCAACGTCCGTGGCCATACTGTCGATGCCCGTGGCTATGCCACCGAGGACATCGGCGCCCGCCCCTATACATCGATGCCCTCGACACCCACGTCGTTCCCATCGGTGTCTTCGACGTTCCTATCGATGCGGTCATAGACTCCATCGATGCAGGTATCTTGTTTTTAATAACGACGATGTTTTTTCGACTATTCGATGCCACATCGTTCCCATAGATACCTATGCTGATGCTGTCAGTGCTCCATCACTGACATCATTACTCTGGCCGAGTCATCGACGTTTTTTCATATCTATTTTTGACGATACCTCGAGGCCGCTTCGGCCACCCTCGATACCATCAATACCGACATAACACCGCCACGTAATGCCCTCGCATGCACACAATGCTCCACGCTTTGGGTTCTTTTAAAGCCCCTTTTTAGCAGAGCAGGCATCCTGACAGTCCGTCATCTATCGCCATCAAGGACAGCGAGGGCTTCCATCTCGGCGCTGGGGAAAGACCGGGCTGAGCACCGTGGCGCCCATTGTCACTGACACAGTGATTGTCCGCTGCTGATGCCATCCAGCTCATCGGTGCTATCCTTCTTGAGACTGGACAATGCTCGGGCAGAGCAATAGCACCACTGCCATCAGCACTGTTCCGTACAGTTTCAGCAGTCCTTGGTGCTCCAGAAACACCGGATCGAGGTCCGACGGATTCTGCATTGGCATCACTACACATCGAGCCGCTACGACGAGGGAGGGAACATGAGCTCCAAGGGGCTCCCCTGTTCCTGGCGTGCCCCACCGTCAAGTGGTGTGGGATTTTGGCCCTCTGTTTTCAATAGCAGTCGAAATGCCATTCTCGCCTGACCTGTCTCCTCTGTACCTGTGCCACCATACCAGGTTTCAGAGTGAGGCGGACGTTTTACTTCCACGGCCTACCCCTCGAGGACTCCGGATATCGACGATACCAACAACCTTCACCGACTCGTACTGCGGCGATCCACGTCAGATGGTAAGTACCCGCTTTTGCGGGCATTCCCATTGAGATGTGTTCTCTAATTCGGGCCACATGGTTCGAAAAGTTCTGGGTCATGTGCCTTTCAAGAACTGTACTGGTGTCACATATCGCTATGCTAGCTATGTCAGCCACAATACCAGGAGAACCCCTCTATCACTTCTTGGGATTGCGTCAGGGCTTCCTCCCTTGTCAGTAATGAGGCTCTGTACTGATTAATGCTCTGTCCTCTGGTTCCTGCTTCAAAACCAAAGTTCAGGTGCGTTCGCTGATCTGCTAAACACGAGCCTCAGCAAATATTGCCTCAAGTACAAGTTCACCTTGAAGCCTGACGTCAGGTCTCAGTGCCGCCTTGTGCAGCACGCAGATATGCAGGTACGACTTACCGCTCACACTCCCATGGGAGCTTACATGATATCCAGATTACTTCAGGCCTCCACTGGGACACCCCTTGGTCTCCCATCTGGCCGGATATCAGAGCGGCTACCCCCACCTTGTACCAAAGTTCCCGGTACACTCCCCCAACCGCTACAAAGCGCAGAGGGGAGAAGGGAGCGGGGGGGAGGTTTGGGGAGTTTTAATTGCACTATTCTTTCTTTTCACAGAAAGTAGTCACTCTCCGCACATCCTGGACCTCAGAAATACCAAATTTCTTCAGAAGTCACAGGGACAATGGTAACTCTTGTTTCCATGCTTCCAGATTGCAGTAAGTACATTACTCTAATCTTTCTAAGTGCTTTATGGTGAGTCAACAAATCTGCCGCTGGCATCACCTTCGGCAGCCAAAGTTTTTCATTGAATCACTATTGGTGAATGCTGTTTCTCTGCGGACTGCAACATCATTCACTCTTTTCCTTGCATGGACAACTGCACAACCACAGTCAGTCCATGCAAGGAGCTCTAACTTTTTCATGACTCACTATACATTGCCTAACTGGGATTACTGTCACTACCATAAATCCCTTATACAACACTTCTGGACACCACAGTCATAAAGACTTTCCTGTCTAGCATACACGCAGACATTCTAAAAAAATTTTTACATGTCCCTGCTTGCATCTTCTACTACCTTAGGCCCTCAATTCTTCATTGTCGGGCCATGGGGTATTTTCACTATGCACTTTCCTCATAGAAAACTGCTATGGGTTACATTCAGTGACATTCCAATATTAGTGGGTCTAAGCTGTGCAACCGCTTCGTCCCTCATCCATATTCCAGATCTAGAACCAAAACCTAGTCTGATTCTGCTCATGCTCGCATTTACTCAGGGTTGTAAAGTTTGGCCTAAAAGCTTACAAACCCTATATGCGTCTATCCACTCCAGGCACAGTTTTCTCATAAACTTCCTGAAGCTTATAGTCATGAGTTATATCCTTATGCCTTCCAATACTGCCTCTGCAACAAACCTTTGTGCATACAGACAGACAGCATAGGGACAATGTGCTTTCTAATACACAAGCATGCATTACCTTAGCTGCCCTGCTGAGAAGCTGCGCAGCTCTATCCTTGGCCCTTGCTCATTTCATGCATCCTCGGGCCACTCATCTAAGAGATTTTCTGAACGCACTAGCAGACCTTCTCCATGCAGGTTTCTATCCTCTCGAATGGTCTCTGACTACATGTGTAAAGAGAAAAATCTTCTAATGCTGAGGTCAACCGAACTTGCCCTCTGCGTCTGAATCGAACCATACGGTGCACAGATTCTACTCCCTACACATGTTTCCAATGCGTTTCCATAGATGCCTTTCTTCCATCAAGGGCCTCTTAAATATATTTCTTCTGCTGCCTCTCATAGCCAGCACTCTTCTAATGTGGAACCGGGACGGGGTTCACTATTTCTCTAACCCTCATCCTGACCGAGACCAGTATGCTTCCCATACTTCTCAATCTATCACACCAGTAACCAATCTACCTCTTCACCAGTCAGTCCCACATCGTAGACTAACTGATGTTTTCAGGTTTCTGGTAGCGTCACAACACCTTCCACACATAAATCCTACCAATCAAAATGGCAGGATTTACCACATGACGCATACAAAAGGGTATTACCCTTTTTTCTTTTCCACACCACTCTTTCTCTTGCTCCCTCGGATTCTGCTCCCCAGACATCCTCCACATACGTACACCTCTGTTCCAATTGGTGTATTGTTTAGGAGTGGGGATACCTGATTTACGGTACATCCCTTCTGAGTCAGCTTACCATGGATTATCCACTGATCAAGCCGGCTCTATTTTCACTACTTACGGAATGGAATACATATATATATATATATATATATATATATATATATATTATTTTTTTTTTTTTTTTTTTTTTTTTTCATGCTTATAAGTCTCATACGTTCTCCGTTCGAGCCTTTCCATTCCTCTCATTTCACAATTTGGCATGGGACATTCTTCCCTCATAAATGTCAGTTCTGCCAGCAGTGTCAATGAGTTATACACTTCTAGTTACATACTCATCTGACCCTGCGTTCCTCTGTCACTGAGTGGTTTTCACAAGTTCAACTTTCTATCTTTCTTAAGGTAGATGTTGCATCTCACCTTACTCAGGATATACTCTGCCCATTTTTTCCAACACCTCTCTATCACCAGAGGTGATAGAGAGGTGTTGGACAGAAAGGCTACGCTTGTATTCTACCTAGCTTGCCTACATTCCATAGAAATTCCACCTCTTTCCTTCTGTGGCAAGAGCCAAGCTGCGAGTTCCAGTTGGCAAACAGACCTATTCCTCCTAATAAACGGTCTGTATCTCTTTTCCTACCAACAAGCAGGCTTTTCACTACAACACTGTGTGTAACCACACTCTGTTCCATCCACCTCAGCCTTAATAGCTTCCCTTCGGCTACTGCTGCTTGTACACATATTATCAGGCTGCAACCTGGAGTTCTCTCCATACCTTCGCAGCCCATTATTGCTTACTCACGACTAGCCGGCATGCTCCATGTTTGGCCAGTCCGTCTACTCTTATTCCTTTCGGGTTAACTACCCAACATCCTTCCACCAACCCTTTAAGGATTTCTGGATGCCCTCCATTCCAAACTCTGCCCACGTCATCGCGCCCTTCGCGCGTCTTGGGTCCATTTGGTGCACTCTCGGGCATCCTCAGCTCGGTACTCACCCATTTGTGAGGACTACCATCCTGCTTGTCCTGTGAGAAAGCAAATGTTGCTTACCTGTAACAGGTGTTCTCACAGGACAGCAGGATGTTAGTCCTCACGAAACCCACCTGCTACCCCGCGGAGTTGGGTCTCTATACGTTTTCACGTTTATTTTAGTTTTGCTTGCGCTTTTAGCTATAAGACGAGACTGAGGGAGACACCTGTGGCTCACAGGGATAATTGCAGGCTGAGCATGCTCAGTGCACTCAGTGTGCCAGTGCCAGTCAAAGCTTTGTAGAAACTTTGACAGAAATGTTTTCTGTACAGGGCTCCATCCTGTAATGTCACCCATTTGTGAGGACTAACATCCTGCTGTCCTGTGAGAACACCTGTTACAGGTAAGCAACATTTGCTTTCTCCTCCAAGAACTTATCCAAACCTTTTTTAAATCCAGCTACACTAAATGCACTTATCACATCCTCTGGCAACAAATTCCAGAGCTTAATTGTGTGTTGAGTGAAAAAGAAGTTTCTCCAATTAGTCCTAAATGTGCTACTTGCTAACTTCATGGAGTGCCACCTAGTCCTTCTATTATCCGAAAATGCAAATAACTGATTCACATCTACTCGTTCTAGACCTCTCATGATTTTAAAGATCTCTATTATATCCCCCCCCCCTTCAGCCGTCTCAGCCATCTCTTCTCCAAACTGAACAGCCTTAACCTCTTCAGCCTTTCCTTTATTATCATTTTGGTTGCCCTTGTCTTTACCTTCTCCATTGCAACTATCTTTTTTGAGATGCAGCAACCAGAATTGTACACAGTATTCAAGATGCGGTCCTCACCATGGAGCGATACAGAGGCATTATGAAATTTTCCATTTATTAACCATTCCCTTCCTAATAATTCCTAACATTTTGTTTGCTTTTTTGAATGCTGCAGCACACTGAGCCGACAATTTCAAAGTATTATCCACTATGATGCCTAGATCGTTTTCCCGGGTGGTAGCTCCTAATATGGAACCTAAAATCGTGTAACTACAGCAAGGGTTATTTTTCCCTATATGCAACACCTTGCACTTGTCCACATTAAATTTCATCTGCCATTTGGATGCCCAATCTTCCAGTCTCGCAAGGTCCTCCTGTAATGTATCACAATCCGCTTGTGATTTAACTACTCTGAATAATTTTGTATCATCCACAAATTTGATAACCTCACTTGTCGTATTCCATTCCAGATCATTTATAAATATATTGAAAAGGGGGGCGCTGTTTGCCGCGCTAGAAAATGGCAGCTTGAGCCTGAGGCTCCGTGCAGAGAACAATCAGCCTCTTCATTTTACCCTGCAAATCTCAATCTGAATTGGCGATTTACTGCGGGTGGCAGCAATAACAAGCAGGGCGGATTTAATTCGCCAGAAAAAAACGGGCGGATTGCACTGAAGGGGAACACGATCAGCCGCAAAAAAGATTGGGCAGGCCTGCTTCCCCAATCGCCATTTCGCAGTACCCGGCGCACTCAACGGAGCGGGAGAAATTCGGGCATAAATAAAGGTCCGACACAGCGGCAGCTTCAGATCACTGTCGGGAGTAAAATCGCTTAAGCAGAAGTTGACTCACGGCGATCGAGACACGCTGCGGAGAAAGATTTCAGGTTGGAGCTCCCCCGCCCGCCATTTTGCTCCACGCGCCGGCGGTAAACTTCCCGGGCAGGGTGAGCGTGGTGACCGGCACTTGGGGTGGACTGAAGGAGTGCACTAAGAGGCAAGTACCAGTAAATGCCAAAGTGTCCCTTGGAGACACCTCCTTTCCTACTTCTGTATTAATTAGTACTGTGGGAAGGATAAGAGGCCAGGAGCTGGAGGCTGAGCTTTCCCCCGTGCCGCCTTCCTTCTCTCCCCCCCTGCTACTCCTTCACATCAGAGGGACTCAATCGCTGCCCATA
This sequence comes from Rhinatrema bivittatum, assembly GCF_901001135.1. NCBI lineage: Eukaryota > Metazoa > Chordata > Amphibia > Gymnophiona > Rhinatrematidae > Rhinatrema > Rhinatrema bivittatum. Next base: position 263,006,867 of record NC_042618.1, on the reverse strand, counting down.
CCGCCGGGTTAAGAACCTACGGAGCGTTAGTATCTAATAAATATAGTGCAAGTCTGGTGCTTACTGGCTGCTTCGGGCTGGAGGGGAGCTAAGGAGAGAGAGGAGAGGACGGATTGCACAACGGCTGCAGGTGCCATGTAGCCTAAAGAGCAAAAGGGAGCTATAGGGGGCAGTGAGCTGTACGGTACCTCAGTCCTCAGGTCTTCACAGTTGAAGGACACACAAATAATTATCTAAGAAAAGTAAATAAAATATCCAAAATAAGGACAAAACAATTTCTCCATAGGCGCTGAGCCGAGAGCTACGGGGTGTACAGGCTGACTAACGTTAAAATCTCCCCTCCCTGAACGGCTGTCTGTGCTGAGGGTCCAGGCCCGGTTGCCACCCAAACCAAAACCGTGCTGAAAAAAATCGCCGAATATCTGTGGACTGGGGAAAAGGGAAAGAACGGAGTGAATACAGGTAACAGTTGTTAAGTGGCTCAGCCATTAGATAAGCAGGAGAGCTGAAGGGACAGTGTGTATAGGTTTGCACTGCTGGTAGTTGTGAGGAACCTAAGTCACTTCATGACAGTTATTCACGCATAGATTATTTTTTGGTGGATAAACTTCTAGGAAACATTACATTAGTAACAGTCTATGCCCCTAATAGAGATGCAGGGCCCTTTTGGAAGGAATTACATGGGGTTCTGGCTGCAAGGGCGGAAGGGCCAATTATCTTAGGGGGAGACCTAAATGTTGCGCTTCGACCAGAACTAGATATGTCTAAACCGCACTTTCAGCTGTCTGGGCATAGCAGAAAGGCAGTGCGGAACCTTATGTACGATTGGAATATGGTTGACATATGGAGAAACAGATGTCCCCAATCTAGATCATACACTTTCTTCTCTGCACTTCATGACAGTTATTCACGCATAGATTATTTTTTGGTGGATAAACTTCTAGGAAACCAGGTACAGGGGGCGGAGATAGAAGTTATCACCTGGTCTGATCACGGTCCCATACTATTGGACATTGATCTAGTTGATCAGGATGCGGGAAGTCGATTTTGGAAGTTGAATGAATCCTTATTACAAGATGCGGGTTTTGTACAGGTTTTGAATGATCAGATGCAGGATTACTTCCATTTGAATTCTGGAGGGGGAGGTATCTCCTAGCACAGTTGGGAATGCTCCAAGGCTGTGGCAAGGGGGGATTCTAATCTCCCGGGCCTCGGCGTGCAAACGTCAGGAACAGGAGTCCAGACGGGTTTTGATGAGTAAAATTGCGGCGCTATCGAAGGTAGACATGAGGACCCACTCTAAACAATGCTATCGGAAGTTACTTGCCCTCAAAGATGAGTTAGCGCAACTTGATAATAAACGTATTCTCCATGCTTTGGAATTTCTAAAGTAGAAATATTACGAAGGGGGGAATAAGGCAGGTCGTCTGTTAGCATGCCAATTGCGAGCTCGGATCTCCCAAAATAATATCTTAAAAATTAAAAATTCTGAGGGAGAGATGCTTACCGCTTCGGCGGGAATACGCAAGGCTTTCTCTGACTTTTTTCAGAACCTGTACAAGTCCGAAGATTCCATTCAACAAATTGATATACGTGAATACTTGCAAAATCTAGAATTACCGAGTTTGACAGATGAGCAACGACAGAGCCTGGATGCCCCGATTCATTCTAGTGAGATTGAGATTGAGATGGTCATTAAATCCTTGAAATCTGGCAAATCGCCGGGGCTACATGGGCTCACTGGGATATATTACAAAAAAATGTATATCTATAGTGGCGGAGCCCCTAGCCCAATATTTTAACAATCTCAGAGACGGTAAAGGAATGGGGCCCCATAATAATACAGCGGGTATAACTGTCATTCCAAAGCCTGGGAGAGACCCGGCATACTGTGGCTCCTATAGACCCATCTCGCTCCTTAATGTGGATCTCAAAATCCTGGCTCGGGTCTTAGCTCAGAGATTAAATACATTTCTTTCACAGCTGGTACATACTGATCAAGTGGGGTTTATCCCACAGCACATGGCGGCAGATAACATAAGAAAGGTCATTGATCTCATATGTTGGGCTCGCAGAACTCAGACTCCAGCGGTTTTACTGTCCTTGGATGCGGAAAAGGCCTTTGACCTGGTACATTGGCCTTTTCTGTTTTCCACTTTAAGGCATATGGCGTTTGGGCCTTTCTTTTTGCAATGGCTACAGCAATTATATGAGAAACCTACAGCTAGGGTCAAAGTGAATAACGGCTATGGTCCCGTCTTCCCTATAGGAAGGGGCACTAGACAGGGGTGTCCATTGTCACCTCTGTTATTTGCCTTGTATCTTGAGCCCTTGGTGACGCAGATCCGCAAAGCCAATGATATAAAGGGAATTCGACTGGGATCTGCAGAGTACAAGGCCTCATTGTTTGCTGACGACATTTTATTAACGCTAACAACTCCGGCCTTGTCACTGGAGGGGGTTACCCGAGAACTAAATAGCTTTGGCAAGGTAGCAGGCCTTAAAGTGAATTTCGCTAAGTCAGAATTGCTTAATGTGACCTTGTGCCCGGACGAAGTGCAAAATATCCGCAGTAGGTTTCCGTATAAATGGGCGAAATCCCACATAAAATATTTAGGGGTCTTTTTAACAGCTCGATTACCTGACCTATACAATCTTAATTACAATCCCTTGATAAATAGTTTAACACTGAATATGAGTCGATGGAACAGGTGCACTTTCTCCTGGCTGGGTAGAATAGCCATAACCAAAATGACCATTTTGCTAAATTTCTTTATCTGTTTTCCCTCTTTACCAGTGGGCGTTCCCCCACCTATGTTGCGCCGGTGGCAAAAATGGATCTTTGATTTCATATGGCGCAGACGCAATGCCCGTGCCCCCTCCTATATGTGGGAAAAACTACCCGTATGGTCAAGACGAGGATAATTGAACACTGTTCAAACATCCGCCTGCTAAGAATAGACGAGCCTTTGGTAAACCATTGGTCTCAACATAATCATGTCATCTCTGAACTTTTTTTCTCAGTATTGGAGGTGGTCCCCCATCATCCTAGAGGGGGCGACTATCCTAGTGTACTGGGAAGAAAAGAGCAGAGATGGATATTCACTCTAGATACTATCAGTCCAAAAGGCTTAAATAAAGAAATTGAGTGGCATTTATTTCCTTAAAAATGCGCTCTGTTTTGATTGGTTCAGTAATCTCGCGATGTGTTCCTGTTTGGCGCCAATCCTGTTCTTTAAATGTTTGATACTGTTGAGGGCGCTCGAGCTCCATGTTTGATCTGAAAGGTATGTACTTCAATTGTGACCTCTGTCTTTAACAAAGTAGCCCCTCTATTTGTGGTCCATGTTGTGGAGCGCTAGGAGAGCGATCCCACTCCTGGGAGATGTGTGTGCCTTTGGGCTGCAGCTCGACACCAGAGGGGTCTGGAGAGGTGCCGCAGGAGGCGTAGCATGCCCGAGCATGGGCTGGACAGAGGGGCAAGCTGGAGTGAAGACTGGAAGACAGGCCCTCCTCCGGACCTGCACGCTTCGGAAGACCCCAACGCCGCAATGTTGGTCTTGTGAACAGTCCTCCGACCGTTCCCAGCCCTTTCGGACCTGCCGCAGGGTACGGCACGAAGCGGCAGGCCAGATGGAGGCCAGGGCAGCGAAGACTGGAACATGGATTCAGACGAGACTCAGGAATGACGTAGACTCAGGCATAGACGTGGACCTCAGGAATGAGGTGCAGGATGCATAGACGTGGACTCAGGCAAAAGACGTTGACTCAGGAATGAGGTGCAGGATGCATAGACGTGGACTCAGGCAAAGACGTTGACTCAGGAACGAGGTGCAGGATGCATAGACGTGGACAGGCACAGACGTGGACTCAGGACGAGGTACTGGATGCACAGAGGTGGAGTCAGGAACGAGGGCTGAAGGAAGACATGGGCACTGTCCCTCAGGGCGCCCTACTCAGACCACCCACGGGACTGAGTCGCGGACCACCCTGCCTCATGCGCGCCCTACTCAGCCCTGGAAGGCTGGTCGCGGACCATGCTGAGAGCGGGAGAGCACAGGAAAGAGGAAGCAGGTTGCTGCACTCCTGGCAGCTCAAGGCAAGGATACGCTGCACTCCTGGCAGTTCAAGGCAGGTTAAAGCATCAGGATCAGGAACAAGGATAAGACAGACCTCAGGGCTGGAACAAGGACATCTGGAACAGCAGGAACATCAGGACTGGAACACGGATACTGGAACTGGAGACACACCTCAGGGCTGGAACATGGAACTGGAACACAGGAATTGGATCAAGAGACAGACCTTGGGACTGGAACGGCAGGCAGACATCAGGACTGGACGAGGAGCTCCAACAGGTAACAAGAAACACAGGACCTTGCAGAAGTGCTGGAACACGGACGACTTCCTGGAGCGAAGGATCTCAGGAGTGACCAACTCCTTGCGAAGGCAAAGACAGACTGAATGCTGAGCCCTTTAGTAGGGCTGATGAGGACAATGCCCAGGGAGGGGTCAGCAGGGGGCCACACCTGGCTGGACCTTGAAGAGGAGCAGAGAGGCGCGCGCCCGCGCCCTAGGGAGCTGGAGAGAAGAGCTGGAAGCTGGTGGCGTCCTCAGCCACGTGGAAGGCCAGGGAAGCAGTGGAGCAGCCCTGGGCTGGAACTGGGTGAAGGCAGGTCAGTGGAGCAGCTCCCAGCTGCAAGGACTGAAGCAGGAAGAAGCAGAGAGAGGTAAGGCTGGCTGCAGACACCGGCAGAGAGAACAGAGAGCTGCAGGGACTGAAGCAGGAGAAGGGCTGACTGCAGGAACGGCTCCATGCCGTGAAGACAGCCTCAGGAGGAGAGGTAAGACTGCAGGCAGAGTAGAGAGCTGTAGCAGGCTGCAGGCACTGGCAGGGATGGCTTCCCAGCCAGGCAAGGACCCGGGCTGTAGCAGGCACCAGCAGAGACGACCTGCTGACTGAAGGGCCCGGGATCACAGCAGCACGTCGGGGAAAGGCAGGAAGACAGGAGCCGACCGCATGGCAACAGCTGCGGGGACAGCCCCAGCTGATTCAGGGAGAAAGAAGCAGCAGCGTCAGCAGCCCGACTGGCTGTGAGAAGGTAAGAGCCTGCCCACGCTCCTCGCGGGCAGGATCACAACAGTCCACCACTTGTATTTGTTTGTATTGTAGATTTAATTATAACGATGGTCCCTCCCGATACAGCAACAAGCGAAACACGGGACTGTGTCGGGGGACTTACACAAATGACTCTGTGATTCATGTGGAGCTGCCGATTATAAATTATATTTTGTGCAAAAAAGAAGAATTAAATTATATTTGAACATTTGGTCCTCAAAGTTGTATTCTTGCACCGTTGTCTATTGGTAGTTGCTGATGTGCAAGGTTTGCTTCATGGTTTGGATGGTAATTGAAATCTCCCATTATTACTGCACTACCAATTTGGTTAGCTTCCCTAATTTCTCTTAGCATTTCACTGTCTGTCTCACCATCTTGGCCAGGTGGAGTGAGGTATACTATCACTATACTCTTCCCCAACAAACAAGCGATTTCTACCCATAAAGATTCAATTGTGCATTTAGTCTCATGCAGGATCTTTATCCTGTTGGACTCTATGCCATCCCAGACAAAGTGCCATCCCGCCTCTCAGATGCTCCTCTCTGTCATTGCGATATAATTTGTACCCCGGTATAGCACTGTCCAATTGGTTGTCCTCCTTCCACCATGTCTCTGAGATGCCAATTGTAGAGATTACTTACCTGATAATCTCGTTTTCCTTAGTGTATGCAGATGGACTCAAAACAAGTGGGTATAGCGTGCTCGTGCTAGCAGTTGGAGACGGATCTGACGTCAGCACGGGTACATATACCCCCACAGGAAGTGAAGCAACTCAGTAATCTTCCTTGCAAAGCTGTCATAGCTCTATGAGTACTGACCGATCGATTAATTAAACAGGATTACCCTGACCGGTTGATAGTAGCTGGAGACCACCAGGATTCTCAACCAGAAGGCGTCGACACCCGGCAGGGTGGATGCCCTATGTAGTAAAACATGGCTTACCTTGAGCCTGTGAAATCCCATGAATATTGGCAGCCGGGCGGGATGCCACTAAGGAAAACGAGATTATCAGGTAAGTAATCTCTACATTTCCTAGCGTGTAGCAGATGGACTCAAAACAAGTGGGATGTGCAAAAGCTACTCCTGGACTGGGCGGGAGGCTGCCCGCGGTCTGTGCAGGATTTCCCTCGCGAATGCGGTGTCCTCCCTGGCCTGGACATCCAGACGGTAGAATCTGGAGAAGGTATGGAGAGAGGACCACGTCGCCGCCTTACAGATCTCAGCAGGCGACAGCATCTGAGATTCTGCCCAAGAGGCCGCTTGCACTCTGGTAGAGTGAGCCTTGACCTGTAGAGGTGGTGATTTTCCCGCGTCTACGTAGGCTGCCTTGATAACTTCTTTGACCCAGCGGGCGATAGTTGCCCGTGAGGCCGCTTCCCCTTGCTTCTTCCCGCTGGGTAGAACGAACAGATGGTCCGTCTTTCGTATTGCTTTGGACACTTCCAGGTATCTGGACAGTAGCCTGCCGATGTCGATATGTTGCAGAATTCGACCTTCTTCTGACTTCTTCAAAACCTTCTGTGGTAGGTAAGAGATGGTTTGGTTGAGGTGGAAGTGCGAGACTACTTTGGGTAAGAAGGAAGGGACTGTGCGAAGATGGATGGCTTCTGGCGTGATTCGGAGAAACGGATCACGGCAAGACAGTGCTTGTAGCTCTGAGACGCGTCGTGCGGAGCAAACAGCCAGCAGGTACACCATCTTCAAGGTTAACAAACGGAAGGACAGGCCTCGAAGTGGACGGAAGGCGTGTCCCGCTAGAAAGTCCAAAACTAGGTTGAGGTTCCACAGAGGTATGGGCCACTTCAGTGGCGGACGAATGTGTTTGACACCTTTCAGGAAGCGTGAAACGTCTGGGTGTGTGGCGATTTTATTGCCGTCACTCTGGGGACCGTAGCAGGAAAGTGCTGCCACTTGGACCTTGATGGAATTGAGGGACAGACCCTTCTGAAGACCATCTTGTAGGAAGTACAAAATGATAGGAATCTTAGCGGCATGTGGATTGGTGCTATTAGCTTCGCACCAAGCTCTCTCCAGATCCTTATATAAGTTAGTGATGTGGAGAACTTGCGTGCTCTGAGGAGTGTATCTATTACCAGTCCTGAATATCCTCGTGACTTCAGTCTAGCCCTCTCAATGGCCAAACCATAAGAGAGAATTGAGCTGGATCCTCGTGGAGTATGGGACCTTGTCGCAGCAGGTCCCTGTGCGGCGGCAGGGGTAGTGGATTACCTGCCAGTAGTCTTCTCATGTCTGCGTACCAGGGTCTTCTTGGCCAGTCCGGGGCCACTAGAAGAACTAGGCCTCTGTGCCGCTGAATCCTGTGTATAATGGCGCCCAGCAGGGGCCATGGCGGAAAAGCGTACAGCAGGATCTCCTGGGGCCCATGGTTGTACCAGTGCATCAATCCCCTGAGACAGAGGATCCCGCCTGCGACTGAAATATCTGGGTACTTGAGCGTTGGACCTGTCCGCTAGTAGGTCCATGCCTGGGGTCCCCCACCGATTCACAATCATCTGGAACGCCGTGGGTGACAGTTGCCAATCCCCGGGATGTAGACCTTCTCTGCTGAGGAAGTCCGCCGCGGTGTTGTCCTTCCCGGCGATGTGGATGGCGGAGATGTCCTGGAGATTTGCTTCTGCCCAAGTCATCAGAGGAACTATTTCTAGTGATACCTGTTGGCTTCTGGTTCCACCCTGTGGTGGCATTGTCTGACATCACTCTGACTGCACTGTGTCGCAGTCTGTGGGCAAATCGCAGGCACGCTAGCCTGACTGCCCGTGCCTCTAGTCGGTTGTTGTTCCATCCCGACTCTTCTCTGCTCCACCGCCCTTGGGCGGTGACTCCTTCGCAATGTGCGCCCCAGCCGCTCAGGCTGGCGTCTGTTGTGAGCAGGGTCCAGGTCGGAGAGGACATCCTGGACCCCCGGCTCCTGTGGCTTTGCTGCAGCCATCATCGCAGCTGATTTCGTACCTTGGCTGGGAGAGGTAGGTGTATGGTGTAAGTTTGTGATCGCGGGCTCCACCGGGATAGGAGGGCCCGTTGTAACGGCCTCATATGCGCCCGTGCCCATGGTATCACCTCCAGAGTGGATGCCATCAGGCCGAGGACTTGTAGGGAATCCCAAGCTGTGAGCCGGACGGCATGCAGCAGGGCCTGCAGACGATTCTTGAGCTTTTCTCTTCTTTTAGGAGGCAAGATGACTGTCTGCCTGAGTGTCGAATAGGACTCCTAGGTATTCCTTCGACTGAGATGGCTGTAGGGAACTCTTGTTTAAGTTTACTACCCAGCCTAGGCTCTCCAAAAGAGCAATCACTCGGCTGGTTGCCCGATGGCTCTCTTCTGGCGATTTTGCCCTGATCAACCAATCGTCCGGGTAGGGATGAACGAAAATTCCCTCCTTCCTGAGGGCTGCCGCCACTACTACTATGACCTTGGTAAAGATCCGCGGCGCTGTGGCTAACCCGAAGGGTAACGCCCGAAACTGAAAGTGTTGGTCCAAGACTTTGAAATGTAGGTAGCGCTGATGGTCCCGATGGATTGGGATATGCAGGTAGGCTTTTGACAGATCTAGGGATGTGAGAAACTCCCCTGGCTGTACTGAATTTTTGACAGATCGCAGGTTTTCCATGCGAAAGCTGGGTACCCGTAGTTAGCGATTGACTTACTTGAGGTCCAGGACGGGCTGGAAAGTGCCCTCCTTCTTGGGTACTATGAAATAAATGGAATAATGCCCAGAATTTATCTCCCCTGCAGGCACTGGAATTATGGCCTTGAGGGAGAGAAGCCTCTGTAAGGTAACATCTAGCGCCGCCCTCTTGAGGGGTGAACAAGGAGATTCCACAAACTTGTCTGGCGGGAGCCGAAGAAAGTCCAGGTAGTACCCCTCTCGGATGATGGTGGGGACCCACTGGTCCGAGGTAATCTCGGCCCACCTGCGGTAAAAGAGGGTCAGTCTGCCCCCTATGGCTGCTACCCCCGGATGGGCCGGCTGATTGTCATTGTGGGGTACGGCCGGGGCCGGAACCCGAGCCGGCTCCCCTCTTACTGTGCTTAGGCCGAAAGGACTGGTTCCTGGCCAGCGACAGAGGTGCCTGGTAGCGAGTCCCGTAAGGGTTGAAGCGCTGAGAGGTTCTACCTCTGGGTGGTCTAGAAGACGGGCGCTGCCTCCTGCGTGGTCTGTCTTCTGGTAGACGAGGTAAAGGAGAGGCGCCCCATTTATTGGCCAGCTTCTCCCGGTCGCTGCCGAACAGGAGACATCCCTTAAAGGGCATTCTCGTGAGACGTGTCTTGGAAGAGGATTCGGCCGACCAGTTACGTAGCCAGAGCTGCCTCCTGGCTGCCACTGAGGATGACACTCCCTTGGCTGCCTTACGGACGAGGTCGGAGGCTGCATCAGTAAGGAATGAGAGAGCTGATTCCATCCTTTCTCCCGGGGCGTTGTTCCGAGCCTGAGATAAGCAGGAACGCGTCACCACCGTGCAGCAAGTCGCAATTCGTAGGGACATGGCTGCCACCTCAAAGGTCTGCTTCAGGATGGCATCCATACGCCGGTCATGTGTATCTTTGAGGGCCATCCCACTTTCCACCGGGATGGTGGTGCGCTTCACAACTGCGCTGACTATGGCGTCTACCTGAGGGCACGCCAACATGTCCTTAGTTGCCGGGGCTAAGGGGTACATGCCAGCCAAGGCCCGACCCCCCTTGAATGGAGCCTCCGGTGCAGCCCATTCCAGATCGATTAGCTGCTGTGCCACTTGTAGGAGGGGAAAATGGTGAGAAGTTTGGCGCAGGCCCTGCAACAGGGGGTTCACTCTAGGTTCCCCTGGGGTGTCATGGCCCGGAAGGGCCAGGTCCGACAGGCATTGCGAGATCAAGTCTGGAAGATCCGCTCTGGTAAAGAAGCGCCGCATGGTCCGATAAGGTTCTACCCCCGAGGGAAGCTCTCCCTCCTCGGGGGGGGGGGGGGGGGTCATCTTCTTCTGCCGGGCTATCAGGTGGCGAGTGGCCGCGCCTAGGCTGCGAGGGTCCAGGGGCCGGGTCATTCTGGACGTACGGACCCGGTCGGGGAGCTGACTGCATCATGACAAAGGTATGAATCCCTTTGAATAACTCCACCCAGGAGATCGAAGCCATATCTGGCCGCATGGGAACCATGGCTGCTCCCCGCTGCTTGCTGGCTCCGGGGTGTTCCCTGAGGAACCAGCAAGAACGCTGGGCTGTGACCGGCCCTGGCCCAGTAGTCCCAGGGCCTCTTCACATTGGGCACGTAGGGAGTCTGCATCCATGTTCTGTGTGACCCTAAGGTTGCATGCAGAGCAGAGATTGATGCCTCATTCTGGAGGTGCCGGCACTGCCGAAGCCTGGTCACTCTTACTCTCCATGCCACCCGTGAATTCAATAAGAGTCTGCACTGTGCGCGAAAAGCAGGCGCCTGAACCCAGAGCTCAGCAACGTGCGCTTAACAAGGTGCGCCTATAGCCGTGCGCCTATAACGGGCGCCTAAGAACTTGCGCCTAGCAACGTGCACCTATAACGTGCGCCTATAATCGGGCACCTAAGAACTTGCGCCTAGCAACGTGCGCCTATCATCGGGCGCCTATCATCGGGCGCCTAAGATAGCAATGTGTGCCTATGAACGGGCGTCTATAGACGGGCGCCTATCGCCGTGAGACGCTTCAGGTAGAAGATGACGGCGAGCAGGCAGACGAAATGGCGGCCTACTGAACTGGCCGCCCCAGAGGCACTCTGCTTATCCTCGGAGACCAACAAGTAAATATATACGCCTTACCTTGTCTTCGGCGCTTCCCGGCTGCAACCCGGGCGGTCTCCGGCTGTGGGGGAGAGGGCGAGTACCTTCACCGCCGCGCTCGAGGAGGTGCACCTGCTGCCTCTAGGCCGCGCCCGAACTCGTCTCGCTCGGGGGCCAAGTCCACGTTGGGACCGAGGCTGCCTCTAGGCCGCGCCTGAGCCCTTCTCGCTCGGGGGCAGGTCCCTGCTGCGAGTCGGCCACCGGACCGAGGCACTTACCTCCGAGGGACCACGGAAATCCCCTCGGGAAGCTCAACTGGGGGAGGGACCGACTGGTATCACCGCAGGAGTGCGGGGCTCGTTGTTAAGAGATATCGTCTAGGAATTTAGTCGTTAGAATTTGAAAGAACGCTCAGCGAGCGTGAAGGAGCTCCAAACTGCTTTGGAGACAGAAATTACTGAGTTGCTTCACTTCCTGTGGGGGTATATGTACCCGTGCTGATGTCAGATCCGTCTCCAACTGCTAGCACGAGCACGCTATACCCACTTGTTTTGAGTCCATCTGCTACACGCTAGGAAATAAGTCTATATCATCATTCACTGCTATACATTCTAATTCTCCTATCTTACTTCTTAGACTTCTGGCATTAGCATATAAACATTTCAAAGTGTGTTTTTTGTTTGTATTTTCATTCTGCTTTTTAATTGATAGGGATAAACTGGAATTTTCTAGCTCAGGTGAGTTTTTAGTTACAGGCACTTGGACTATGTTTCTTATTATTGGAACCTCACTGTTGGGATGCCCTAATACTAATGCATCATTAGTATCCTTTGAAGATACCTCCCTCCGAGCCATGTATTGCTGAGTGATTGTCAGCTTTCCCCTTTGTTCTAGTTTAAAAGCTGCTCTCCTTTTTAAAGGTTAGCCCCAGCAGTCTGGTTCCACCCTGGTTAAGTGTAGCCCATCCCTTCAGAAAAGACTCCCCCTTCCCCAAAAGGTTCCCCGGGTTCTTACAAAACTGAATCCCTCTTCCTTGAACCATCATCTCATCCACACATTGAGACTCCGGAGCTCTGCCTGCCTCTGAGGACCTGCGCATGGAACAGGGAGCATTTCAGAGAATGCTACCCTGGAGATTCTGAATTTCGGCTTTCTACCTAAGAGCCTAAATTTGGCTTCCAGAATCTCCCTCCCCCATTGTCCTATGTTGTTGGTGCCCACATGTACCATGACAGCCGGCTCCCCCCCAGCACTGTCTAAAATCCTGTCTAGGTGATGCGTGAGGTCCGCCACCTTCACACCAGGTAGGCATGTTACCAGGTGATCCTCACACCCACCAGCCACCCGGCTGTCTACATTCCTAATAATCGAATCAACAACTATGGCAGCCGACCTAACCCTTCCCTCCTGGGCAGTAGCCCTGGGAGACACATCCTCAGTGCGAAAAGACAATGCACCACGAGAAGAGCAGGTCCTTGCTACAGGATCCTTTCCTGCTGCACGAGGTTGAAGCTCTCCAATCATGAGACCTTCTTCCTCCAAGGCACCAGGGCTGCCAGTCTGAAGCTGGGACTTGGCTACTAAATCTCTAAAGGTCTCATCTATATACCTCTCTGTCTGCCTCAGCTCCTCCAGGTCTGCCACGCTAGCCTCCAGAGATCGAACTCGTTCTCTGAGAGACAGGAGCACACGTACAACTTGTCACCGGCGGGTAAAAAATCATACATGTGGCACTTGATGCAAAAGACTTGCTGCTGGACTGCTGCCTTCATCTCAAATTTGTTCAGTTCCTAGTTAAGTTTTAGGTTGCTATGGGAGTAGGAATGTGTCTAATTAGCATCCTTTAAATGTATTAGTGTATTCACTATATGTCTGGTAGTGGCCTACAGGGGAATGATCAAACTCTCAATAAGGTGTGGGGAATTTGTGAAGTAAAGTTAAAAGGTAGATTTTTTTTTTTTTTTAGTGTGAAAGTGGCACCTGCCTATAAATTAAAGGATGATCTAGGGTGGGTGGGAAATACACACACTAACTTCTGCTCATTAGCTGCCTTACTGACTATTAAAAGCAGAAACAGACTAAATAATATACCCCAATAGTTTACTTCTCCCCAATAATTAAAAAAACATAATGCCCCAAGCAAAACTTACTGATTCCTTTTAGCCACCAGCAAGGTGTTCCTCTCCTCTCAGTGCTCCCACTGGAAGCATCAGTGCATACATGAAAATTTTATTCCCTGCCTTAGCCCTATCAAATCCACATTCAAAACTTGCTAGCCATGTATTATTACCTGACACTTTCCTAGTTTCCAACAATAAGTCCCATAAACACTTCCTCCCATTGTCTGCCCTACTCCTGCATCCAGTTACCCACAGCAAAGAGGCAAACCAAACGAAAACACCCGAGTAAAAATGAAAGTTAGCACCAGTTCGCGTATACATGCAGTAGCAAATATACACACATGTATTTGCCTGAATGCGCCATCTCATTAGTGCGTGGCCCTTACAAAATACATCAAACGTGCGTATGTCTGGTGTCCGTCCTCGACATGCCCCTTTTTGACATGCTCATTTTACAAGCACAAGTATACATACACGAACAACTGCCAGCTACTCAAAATAACGTGCGTGTACCGCCTATTGAAACAAGCATAACCTGGCGATTTTGTGTGTGCAGCGCTTTGAAAATTTGGGCTTGTATGTACAATGATGTGAGAAAAATGGCTAACTATATAGAATGTGTATCAAGTTGATTATAGTATGTGTTAAAAATGAACTATATGTAAATATAACAATAGAGATAAGACCTCAGTTTTGGCAAGAGATCTGAATTAACAGAAACTTCTATGGCCAATAGGTCCAATCATCGGTCTTATAATCTCTAAAATGAATTTATTATTTTTTATAAAATTATTTTTATTGTAAACAATTGCTATAAAGCATACTTTTTTATTTTGACTTTTTATTTTAATTTTTAATTTAATTAATTTTTTATAAAATTAACACAATGAGGCAGCGATATAATAGATTTTAAGTGGATACTTTTTTTCAATTGTTATTTATCTTGTTTGAAAATTAGAATGAACTAACACATTTCAAAAAATGTAAACATAGTATTGATGTTTAGCAACTTTGTAACTTGAAAGAGATGAAGTAGCGATTCTTTTACTCCATCAACAGATGATTGTAATCTTGCTATATTCAATTTGTCCCGATAAGGTAACAATGTTGCTATTCCAACAACTCGATAATCTTGAATTAATTGCTGAATGACTCAGTAAGTAAATCACAAAAATGAGCTGGTAATACTGTTGCAAGCTAGTTCAATCGCTTTGTATCTCAAAATGCCTCAAGGTTTGTGGCAGAATCTTGTTCAACCATAATACAACTTGAAAATAGAAATTTCAGTCTTATAATTGATACCAGGACGGACGGTATAAATCACCCCGTCTCTTCTCATGAAGTCTTGTGCCCGACAATATTAATATACGGCATAACACTTATCTTGATTCAATAGATTTGATGATCACTGGCAATGCAGATATTGTGTTTCCTTTGTGCTGCCGTATTGAGACCCGAGGGGTCTGACAACCGCCGCCAACGCGGCCGGCGTTTCGCAAAAAACGCTGCTTCAGGGCGGACTCTAAAGTTAAACAATTGAAAAAATATTTTAACCTTTTGAAAAAATGACTAGAATAGCGTTAAAATGCAATGAAAGTCACTTACACTTTGTAGAGAAACCTTCTTCTAGTGTAGTCGGGTTCAGACTGAAATTGTTTTCAAAAATGGCCGCGCTAAATTTAAACAATTGATTGGCTTAAAGAGTCACCAATCAGTGTTCTCTATTGTAAGCTGCCAACGTACTAACGTTGTGCTATGCCGTCGGAGCCATACGTATTGTTACAATGTAACACTTACTGCTTGTCAATAAAGATCTTTAATGTTGAACTCAATCACAAGCCGTCATATATTTATTGTTCAACAGTGAAGGTAAACGAAATGAATGATGATAACCTGACGAGAAAAATGATTCAATGAATGAGGCTGTTCCATTCTATTTTAGAATTTAAACCATCCGGTTCTTCAGATTTTAACTTGAAAATCCATTCTTGTTCTTTCTTATATAATGATCTCTCTCTGTCACCCCCTCTAATGTCACGTTTGACGTGTTCTAATACAAACCATCTGAGCTCTTTAACGTCATGGTTTTTCTGTATGCAGTGCAGAACAATAGGAGCAGATAACTTTTTGTTCTTCAAACAACTTTTATGTTCTCCTATTCTTAATTTGAACGATCTTGTTGTCTGTCCAACGTAAATTTTATTGCATGGACATCTTATAATATATATCACATGATCTGTCTGACAAGTAGTGAAATTGTACATTCTGTATCTATACTGTGTTTGCGTGCAAATGTACTCTTTCAATTCCAATGTTTGGTCACAGATCTTGCAATGTCCACATCTAAAATGACCCAATGGTGTTGTGCCATCTATTGTTTGAGAATGTTCAACGTCTTTCAACGTAGATGGACTTAAGATTTCTTTCAAATTTTGTGATCTCGAATAAGCTGCTCGAAATTCAATGTCTTGCATACCAGGTATCATTTTAATCAAAAACCAATGGTGACGCATGGCTTGTATGATTTTACGTGACCAAGGTGAATATTGAGTAACACACGTGATCATATTTTCATCTTGAGATTTTGGTTGTGGTGTAAGGAGCGCATCTCGATCATAATACAGTGCTCGTTTGAATCCTGTTTTGATACATTTATTGGGATAACCTCTGTTCTTCAAATCCAATTTAAGTTTTTCAGACTGTTGTCTGTACACTGTGGTGTTAGAACAATTCCGTTTGTATCTCAGGAATTGTGAAAAAGGAAGACTGTTCTTCAATGGCATAGGATGTGCACTGTCAAAATGCAACATCGTGTTGCGGTCAGTAGATTTTTTGAATACAGTGGTGACGATGGCACCATCTTCCATTTTTTTCAATGAAACATCCAAAAAAGAAATCTCTACAAAATTGTAATTTAATACAAATTGTATGTTTTCATCACAGGTATTGATCCATTTCTCGAATAGGTGTAATTCTTGTTCAGTACCGCTCCACAAAATAAAGATGTCATCTATGTAACGCTTGTAAAAAACAATCTTGGAAACAAACGGAGAATGATGAATCCACTCTTGTTCAAATTCTGTCATGAAAAGATTGGCAATGGTTGGAGCCATTGTAGCGCCCATGGCTGTTCCAGAAATTTGCTGGTAATATTTACCCTGAAATATGAAAAAATTCTTTTTAAGGGCGATAGAAGCCAATTGTAATAGAAAATCACTGGGTACCCGATGCGGTCTACAACGTTTATCAAGATATGTTTTAATTACTTTTAGAGCCTCTTCTTGTGGAATTGAAGTATATAGTGATTTAATGTCTAAGGTGACAAACCATAGATCTTTGATGTTAATGAACAAGTTTTCGACCATATTCAAGAAATGGGATGTATCCCTAATGTAGGATGCGCTATTAGATACAAAATCTCTCAGAAAACAGTCAATAAATTGTGAAAGTGGTTCTAGTAATGACTCATTAGATGAGTCATTACTAGAACCAAAACTGAGGTCTTATCTCTATTGTTATATTTACATATAGTTCATTTTTAACACATACTATAATCAACTTGATACACATTCTATATAGTTAGCCATTTTTCTCACATCATTGTATACTAGCTATATCCCTTATTTTGTTGTCATCTTGTATGTACAATGTACATACAGACTTACTGACATGTGGGCTGTTAACAATATTACCCTCCCTAAGTACAGAAAACTAAGTTAGCTCCACCTCTCGATGATTTTATTTGGTGCAAATGCCAAAGAAATTGCTTTAGAAACTTTTGCTATTCTGGTGTTCCTCAAGAAGTTTTCCCTGTCATAATGTTGTTCAGGACAAAATATGTCTTCAATCCCAGGACTGTGATATTGGAAGAATACAGGATCAATTACTTACCTCAATAAGCCATGGTTTAAGCTTATCGTCAATGATAATATCATATCCGTAGCATTCAAAACAGTGTTTGTCATTGTTCATTACAGACTGCAAAAAGTAGTAAAACAAATATATCAGAGAAGAAAGCCAGAGGGAAGTACTGAAATAATACTTCCAGAAATGTATCTACTGATGGCAGATAATTTTTATTCTCTCTCATTTCTGTCCTCTATGTCTTATCTCTCAAGTTCACATACTCAACTAGCAATGTACCAGAAAGCTCTTAACAAGGAAACTCCAGTTTGATTCTTCTCTCATCCCTTCACAATGTGATCTGGCACAACATATAGCTCAGGATACCTTAGGTTTAGCTTGTAGGCTCTTTGGGGCAGGTCTTGTGCATTTCTATGTACACAGATAACATTGCTTGCATTAATAAACAAATATATTTCAATTCTGGACAGAACTTTATGCAGAAAACTGAAAAATTTATGTATTCCCTATAATGGTAACTTTTAAAAAGTTGCGCGGGCACACGTGCGCGCATTTGCTGGCTTGTGCCCAGGGTTGCGGCCATTTTATAACATATGCACTTATATGCATGTATGGGATAAAACAGGCTGAACATGTGCACAATTTTTATTTTTTTTTAATTCTTTATTTATGAATTTTCATTTTTACAAAGAAAAATTGAAAAAACAATTTGTATTCATTTACAATAACAGAAATGAATTCTTATGGAAACATTGGATTTATAGATTATTATTTAAATAAAAAACAGAGGTAAAGTTTAATTTTCCTAGTTTCCTGAAAGACCCTAAAATTTGGAGCCTGTTGAACAAATCCCATTTGTACATAATTACCTTAAAGTAAAATTTACTAATATAAAGAGAAGTATTGCAACTTTAATTAAATCAAACAAACTTCAATTTGAGGATTCTGGTTCACCATCTCGTGACCTGCGTTTCTCCAGGAACCTTTCTAAATCTGAAGGATCATAATAAACATATTTTATTCCTTCTGCCTTCATTAAACATTTACACGTAAATTTTATATTTATTTGTATTCCAAATGTTCTAGCCAATCCAGCCAAGGCAATAAATTTTTTTCTTCTTATCTGGGTATCTTTTGTCACATCAGGATAGACCCATATTTTTTGACCCAGATAGAGGGAGGATCTCTTTTCCATAAACGTCTTCAATATCTTGTCCCTATCCAATGCAGGGCAAACTTTACAATTAAAGTTCCCCTCATCTCTATCTGGGTACTAAATGACGACTCTATCAAATCAGTGACATTTAATGGAGACTCCTGCAATAATTGATTTAAGTTTTGATTTTGTGCTCTCATATTCAGAAAAAATGCTGTTTTAATCAAAGGAAGATTATCTGGAGCCAAAGACAAAACTTCACTAAAATAGTTTCGTAACTGTTCCACAGGGGAGACCATGCTACACTTAGGGAAGTTAACAAACCTAAGGTTAGGGTACCGTATCAAATTTTCCAAGTTTTCAACCTTTCTAGATAGCATGGTCTCGCCTTTTATTATAGACGTTTGAACATCTTTTATTTGAATAATATCTGTTTCTACTTTTTTGAGAGTCGATCCATTATTTGTCACTAAGGGGCTTAAGTTTTGCAGTGTGGATTGGACATCTCTAATATTACTACTCATTTTTTCTACATTCTGATGTAATGTCATTATTGCTGACCACAACATTTCTAATGACACTTTTTGATTTATTTCAAACTTAACACTTGAGGCAGATGGATTCATTAATTTTTTTAAAAAGTCCCTGGTCTAACGCAGGATCACCGTGCGGCGTAACACCACTTCCTCCTATTGCCCCAGCTCTTTGATCCAAAACTTGGAACGCCTCTCCTTCTTCCCCTTGCACAGCTTCTTTTTCCACACAGACTTCCTCTATCGGACTCTCCCCTAAAAACGCCTTCCGAAAAAGGGGTGAATCAAGGCTGTGGGTTTCTGCGGCGCACATTGGTGGTGGGGGAGTTGTTTGGCCCCCGGGACTTAGACTTGTTTCTCCCGACAGCGTGGATATTTGCTCGATATCCGTCGTTGTAATGGGATACTCCGGGGTCACAATTGTTGCTGGTGGGTAGAATCCGGTTAGGGTAGTTTGTATAGGGCCTAGTCTGGCAGGGGTAGAGGCATCCTGCCTGACTCTGCCCTTTCTTTTTGTATGGGGCATAAATGTTACGTCGTAAAATCACTTATAACCCTTTCCTTATTCTACTCACAGTTCTGTTATCCGACGTCAGGGTAAGTGAAGTCTGAGGAGGTTCAGCTCGCTACCATAGTCCGTAACAGCCTCCCAGCCTTCTCCGGCCTAAGCCGGCACAAGCCGAGCGCGCGGCTTAGGGTGCACCGTCGGCGACGGTGCGCCATCCGCTGTGCAATTTGTAGCAGCAGACGCCCGCTGACGTCACACCAGCCTCACTCTGGGTCCGCTGGTCGGGACCAGTTGTTCCGGGGTTGGGAGCCTCGTTGTCCGGGATCTCAGGTATGGCGGCAGCTTTCGAGCCCCTCTCACCACCTAGCTCAGGCTCCAGGAGTCTCCAGCGTCTGCTGTGCAATTTGTAGCAGCGGACGCCCACTGACGTCACACCAGCCTCACTCTGGGTCCGCTGGTCGGGACCAGTTGTTCCGGGGTTGGGAGCCTCGTTGTCCGGGATCTCAGGTATGGCGGCAGCTTTCGAGCCCCTCTCACCACCTAGCTCAGGCTCCAGGAGTCTCCAGCGTCCGCTGTGCAATTTGTAGCAGCGGACGCCCGCTGACATCACACCAGCCTCACTCTGGGTCCGCTGGCCGGGACCAGTTGTTCCGGGGTTGGGAGCCTCGTTGTCCGGGATTCTCAGGTATGGCGGCAGCTTTCGAGCCCCTCTCACCACCTAGCTCAGGCTCCAGGAGTCTCCAGCATCCGCTGTGCAATTTGTAGCAGCGGACACCCGCTGACGTCACACCAGCCTCACTCTGGGTCCGCTGGTCGGGACTAGTTGTTCCGGGGTTGGGAGCCTCGTTGTCCAGGATCTCAGGTATGGCGGCAGCTTTCGAGCCCCTCTCACCACCTAGCTCAGGCTCATGTGCACAATTTTAAGAAGGTGTGCACCTATGCGTGCAAATGCCACTTCTACTGAGTAAGTGGGGGGATTTTAGTAGACAAGGGCACGATGCAACTACCAATTTTACCAATGTGTTCCCAGTTCACCCAAGCAAGGAATAGGATTTCTAAACCCCTTAGTTTAATAGCCTCCCTTTTTCCTTGTTAATCCTGACCTTTAAAACCCTGCTCACCTCTTTACTTTTTTTTTGTTTTCTGACTTGCACGCCATCCATAGCAGAGTAAAGTTATGCAATAGGGGACCCCGGTGCACACATGTGCGCATAAGTATGCGCTGGATTCATTTTGAAATCCAGGAATGCCCATGCCCAGCCTCTTTTTTTGGAAAATTGATTTGTGTGCGTAGCGGCAAGTACGCGCATACACAGATGCATTTTAAAATCTGCTTAGTGCGTGCTGGCCCAGCTTGTGCGCATATCTCCTGGTTTTGGCTTTTAAAATCTACATGCATGTGATTATAATTATTGTAATCCTATTTACAAATGATACAGTAGAGGTTTTCCCATTTTTTAGTTACCACAGTTTAAAGTTTCTCAGAAACAAAATACACCCGTTTCAGACCAGCTTGCACAAAATGTTATATCCTGCCAATGAGGCCTAAATGGATGCTAAGGTCAATCATTTGGTAAAGAATTTTAGTTGTTCAGTGTATGCTGTTGCTATACAAATAGGGATAGTATTGTTGCGCTTGGGGCTGGACTCTTGTCCTGGAGCAGTGGAGAACAGCTCCCTGGTAGGGACCAGGAATCACCTGCCCCCAGGGGGGCGGAGCACTGGAGGAGACAGAAGCTAGGATGAGCTCCACCACTAGATGCCCGCCGTTCCCCCGGGTGGAGCTGTAGGAACCCGGGCCGCTTGGACTTAGGTGGACCTCGCAGGGTCTCTTGGAGAGAAGGTAGACAGGCGTGCCACCAGACAGGAGCGCGATCGGGTTCAAGGCTGGAGGTAAGATGGAGCAAGGAAGACTAGAACAGCGTAGGCGATGACAAGGCAAGGGACAGAGCCAGAATCAGGAGATGTGGTCAATCAGGTAGGGGTCAGGATCTGGGAGGTCAGTTCAAGGAGTGTCAGCCAAAGCAGGAGTCAAATACCAGGAAGCAGTCCCAGAGTAGTCAACGAAGCAGAGGTCAGGTTCTGGAGGTCAGACGAGGTCACAGGCAGGCAGAGGTCAGAAGGCAGGCAGGTGGCAGAGTAGTCAAGAAACAGGCCGAAGGTACTACCTGGGGAGACGACAGACGAACACAGGAACAGAAGGAAGCTGGAACAGTAGGATCCTGTAACAAGGCTGGAACGAGTCTGGAACAAGGCTCAGCATGCAGAGACAATCTAGCAATAAAGCCGACCCGATTGCCAAGGCAAGGAAGTGCAAGCAGGAACTTCCTTAAGTAGTTCCTTCAATCAGGGCACGCCGCAGAGCTAGGACCCGCCCCATGCCCTACAAGAGGCCGGGCAATCTGTGCCCGCGTGCATAGGGCGTGGCAATGCCCCGGAAGGCACCGAACTCCGGCGTGAGGCCTAGTGCGCAGTGGAAGGCCTAGCAACCGCCACGGCGGGAAGCCGAGTCCGGGAAGAGCTTGCGGCTGCCGCTAGGGAGGTCAACCTGGGACCTGCAGAGGAGCCAGAGAGGTGAGCAGGCCCGTGGGCGAGCCGGATGCGAACGGGATGCACAACAGTACCCCCTCTTCTAGGCCTCCCCCTACGTGGCCCTGGATCATCAGGGTGAGTCCTATGAAAGGTCTTCAGGAGTTCCTTATCAAGGATGTTGTGGGAAGGTTCCCACAAGTTCTCCTCTGCCCCATAACCCTCACAGGCTAGGAGGTACTCCTATTTCCCTCAACACAGACGGACGTCAAGGACCTCTCTTTCCTGAAGAGATGTATCTGGTTCTGTAGAGACCCGTGGAGGAGAGGGGACTCTACATGAGGGCCAGGAGAGGACCAAAGGTTTCAACAATGACACATGGAACATGTTATGGATATCCATGGCACGAGGTAGCTGGAGTTGATACGATACAGCTCCCACTCTTCGAATTACTGGAAATGGACCAATGTATTTTGGAGCCAAGTGATGAGAGGGAAGTCTCAGTCGTATGTGTCGAGCGCTTAGCCACACCTTCTGGCCAGGACGGAAGAGTGGAGCAGGACATCTATGGGCATCCGAAGTAAGCTTGGAGCATTCAGCGGCCTGGTAAAGGCGCTCTTTTACTTAGTTCCACACTTGATGAATGGTGTGGGCCATGGATTGCCACTGGAGAAGGAACAGTCAGAGGAACTGGAAGAGGCAGCCAAGGTTGTCGTCCGAATTCCACGGAGAATGGAGATACATCGGTGGCCGCAGCGACATGGGTATTGTGCGACAGCTCAGCCCAGGGTAGTAGATCAGACCAGTTGTCCTGCTGATCATTCACGTAGGAGCGGAGGAATGTCTTTAAGGTCCTATTGGTCCTTTCAGATTGACCATTGGCCTGTGGGTAATAGGCCGACGTGAAACTCAGGGCAATGTTAAACTTTTTACATAGGGAGCGCCAGTACTTGGCAGCAAACTGTGGCCCTTGGTCGGATATAATCTCCTTGGGGAGTCCATGGAGACAAAAAATCTGTTTCAAAAACAACTTGGCTAATTCTGGGGCCAACGGAAGGCCCGGCAAGAGAATAGTGACCCTTCTTCAAAAACGGTCGATGATGACCCAGATTACGGTATTACGGAGGCAAGTCTGTAATAAAGTCCATTGAGATGCTGGACCATGGCTCGGTAGGTGCTGGAAGTAGTTGGAGTAAGCTGGAAGTAGTTGGAGTAAGCGCTAAGGCTTTCTGGTAGGTGGTTTCTGTTGGGCGCAGACGGGACATGAGTCCACATAGTTTCGGGAGTCTTGCACCATGTTTGGCCACCAATAATGTCTCCATAACATCTCTAGGGTCCTGGCATGTCCCGAGTGTCCTGCCAACTTGGAATCATGAGCCCATTTCAGAACTCGTTCACATAATCTACGTGGAACGACGGTTTTTCCAGTAGGAACTGTAGTGGTCATGGCAAGGAATACGCAGGCAGGATCTATGATGTAGCTAGGAACTTCAGGAACATCTTCAGGTTCAAATGATCTTGACAGTGCGTCAGCACGGAGGTTCTAGGAACCTGGATGGAAACATAGAAAGAAGCTAAACCGTTCAAAGAAGAGCACCCATCAGGCTTGTCGAGGATTCAGGAGTTGAGCTTCTTTAAGGTATTCAAGGTTCTTATGGTCAGTAAAGATGGTAAACTTGTGTTGCGCCGCTTCCAACCAGGGACGCCACTCTTGGAGTGCCAACTTGACTGCGAGAAGTTCTCGGTCACCAACGGTATAACGTTGTTCAGTAGGAAAGAACTTGTGTGAGTAGAATGAACAAGGTATCAATTTACCCTTGGGAGAAAACTGGCTCAAGACAGCTCCTGCGCCAACTGCAGAGGTGTCAACTTCAACTACAAATGGATGTCTTGGGTCCGGATGCTGAAGGCAAGGACCAGAACAGAAAGCCTCCTTAATCGTCTGAAAAGTGGCTTGTGCCTTGGGTGTCCACACCCGAGTGTTAGCCCCTTTCCTGGTCATGGCGGTAAGCGGGGCAACTAAGGTAGAATAATTGGCAAAGAAGCTCCGGTAATAATTGGTAAAGCCAAGGAAACGTTGTAGGGCCCATAGGCCTACTGGCTGGGGCCAGTCACGGATCTCCTGGACTTTCTCTGGATCCATGGAGAAACCTCAATCGGATATGATATACCCTAAGAAGGGTAAGCAATTACACTCGAAGAGGCATTTTTCTAACTTGGCATACAAATGGCTTTCTCTCAGACGTTGAAGGACGATCCGAACATGATCTCGAAGAGATTCAAGGTCTTTGGAAAAGATTAGGATGTCATCAAGATATAAAACTACGAAGGAGCACAAGAGATCTCGGAGAATTTCGTTCATAAGGCGCTGAAAGACTGCTGGGGCATTGCCTTGAAGATAAGGGGCAGGGGATATCGGTCTTTGCGGGTTATGGTGTTGAGCCCTCTGTAGTCAATACAAGAGCGTAGACCGCCGTCCTTTTTCTTAATGAAGAAAAACCCCGCTCCAGCAGGAGAGTCAGAAAGATGAATGAACCCTTTTTTCTAGGTTCTCTTTAATATACTCAGACATAGCTTGGGTCTTGGGTTGAGACAGTGGATAAGTTCTGCCTTTGGGAGGCATTGTGCCCGGTAGAAGCTCTATAGGGCAATTGAACTTGCGTAACGGAGGTAAGGTATCCACTTTCTGTTTCGAGAAGACATCTTTGAAGTCAGTGTACTGAGGAGGCAAACCAGGTAAAGTGACAGACTTCAGAACAGGGACTACTGGAGATATAGAATGTAAACATGTTTTCTGGCATTTAGAGCCCCACTGCACCAACTGCAGGGAATGCCAATCAAACTGGGGTTTGTGCGTCTGGAGCCAGGGCAGCCCCAGGATAACTGGATGTGTCGTTCGTTTTAATACATAGAAGGACATCTCCTCTTTGTGGAGAGTGCCCACGGTAAGACGAACAGCCACTGTTTGGTGGGTGATGAGCCCTGGAAGGTGTTCTCCTTGGATGGAGGCGATACGGAGGCTCACCTCTAATGGCTGAAGAGGAAGCTTGACAATGTCATTCATGATGAAGCTGCCTCTTGCTCCAGTATCGACAAGAGCAGTAGTGGCGAAGGAGTGGGCCTTGATTCCCAGAGAAACGGGAAGCAAAAGTTGAGGGCCAGTGACAGTAGCGCCTAAGCTCGGACCCCCGCCAGGCTCAGGTGTTGCAGTTTTCCAGACAAACCGGGTAGGACTGCAGACAATGTCCAAAAGTACCACAGTAATGGCAAAGACCCTCCTTCCTCTGAAGGAGATGTTCGGTCAGAGACAATCACCCACGGTTCACCTCCATAGGTTCCACCACGGAACAGGGTGGTGGTGCTGGAGTCTTAGCTGAAGGAACACACGTGGGACGTGGTGTAGGAGAGTGGGGAGACTTTACTTCAAGGTGCCTTTGCCGGAGGCGATGATCGATCTTCCCAGCAAGGGAAATCAGGTCCTCTAGAGATGTGGGAGTCTCACGGATGGAGAGTTCATCTTTGAGACTGCAGGAGAGTCCATCTAGGAAGATGGCTTGCAGACAATCTTCTTGCCACCCAAGCTCAGTGGCCAGAGTCCTAAACTCCACATCAAGTCTAGAGGACATGAATAAAGAGGAGGCAGCAAAACACTGCATGGAGCGGCAGAAGCCACAGAGGCATTCACGGAGCGGGATGCCAGTGGCCAGTTGTTGGTGTTCCACCTTCACGGAGCAGAAGGATGGAGGGCTGCCATCTCCAAAAAAAAAAAAACCAAAAAAACAGGGGTGGGTAAGAGTATGGGGCAGGGGTGTGGCCTGCTTGTTGCAGCGGTTGCTACACCTAATTGAGCTGGATGTTCACTTGGATGCAGATCCGACGCTGCTCTCTACATTGGTGGTGGGGTGGAGGGGAATTAGGGCTGGAGGGTACTGGAAGCCAATAGTAACAGGTGGGTGAGAGAAAAAGATAAAAAAAAATAATAATAAAGTGCGTAGCTTGCTGGGCAGACTGGATGGGCCGTTCGGTCTTCTTCTGCTGTCATTTCTATGTTTCATTTCTATGTATACTCAGAGAGGGTCCGTGACCCTTGGCGAAGGTGGAGTAGGTTATGGCTGGCTACAGCCTGGCGGCCTGGGTCTCCGAAGGTCTGCTTGAAGAGAGCAATAAATTCAGATAACTTGGAAAGTATGGGATCAGAGTGTTCCCATAAGGGAACGGCCTATGCAAGAGCCTTCCCTTCTAGGTGAGATAGGATGAAGGTCATCTTGGTGATTTCCTTCAGGAACAAAGAGGGTTGCAGTGCAAACTGCATGAAGCACTGATTAAGGAAGCCACGACAGGAGCGTGGATCCCCATTATATCGAGGAGGTGCAGAAGTGCCAACGATGCTTTGGGAAGCATAGAGGCAGATAGGCCCATGGGATTGGCCAAAGCTGTATCTCGTAGCTGGGAACGAAGCTCTTCCACCGCGAAATAAAAGGTGTAATGCTGAAATATTGAGGTTAACATCGGTTCTGAAAACAGCACAAATGCAACATGTGTTGGATATGACTAATGATACCAAGGCACAAGTTGATAGAATTAGAGAGGCCCTTAATACTTTATTACATCAGAGAGCTTCTAAATCGCTACGATACTATCGCTATCAATTATATAAGCATGGTAATAGTACTAGTCGTTTAATGTCGCATCTTATCCGCCCTAAAAGAAATCATACATCTGTAGTTGGTATTCGAGATAGTCAGGGTTTATATCAGACTGCACCTGGGAAAATTGCTACTAGGTTTCTTGAATATTATGCAGCCTTGTATGGTCATAAACCTATGAATTTGGAAGTAGCAGAAAACCTTTTTCAAAATATTACTTGGCCTCAAGTTTCTAGAGATCAGGTATTGGCATTGAATACTCCTATAACTGAACAGGAAATTTATTCGGTAATTCAATCAATTAAATTGGGTAAAGCAGCGGGTCAGGATGGTTTAGGATCTGAGTTTTATAAAATCCTAAAATTTATTGTTTTAAAACCTTTACAAAAATATTATACTGGAATGTTAATTGACAAACATATTGCTGTATCATCTAATCAGTCAACTATTGTTGTTCTTCCTAAACCAGGTAAAGATCCCCTGGAAGTAGGTTCATATCGTCCAATATCTTTAATTAATGTGGACATAAAAATTTTGTCTGCAATTTTGGCATCTCGTTTAAATCAAATTTTACCTTCTCTTATTCATGAAGATCAAACTGGCTTTGTAAAAGGTCGCCAGGGGGTACGTAATGTTCGGCGTCTTATTGCCACATTAAGTTATCAACCAAAAGCAGAATCATTAATTCTTAGTCTGGATGCCGAAAAGGCTTTTGATTCTCTATCTTGGGAATATATGTTTTGGGCACTGAAGAAATATAATTTTTCTGGAAATTTCTTTACTTGGCTTCAAACTCTGTATAGCAGGGGTCAGGAACCTTTTTGGCTGAGAGAGCCATAAACGCCACATATTTTAAAATGTAATTCCATGAGAGCCATACAATATGTTTAAAACTAAATACAAGTAAATGTGTGCATTTTATGTAAGATCACACTTTTAAAGTACAATAAGTCTCTGAAAATATTACACCAGGCCTTAAGACACCAATACATCTCCTATTAGGAAAACGGACCAAGTCAGGCTGCTATAGAGTCCTACACAGAAACTACACGCCAGCAGAAAACCTCACCTGAATCACGTGCTGTCCCTCACCTAACATAGAATAAAGAGACCAAAACGCATAACAAGAAGCATGCAGACAAAAACTGAATTGGAAACTGCAACAAGCCAGAGTCTCTGTATGCAGTGTAACAAAGGAAAAAAGAAACATCACACATCCTTATAAAACAAATCAAGAAATATAAAATCATCAGCAGTAAAACTGTACTAACAAAAAGAACATATTTCGAAACAGCTGATGAGTGGAATATCCAATAATTAAAAACTCATATAAAACATTTCCAGATACCAACAAAATATTTCAAAATAGCAGACACAAAGATCCAGTAATGAAAAATAATAAGGATACAAAAATTTTTTTGCTCTGCATACCTGGGAACGTTTGATATCCAGGTGTCCTGAGATTGTTCTGAATTAGCAGGAGGTGGGGTGGTTTGCTTGGAACTTTCTCCTCTCTCAGTCACATACCAGCGCTCTCTCTCACACTGGCTCTCAATGACACACCTATACACACATGCTCTCAGTCACTCACATATACAAATGTTTTTTCTCTCTCACTTATATAGGCTCTTAATTACACATTTACACACATGCTGTCTATCTTTTCACGCTTACACACACACAGGCTTTCAATCACATAAATACATGCTGTCTTTTTCTCTCACACACAGACTCTCATTCACATGCTTACAAACATGTCCTCTCTTTCTCTCATTTACACACAGGCTCTCAATCACATACTCACATGCTCCCTCACCTAAATCAGCTCTCAATCACACACAGACACACATGGTCTCTCTCTCTCATTTAAACACAGGCTCTCAATCACATACTCACATGCTCCCTCACCTAAATCAGCTCTCAATCACACAGACACACATGGTCTCTCTCTCTCATTTAAACACAGGCTCTCAATCACATACTCACATGCTCCATCACCTAAACCAGCTGTCAATCAGACACAGACACACATGATCTCTCTCTTACTTATACACACAGGCTCTTAATCATACATACACATGATCTCTCTCACACACAAAGGATCTCAATCATACACACATACTCTTTCAAACAAACAGGTTTTCAATTACAAACTTACACATACAGGTTCCCAATGGTAAACTTACATTCATGCTCTCTCTCTCACAGGCAGGATCTCAATCACAGACATACTCTCTTTCACATATACAGGCTCTCAATCATTCACATACATGCAATCTCTCACTCACACACACAGGATCTCAAACACACATGCTTGCTCGCTCATTCACTCTCTCTCTCCCCCCCCCCCCCCCCCCCGGGAACTCGCGGCAGCAGCAGCCACCTCCCAACGCTAACCTCCTTCATTTTCAGCCCTCGCGGAGGCGAAGGCGGAGTCCCATCGGCCGCGGTTGAAGATTTTCATTTTCCTCCGAGCCGCGCTGCAGTCTTCTTCCCGCGCAGGCACCCGATGCTCTCCACTTCCTCTTCCGGGCCGCGGGAAGAAGAGAGCACCGGCGTGCTCTCTTCTTCCCGCGGCCCGGAAGAGGAAGTGGAGAGCATCGGGTGCCTGCGCGGGAAGACCCGCGCAGGCACCCGATGACTCCAGCGCTGGCACCCGGCTGACACCCGATGACCCCCGCGCAGGCACCCGGATGACTCCAGTCGGCGTGCTCTCTTCTCCTCCCCCCCCCCCCCCGCGGCCCGGAAGAGGAAGTGGTGAGCATCGGGTGCCTGCGCGGAAGAAGAGACCACGCTAGTGTGGTCTCTTCTTCCCGCGCAGGCACCCGATGCTCTCCACTTCCTCTTCCGGGCCGCGGGGGGGAGGAGAAGAGAGCAAGCCGGTGCCGCTGACTCCAGCTGTCCTGCCGCGTTCCGCCCGGGCTGACAGCATTTTAAGCCCGGGCGGCGGAGGACCGGGGAGCAGCTGGGTCAGCGGGGAACCGCGAAGTATGGCGACACGTGTCTGCGAGCCAGATGCAGCCCTCAAAAGAGCCATATCTGGCTCGCGAGCCATGGGTTCCCGACCCCTGCTGTATAGTAATCCTAGTGCCATCATTTTGCTTAATGGAAATTCTACAGATTCTTTTCAATTATACTGCGGAGTCAGGCAGGGCTGTCCATTATCTCCATTGTTGTTCATTTTGGCATTGGAACCGTTGGCTAATGTCTTGCGAAATACACCACAATTTGTTGGAATTAGTTTAAATGGTCATCCATTAAAATCAGCTCTGTTTGCTGATGACATCTTACTTTTTGTAGGAAATCCACGCAAGAGTGTTCCTGTTATTATTAACTTATTTGAACAATTTCATTTAGTAGCAGGTTTAAAAATAAATTTTGCTAAATCAGAAGCTTTGGCTCTTAATGATAGTTTATCTACTACTTGGCATAGTACTTTTCCTTTTCAGTGGGCTCCTGAAAAATTAAAGTATTTAGGAGCTTTCATTCCTAGACAGCTAGATAAATTGTATGATTTAAATATTCCTCCCTGCATAACACGCTTAGAGGAGCAGTTGAAGGTTTGGATATCTCTTCCACTTTCTTTATTTGGTCGTTGTGCATTGATTAAGATGGTGATTGTTCCTAAACTTTTATATCTTCTCCATATATTACCTTGTTGGTTGAGAGTTAAAGATCTTCAACGATTGCGATCTATTATTCAAAATTTTCTTTGGAAAGGTGGTCGAGCCCGTATGGCTTATAATATTTTGGTAGGTCCTAAAGAACAGGGTGGATTAAATATGCCAGATTTTCGACTATATAATGTAGCTTGCCAATTGCGTTTTATTAGTGAATGGATTATGGGAACTTATCGTTATTGTAAGCAAGGAATGTTGGATTGTATGTCTCGCCCAAGTTCTCCTCTTAGTATTATTCAATTACGCCCAGGCCATAGATGTATTGTATCATTTCCTAGAATATTATTGGCTCCATGTATACGCGCTTGGAGATGGGTGCGACATCGTGCACATTTATCAGGTGAAGTTTCTCTTTTAAATCCCTTTCTTGGTAATGTTAATTTTCTTCCTGGAATTGAGAATAAAGGTATTTATTTATCATGGGCAAATCGTGGATTAAAGTTTCCAATTCATCTATTTGATGCTGATTCTCATATCTTACTAGACTATGATACATTGGCACGTACGTATCAGCTTCCAACAAAACATTTTTTTGCTTACTTACAAGTCCGTCATTATTTACATTCTTTCTTATGGAGTTCTGAAAAGTTAGCTGCTGAATCAAATTTTGCTATAAATATAATTGATACAGTATGTATGACAAACTCAATTACAGGTTGAGGAAAAGTAGTGAAGAAATTCCTTAATGTTTCTTGTTTGGTCTCTTTGGCATCTCGTTGGTCTAATATGATAGGAATACAAATTACACCATCTTATTTGAAATATTGCTTTAGGACATTATACATGTCTCTACCTGATTTAGGATTACGAGAAGTCCAATTTAAAATACTTCACTGTTTTTATTATTATGATATACGAAGAAATAGAATGAAGTTGACTTCTACTTCTTTGTGTAGTAAGTGTGGAACAATGGTTGGTACATTATATCATCGCTTGTTTACTTGTCCAAAATTAAATGCCTTTTGGGATTCAGTTTTTCATATGATTGCAAAATGTACAGATGTATTTATACCTGTCACTGGACAATTACTATTAGATAGCTCTCATTTAGCAGACTTGCCATGCAACATTTCAAAACGGAAATTTGAGCGCATGGCTATTATGCTAGCATGTAGGACCATATTGGCGGATTGGACTGATCCAATGGCTATACCTACCCTAGCAGCGTGGACAAATAGAATGATATTACTTTTACAAATGGAATTTATGGACTTCCGTAGCGGTACACGCAAACCTGATAAATTGTATTGTGCTTGTTGGCAAGCTTATTACGCGATACTCCCTCAAGATTTACAAGCTGGTTTGATTGATTCTGGTTATAAACATGACTGGTCTTAAATGGAGGTTTATGTAATAAGAAATGTATGAATGTTGTGTTGAATGTGGTGTGGTTTTAAATGGATGAAAGATAATGTATGATTGTGATTGGGGATGTTTGATTGTTGTTTGATGGTTATTTAATTTGATATTGTATTTTATTGTATTGTGTTTTATTTTTGTAAGTTGTCTTATTTTTGTATTTATTTAAAAATATAATAAAAATTATTTTGGAAAAAAAAAAAGAAGCCAGCGATTCCAAAGCTTGGTGATGTTCTTTGACTGTAGCGACCAAACCCGGTAGGGCTTTGGAGGCGGGGGACTCCTCCGAGTCCATGGCCTTGGCAACCTGTTGCGCTCAGGGGGTGGACCCTTGTCCTGGAGCAGTGGAGAATGGCTCCCTGGTAGGGACCAGGAAGCACCTGCCCCTAGGGGGGCAGAGCACTGGAGGAGACAGAGGCTAGGATGAGCTTCAACAGTGGAAGCCCGTGGTCCCCCCTGGGTGGAGCCCGTAGGGACCCGGGCTGCTTGGACTTAGGTGGGCCTTGTAGGGTCTCCTGGAGAGATGGTAGGCGTGCCCACAGATAGGAGAGGAGCGCTATCAGGTTCGAGGCTGGAGGTCAGATGGAGCAAGGAAGACCAGAATAGCATAGGTGATGACAAGGCAAGGGACAGAGCCAGAATCAGGAGACATGTTCAAGCAGGCAGGGGTCAGGATCCAGAGATCAGTTTGAGGAGTGTCAGCCAAAGCAGGAGTCAAATACTAGGAAGCAGTCAGAGAGTAGTCAACAAAGCAGAGGTCAGGTTCCGGAGGTCAGACGAGGTCACAGGCAGGCCGTGGTCATAAGGCAGGCAGCAGGCAGAGTAGTCAAGGAACAGGCCGAGGTCAGTACCAGAGAGACAGTCCGAAGGTACTACCTGGGGAGACGACAGACACAGGAACAGAAGGACGCTGGAACAGTAGGATGCAGGAACAAGGCTGGAACAGTAGGATCCTGGAACGAGACTGGAACAAGGCTTAGCACGCAGAGACAATCTAGCAATAAAGCCGACCCGACAAGGAAGTGCAAGCAGGAACTTCCTTAAGTAGTTCCTTCAATCAGGGCGCGCCACAGAGCTAGGACCCGCCCCTGGCCCTACAAGAGGCCAGGCAGTCCGCGCGCGCACGTAGTGGCGTGGCCAACGCCACAGAAGGCTCCGAATTCCAGCATGAGGCCTGGTGCGCAGTGGGAGGCCCAGCAACTGCTGCCGTTAACGCCGAGGCCTGGAAGAGCTCGCGGCTGCCGCTAGAGAGGCCAACCCGGGACCTGAGGAGGAGCTAGGCCCGTGCGCGGGCTGGACGCGAATGAGGCGCCCAACAAGTATATTGTGTGTTGTGAGTTGTTTTAGGAGCTGTTGCTTATTTAATACATTATGTTATTCTAAAGATGGGTGGTGGAGTGTTGTGAATTGTATGTGGGATATTTGTATTCTTATTATTCTTGGACTAATAGTGATGTTAGAGTCTTACTTGATTCCAATAATTCTGGGAATGAGGTGTTATTTTCCACTTTGTGCTCCAGTGTCTACTCCTATTTCTTGGTATTGATTTATCCACCTGGAATACCCCTCGATAGGTCTGATGCTAAGTATAAAATATCTTTATCTTATAGGACTGCATAAAGCAATGTGTTTTAAATATAGTGATCTCCTTATTGTTGGAAGATAAAATTGATGTTTTGTTTCACTGAGTCATGGTTGCTGGAAGAAGACACTATTCTGTTGAATCAGATATGCCCTTCTTGTTTTTCTGGGATACATCATGCTAGAAAAATCCAAAGAAGGTTGTGGAGCTGTTTTGTTCTATAGGAATAACATGTTTATCCACATCTATTGTGGCTGGATGTGAAGGCTTACTTGTAAGTTTTAACCGTTTTGTCTTTCTTTTTTTATATTGTCCACCTCATGTAATTAGCACTAACTTTATCAAGATATTGGATTTCATTACTTCTTTACATAGAAACATAGAAATAAGTCACCAGAAAAAAGACCATATGGCCCCATCTAGTATGCCCAACCATCTAATTTATCTAGCCCTTACAATTCCCATCAATCCCTCACAGATCCCCTGCATTTATCCCATGCTTTCTTGAATTCAGATACATTTTTGACTCCACTACCTCCACAAGGAGGCCACTTCATGCATCCACTATCCCCTTAGCAAAAAATATTTCTTAATATTACTCCTGAATCTACCCCTTTTCATCCTCATCCCATGATTCCTTGTTCTAGAGCCTCCTTTCTTTTGAAAGAGGCGGGCCTCCTGTGGATGGAAACCTTTGAGATTTATTTTTTTTTTTGTTGTAAACGGAGTGCATCAAACAAAAAATCACATCATGTACAATTGTGCATAATAAGTGAGTGCAACACAACTCAGGCAAAACGATATGAACCAGACAAAATAACATATGAGAAGTACATCCGGCCACTGATACCGTTTCAATAACCAGTGATACCATCCCCCTCCTGTCCCCGCCCCCACCCCCCCTCCCCCCCCCCAGGACCAGGCCAATCAGATACTTAGCCAGATTGAGGTTCGGACTTCAGACACCAAATGGACATTGGATCAGAGAGTGCTCACCCACAAAACAAGAACCCACCCTTACATATCAAGATAAATGTCCTGAAAAAGGAGAGAGGTTTTTGGGAACGCCAAGTAGCCTACGTTTTTAATAATGTGCAAGAGTCCTGAGCCCGTAACCAGTCAATATATGGGCACCAGACCTTATTGAATTCCACGATCCTATCTTGATGTAATGCCATTAGTTGATACAACCGGTAATAAGAATGTAAACGATGCTGAACAGCTGCCAAAGTCGGGGCCCGTTCCTGCTTCCAGTGAAGGGCGATTTCTGCTCTCGTCGCTATGAAGATCTGTAACACCAATTTCTGTTCCATAAGAGTAGCGCCGGAAACCGGTAGTCCCAATAGAGCGTGCCACGGTTCCACTGAAACTGCAATACAAAGAGCTTGAGCAAGCCAGGCCAAGACTGTCTTCCAACAGTGGGAAACCTTAGGGCATTGCCACCACAGATGAAAATAGGTACCCCGTTCCGCACATCCTCTCCAGCACGTGTCAGGAACGTCCGGTGCAAATTTGTGAAGGGAAATTGGGGTGTAATGCCATCTGTATATTAATTTATAACAATTTTCTTGGAGCCACCATATATATTTGCTCCCAATCCTTGTCCTGCAAGATGGCATGAAAGTCATTCTCCCATTGTCTCTGGTGCCGCGGCGCGCCCAGGCGCCGTCCATTGAGAATGGCATAAATCTTAGAGATCACTCCCTGTATAACCTTTGAGATATTTAATGTCTATCACAGGGGTGGCCAGTTCCTGTCCTTGAAAGCCACAAACAGGCCAGATTTTCAGGATATCCTCAATGAATATGCATGAGATAGATTTGTATGCACTGCCTCCATTGTATGTAAATCTATCTCATGCATATTCATTGTGGATATCCTGAAAACCTGGCCTATTTGTGTCTCTCAAGGACTGGAGTTGGCCACCCTTGCTCTATTATATCTCCCTTATCCTTTAAGGCAGAGCTTTCCAAACTGTGTGTCGTGACACATTAGTGTGTCGCCTGCAGTGTGAAGGCGTGTCGCCCGGTCCACATAGCAGCAGGGCTGGCAGAAGCAGGGAACTTCAGCAGGAAGATCGGCGGGGCTGTGGTGGAGCTTACCTCACCACGGCCCGAAGAAAAGGGTCACGTTCAGTTCTCCTCCTTCCTTCCTGCACAGCCCCGGATGAAAAACGTTGCCTGAGCCGCGTGGGCAGGAAGGAGGAGGATCATCTGCCATGTACAGAAGAGCAGCGTTAATGGGCCGCCACATATCCCACGTTCTGGTGGCCTGAGAAGAGGAGGAAACCCGGCAGCAGGGCCACTGCGGATCCCACGTTGCAGTGGCTTGAGAAGAGGAGGAAACCCGGTAAGCAGGGTCGCTGCGGATTCCATGTCGCAGCAGCTCGAGAAGAGGAGGAAACTCGGTAGCAGGGCCGCTGTGAGAATGAGAACCTGATTATGTGTTTGAGGGAAGAAGACAGATTGAGAGAAAAGAAATAGAAAAAAAAAGACCCTGTACAAGGAATTGGCAAAAAACAAGAAAGGGAAGGTGGAAAAAAAAAAGCCTGTGACCAACGGATTAGAAAACTAAGATCAGACGGCAAAGGTACAAAAAATTACTTTTTAGTGATTGACATGTTATCTTTGGGAATGTGCAAGAGTAGCACTTTCTCTATGCCGATCTCATAAAGTACGAGATCAGTATGGAGGAAGTGGAAGCCCGCAAATATTTAATACCGCGGGGCCTGCACAGAGGAGGCAGCAGCAGAATGGGCTTCAGTGCCAGTAGCAGCAATCAGCACCTCCCCAAATATCCACATGGCAGCAGTGACAGTGGCAGCAGAGGAATGAGAGAGGCTCTGAGGTTGCTGGCAAAAGAAAGAGAGGGGGTCTGTCTTTAGTGTGTGCATGTGTATGAATGGGAGTCTGCCTGGGGGTGTATGTGTGTGAATGTATGGGTGCCTGCCTGAGGCTGTATCTGTGTATGAAAACGAATGGGTGTCTTCCTGGGGTCTGTCTGTGTGAGAATAGGTGCCTGCCTGTGTGTGGTGTATATGTGTGTGAGAGAATAAATTGGTGCCAGCCTGCCTGCCTGGGGTTCTCTGTGTGTGTGTGAGAATGAATGTGTGCACGCCTGGGGGTTGGGGAGGGAGTGATGTGAGAATGAATGGGAGCTGCCTGGGGGTCAGTGTGGGTGTAACATTATGTAATCCACAAAAATTTATGTATATTTATTAAGGAAACATACATAAATTGTCGAAATACGTTTTGTTTGTTTAATCTTTAACCTCTGGTTTGCTAGTAGACTGAATTACTGTGTCGTGAAATTATGTTTGTCTAAAAAGTGTGTCACCAACATGAAAAGTTTGGAAAGCTCTGCTTTAAGGTGTACATGTTTAGATCATTGAGTCTATCCCCAAAAGCTTTAGAAAGAAGAATACTGATCATTTTAGTAGCCACATTCTGGACAGACTCTAACCGGTCTATATCCTTTTGAATGTGTGATCTCCAGAATTGTACACAATATTCCAAATCGGGTCTCATCAGGGGACCAATACAGGGGCAATATCTCTTCCCTTTTTCTGCTGACCTTTCCTTTTCCTAAGCAGCCAAGCAATTTTCTGGCTTTTGCTGTCACTTTATCTACCTATTTGGCCATCTTAAGATCATCCGATACAATCATACCTAGATCCCACTCCTCTTTTGTGCTTAGCAAATTTTGTCTCCAATACCATACCTCTCCCTTGGGTTTTTGAAGCCCAAACACATTGCTCTGTATTTTTTGACATTATTTATTTATTTTATTTATTTATTTGTGTGCTTTTATATACCGAAGTTTGAAACAATCCTTCACTCTGGTTTACAGATATAACAACGTATTACAGTAAACCATAACAGACATATTGGAGTATTGGTAACAACGTATTACAGTAAACCGTAACAGGTAGTTTGGAACAATGGTAACAGATAAATATAATAGTACTATAACATTTCGTATTGATAACCTTTTCTAATTAACATCTTAAATGGGAATAGTCTGTTGTCGACCATTTAAATTTAAGTTGCCAGTCTCAAGACCATTCCTGGCTAGATCTCTCATGTTTTCCACACCTTCCTGACTGTCTACCCTGTTGCAGATTTTGGTATCATTGGCAAAAAGACAAACCTTTTCTGACAATCCTTCTGCTTTATCACTCACAAAAATGTTGAAAAGAACCAGACCCAGGACTGATCCTTAGGGCACACTCAGGCCGATGAAATAAAGTGAATGTAAAAAATGTGTATCCAAACTGGTTGCCCATTTTTTACCGCTCGCGTTCACCTCTCTTGGGCACTCGATGCGAAAGGCAAATGGACTGCCACACTAAAAAGGATGCGCTAGAGATAAATTGTGCATCCCTAGAACATCCATGGCATCGGGCACCCAGGAGATGTGGCTGTGCGCGAGTTAGGAAAATAGATGCTCAATTGTACAAGCATCTATTTTCCTAACCCATGCAGAGCCATAGGTTAGGAAAATGGATGCTCGTAAATTGAACATCCGTTTTCCTAACCTGACCGCCCATCAAGACTTTTTTCTTTCATGTTGCTGCTTTCTGTGGTTCCTCCTACTTAGTATCGCAATGATATTAAGTCAGAGGAACCACAGAAAAGCAGTATTTTCTGCTTTTCTGTACAGGTATTAGGGGTGACTCAAGACTTAATGGTAGCTTGAGACTGGTTTAATTTTTGAGGGTTAAAATGTGCGTGTCTGGTGCACCTTTAAAAAAAAATTTTTTTTTACATCAGGGGTACTAGCTAATAGCCTCTTCAACATGGCATTTACATGCGATGAGCACTATTAGCTATGCGTTGGTTTGGACATGCGTTTAAGATATGCTGATCCCCTTACTGCATCAGGCGTTATGGATGTGCATCCAAAACGCACAACCCACCAGGGGTTAACCTATATGCTAGCCTGAGCGCATGATATTACATTGGCTTGACTATTAGCAAAGCCCCCTCCCTTTCAGTAAACTCCATTTATCACTACTCTTTGTCGCCTCCCACTCAGCCAGTTTCTAACCCAGTCAGTCACTCTTAGTTCCATACCAAGGGTGCTCAATTTATTTAAAAGTCTCCTGTGTCAAAGGCCTTACTGAAATACAATTACACTATGTCTAGCGCTCTCCCTTGATCCAACTCTCTGGTTACCCAATCAAAGAAATCGATCAAATTGGTTTGAAAACATTTACCTCTAGTAAATCCTTGCTGCCTCGGATCTTGCAATCCACTGGATTTCAGAAACTGCATTATCTTCTGTTTTAGCAGAGATTTCATTAGTTTGCTCATCACAGAGGTCAGACTAAACTATCTAAACAGAAATACTCTATATATGCAACAAAACATCACCCATACCTGACCCCCATCTCAGCAATTGCATAACAAACAAAGAAATTATACTCAATGCAAAAGACCTAGGAATAACATTAGACTCTGAACTAAACTTTAAGAAGCATATCAATAACATAATAAAAAAAGGATTTTACAAGCTTCAAGTGCTAAAAAGGATCAAACCCCTCCTCAAGACTATCATATAGCATTACAAGCCCTTTTGTTTTCCAAACTATCTGGCCGATACAGTAAGGAGCGGTAGGAAGAGCTGCGTTAGTGCCGGGCGAACCCGCGTTTGCCGCACGCACAGTCCGGCTCACCTACTGCTCGATACTGTATTAAAATCAAATGCAAATTCAAGCCGCGTCCAACACGCGTCCAACGCGCGTCCATGAAGCGCAATCCATTTTACTGTATAGGCGCTTTATACAGCACCTATACAGTATCCTGGGTGCACTGGTACCTGTCATTTCAAATGACATTTGAAATGACAGGCACCAGGAAGTGGATCCCAACTTTAACCAAAGAAAACCTAAAAACCTAAAATCCCCTCCTCCCGAAGCGACTCGACATGTAAAATATGTAAAACCTAAAACCCCCTCCTCCCGAAGCGACTCGACATGTAAAATATGTAAAACCTAAAAACCTAAAACCCCCTCCTCCCGAAGCGACTCGACATGTAAAATATGTGAATAAGTGTAACCAACTTACTTTTTGTTTCTTTTTCAGCCCTTTCAGCCTTCTCTGCCGTCCTCTGGAGGGGGCAGCCAGCGGCGAAAGCGGCTTCCAGTGGCCCCCGCCAGCGAAGACGGACTAACGCACGCCCGTAGTGCACAGGCGTTCAAGCCAGCGAAAGCACATGGACGGGCGTGCGTGACATACGCCGTGACGTCACGCACGCGCATTCATGTGCTTTCATTGGCTCGAGCACCCGTCAATTTGGGCGCTCTAGCCAGCAAAGCGCATGATGTCACGGCGTATGCTTCGCTGGCTAGAGCGCCCAAATTAACGGGCGCTCGAGCCAATGAAAGCACATGGCTTATCACGCACGCCCGTCCATGTGCTTTCGCTGGCTTGAATGCCCGTGCACTACGGGCGTGCGTTCGTCCGTCTTCGCCGGCGGGGGCCACTGGAAGCTGCTTTCGCCGGCTGCCCCCGCCGGCTGCCCCCTCCGGAGGACGGCAGAGAAGGCTGAAAGGGCTGAAAAAGAAACAAAAAGTAAGTTGGTTACACTTATTCACATATTTTACATGTCGAGTCGCTTCGGGAGGAGGGGGTTTTAAGTTTTACATATTTTACATGTCGAGTCACTTCGGGAGGAGGGGGTTTTAGGTTTTACATATTTTACATGTCGAGTCGCTTCGGGAGGAGGGGATTTTAGGTTTTACATATTTTACATGTCCAGTCGCTTCGGGAGGAGGGGATTTTAGGTTTTACAAATTTTACATGTCCAGTCACTTCGGGAGGAGGGGATTTTAGGTTTACTTTTGGGGGAAAGTTTGCCATCTACCCTTACCCCTGCCTCTAACGCAGGGGTAGGGGTAGGCGGTAAATTAGCAGGTTAAACGCGCGGCTAAACTGCAGGTTAAAAAGGTGATAGTAGGGGCGCGCGTTACTGAATTGGGGGGGGGGCGGGGAATAGCTAATCCGATTCTTTACATCTCATATACATGCCGCGGGCGGAAAGGGGTACCTGTTGATTTAAAGAAGCGGTAAGGATGGGGTAAAAGGGATAGTGAATCGCGGGTTGGGCTAACGCGGCCAAATTGTGAGTAGAAAGCGGGTTAGAAGCAGGGTAACCGCGGCCGCACTTTACTGTATCGGCCTGTAGATTATTGCATCACAATTCTCCTTGGTCTACCAGCTTCCACTATTAAACCAACTTCTACAAAATGCTGCAGCAAGGTCACTCAACAGCAAAACATCTGACCACATTACCCAATTCTCAAGGAGCTACATTGGTTACCAATCCCCTACAAAGTTCAATATAAAGCCTTATCCCTCATCCATAAAGCATTATATAACAAAACGGAATGGATGGATGTAGTACTTCATTTCCAAATTTCACAGAAAAAACACTGGTCTTCTCACAACTCTTTCCCCAAAATTAGCCCACCTCAACTCAACCAGAGAACGCGCTTTCTCAATAGCCGGACCACTCCTATGGAACACCATTCCCACTGACCTAAGACTTGAGCCGACATCACAAACTTAAAATAAATAAATAAATAAAAACATGGCTCTTTAAAAAGGCATTTACAACATAATGAGAAAAATCACCACTCAACTCTCCCATACCCACCCCCATCTCCTCCACAATATACCCAATCTCAAATCCATCCCTGTCTAATACACATCTACATCAATCCTATATTAATCAAGTTACACTGAATACCTCTCCTCTACCCACCTAAATGTACATAAGATAAACCTCCCTCTCAAATCTTTTCGTTACCTAATTTATTTGCTTCTTCTAATTTTCTTTCTTTCACTTATCTATTAATTAAATCTCCCTCCCCTTGTTTTACTTTCTCATTTACCACTTTCTATTGCAATGTAACATTTTTCTTTTTTTTTCTTTATCAACTTGTTATATGTAAACCGATGTGATGACATATGTTGAATGTCGGTATATAAAAACAAATAAATAAAAAAAATAAATGTAGAGATTACTTACCTGATAATCTCGTTTTCCTTAGTGTATGCAGATGGACTCAAAACAAGTGGGTATAGTGTGCTCGTGCTAGCAGTTGGAGACGGATCTGACGTCAGCACGGGTACATATACCCCCACAGGAAGTGAAGCAATTCAGTAATCTTCCTTGCAAAGCTGTCATAGCTCTATGAGTACTGACCGATCGATTAATTAAACAGGATTACCCTGACCGGTTGATAGTAGCTGGAGACCGTCAGGATTCTCAACCGGAAGGCGTCGACACCTGGCAGGGTGGATGCCCTATGTAGTAAAACATGGCTTACCTTGAGCCTGTGAAATCCCATGAATATTGGCAGCCGGGCGGGATGCTGAGTCCATTTGCATACACTAAGGAAAATGAGATTATCAGGTAAGTAATCTCTACATTTCCTAGCGTGTAGCAGATGGACTCAAAACAAGTGGGATGTACAAAAGCTACTCCTGGACTGGGTGGGAGGCTGCCCGCGGTCCGTGCAGGATTGCCCTCGCGAATGCGGTGTCCTCCCTGGCCTGGACATCCAGACGGTAGAATCTGGAGAAGGTATGGAGGGAGGACCACGTCGCCGCCTTACAGATCTCAGCAGGCGACAGCATCCGAGTTTCTGCCCAAGAGGCTGCTTGCGCTCTGGTAGAGTGAGCCTTGACCTGTAGATGCGGTGATTTTCCCGCGTCTAAGTAGGCTGCCTTGATAACTTCTTTGACCCAGCGGGCGATAGTTGCCCGTGAGGCCGCTTCCACTTGCTTCTTCCTGCTGTGTAGAACTCTTCCCGCTGCTTCGGACACTTCCAGGTATCTGGACAGTAGCCTGCCGATGTCGAGATGTCGTAGAATTCGACCTTCTTCTGACTTCTTCAAACCTTCTGTGGTAGGTAAAGAGATGGTTTGGTTGAGGTGGAAGTGCGAGACTACTTTGGGTAAAAAGGAAGGGACTGTGCGAAGATGGACGGCTTCTGGCGTGATTCGGGGAAACGGATCACGGCAAGACAGTGCTTGTAGCTCTGAGACGCGTCGTGCGGAGCAAACAGCCAGCAGGAACACCATCTTCAAGGTTAACAAACGGAAGGACAGGACTCGAAGTGGACGAAAGGCGTGTCCCGCTAGAAAGTCCAAAACTAGGTTGAGGTTCCACAGAGGTATGGGCCACTTCAGTGGCGAATGAATGTGCTTGACACCTTTCAGGAAGCGTGAAACGTCCGGGTGTGTGGTGATGCTATTGCCGTCACTCCGGGAACCGTAGCAGGAAAGTGCTGCCACTTGGACCTTGATGGAACAGACCCTTCTGAAGACCATCTTGTAGGAAGTCCAAAATGATAGGAATCTTAGCGGCATGTGGATTGGTGCTATTAGCTTCGCACCAAGCTTCAAATACTCTCCAGATCCTTATATAAGTTAGTGATGTGGAGAACTTGCGTGCTCTAAGGAGTGTATCTATTACCGGTCCTGAATATCCCCGTGACTTCAGACTAGCCCTCTCAATGGCCAAACCATAAGAGAGAATTGAGCCGGATCCTCGTGGAGTATGGGACCTTGTCGCAGCAGGTCCCTGTGCGGCGGCAGGGTTGGTGGATTCCCTGCCAGTAGTCTTCTCATGTCTACGTACCAGGGTCTTCTTGGCCAGTCCGGGGCCACTAGAAGAACTAGGCCTCTGTGCTGCTGAATCCTGTGCATAATGGCGCCCAGCAGGGGCCACGGTGGAAAAGCGTACACAGCAGGATCTCCTGGGGCCATGGCTGTACCAGTGCATCGATCCCCTGAGACAGAGGATCCCGCCTGCGGCTGAAATATCTGGGTACTTGAGCGTTGGACCTGTCCGCTAGTAGGTCCATGCCCGGGGTCCCCCACCGATTCACAATCATTTGGAACGCCGTGGGTGACAGTTGCCAATCCCCGGGATGTAGATTTTCTCTGCTGAGGAAGTCTGCCGAGGTGTTGTCCTTCCCGGCGATGTGGACGGCGGAAATGTCCTGGAGATTTGCTTCCGCCCAAGTCATCAGGGGAGCTATTTCTAGAGCTATCTGTTGGCTTCTGGTTCCGCCCTGTCGGTTGATGTATGCCACCGTGGTGGAGTTGTCTGACATCACTCTGACTGCTCTGTGTCGCAGTCTGTGGGCAAATCGCAGGCACTCTAGCCTGACTGCCCGTGCCTCTAATCGGTTGATGTTCCATCCCGACTCTTCTCTGCTCCACCGCCCTTGGGCGGTGAGTCCTACGCAATGTGCGCCCCAGCCGCTCAGGCTGGCGTCTGTAGTGAGCAGGGTCCAGGTCGGAGAGGACATCCTGGACCCCCGGTTCATGTGGCTGTGCTGCAGCCACAATCGCAGCTGATTCCGTACCCTGGCTGGAAGAGGTAGGTGTACGGTGTAAGTTTGTGATCGCGGGCTCCACCGGGATAGGAGGGTGCATTGTAACGGCCTCATATGCGCCCGTGCCCATGGTATCACCTCCAGAGTGGATGCCATCAGGCCGAGGACTTGTAGGTAATCCCAAGCTGTTGGCCGGACGGCGTGCAGCAGGGCCTGCAGACGATTCTTGAGCTTTTCTCTTCTTTTGAGAGTCAAGCTGACTCTGTCTGCCTGAGTGTCGAATAGGACTCCTAGGTATTCCTTTGACTGAGACGGCTGTAGGGAACTCTTGTTTAAGTTTACTACCCAGCCCATGCTCTCTAGAAGAGCAATCACTCGGCTGGTTGCCCGATGGCTCTCTTCTGGCGATTTTGCTCTGATCAACCAATCGTCCAGGTTGGGATGGACGAGAATTCTCTCCTTCCTGAGGGCCACCGCCACTACTACTATGACCTTGGTAAAGATCCGCGGCGCTGTGGCCAACCCGAAGGGTAACGCTCGAAACTGAAAGTGTTGGTTCAGGACTTTGAAGCATAAATAGCGCTGATGATCCCGATGGATTGGGATATGCAGGTAGGCTTCTGACAGATCTAGGGATGTGAGAAACTCCCCTGGCTGTACTGAAGTTTTGACAGATCGCAGGGTTTCCATGCGAAAGCTGGGTACCCGTAGGTAGCGGTTGACAGACTTGA
The DNA here is from genome assembly GCF_901001135.1 of Rhinatrema bivittatum. Classification (NCBI taxonomy): domain Eukaryota; kingdom Metazoa; phylum Chordata; class Amphibia; order Gymnophiona; family Rhinatrematidae; genus Rhinatrema; species Rhinatrema bivittatum. The sequence goes on along the minus strand of NC_042618.1, from coordinate 262,962,940 downwards.
GGTCCAGGACGGGCCGGAAAGTGTCCTCCTTCTTGGGCACTATGAAATAAATGGAATAATGCCCAGAATGTATCTCCCCTGCAGGCACTGGAATTATGGCCTTGAGGGAGAGAAGCCTCTGTAAGTTAACATCTAGTGCCGCCCTCTTGAGGGGTGAACAAGGAGATTCCACAAACTTGTTGGGCAGGAGCCGAAGAAAGTCCAGGTAGTACCCTTCTCGGATGATGGTGAGGACCCACTGGTCCGAGGTAATCTCGGCCCACCTGCGGTAAAAGAGGGTCAGCCTGCCCCCTATGGCTGCTACCCCCGGATGGGCCGGCTGATTGTCATTGTGGGGTACGGCCGGGGCCGGAACCTGAGCCGGCTCCCCTCTTACCGTGCTTAGGCCGAAAGGACTGGTTCCTGGCCTGCGACCGAGGTGCCTGGTAGCGAGTCCCGTAAGGGTTGAAGCGCTGAGAGGTTCTACCTCTGGGTGGTCTAGAAGACGGGCGCTGCCTCCTGCGTGGTCTGTCTTCTGGTAGACGAGGTAAAGGAGAGGCGCCCCATTTATTGGCCAGCTTCACCAGGTCGCTGCCGAACAGGAGAGATCCCTCGAAGGGCATTCTCGAGAGACGCGTCTTGGAAGAGGAGTCGGCCGACCAGTTACGTAGCCAGAGCTGCCTCCTGGCTGCCACTGAGGATGACACTCCCTTGGCTGCCGTACGGACGAGGTCGAAGGCTGCGTCAGTAAGGAACAAGAGAGCTGATTCCATCCCTTCTCCCGGGGCGTTGTTCCGAGCCTGAGATAAGCAGGAACGCGTCACCACCGTGCAGCAAGTCGCAATTCGTAGGGACATGGCTGCCACTTCAAAGGCCTGCTTCAAAATGGCGTCCATAAGCCGGTCATGTGTATCCTTGAGGGCCGTCCCTCCTTCCACCGGGATGGTGGTGCGCTTTACAATTGCGCTATGGTGTCTACCTGAGGGCACGCCAACATGTCCTTAGTTGCAGGGGCTAAGGGGTACATGCCTGCCAAGGCCCGACCCCCCTTGAACGGAGCCTCCAGTGCAGCCCATTCCAGATCGATGAGCTGCTGTGCCACTTGTAGGAGGTGGTGAAAAGTTTGGCGCAGGTCCTCTAACAGGGGGTTCACTCTAGGTTCCCCTGGGGTGTCTTGGCCCGGAAGGGCCAGTTCCGACAGGCAGTGCGAGATCAAGTCTGGAAGATCCGCTCTAGGAAAGATGCGCCGCATGGTCCGATAAGGTTCTACTCCCGAGGGAAGCTCTCCCTCCTCGGGGGGGCTCATCTTCTTCTGCCGGGTAGTCTGAATCCCCATAATTGGGGCTATCAGGTGGCGAGTGGCCGTTCCTAGGCCTCGAGGGTCCAGGGGCCGGGTCATTCTGGACGTACGGACCCGGTCGGTGAGCTGACTGCATCGTGACAAAGGTATGGATCCCTTTGAATAACTCCACCCAGGAGATCGAAGCCATATCTGGCCGCATGGGAACCAGGCCCCCCTGGTTCACTGGCTGCTCCCCGCTGCTTGCTGGCTCCGGGGTGTTCCCTGAGGAACCGGGAAGAACGCCGGGCTGTGACCGGTCCTGGCCCGGTACTCCCAGGGCCTCTTCACATTGGGCACATAGGGAGTCTGCATCCTCATTCTGTGTGGCCCTGAGGTTGCATGCAGAGCAGAGATTGATGCCTGATACTGGAGGTGCCGGCACTGCCGAAGCCTGGTCACTCTTAGTTTCCATGCCACCAGTGAACTCAATAAGAGTCTGCGCTGTGCGCGAAAGCAGGCGCCTGGAATCAGCGCTCAGCAACGTGTGCCTAACAATGTGCGCCTATAGCAGTGCGCCTATAAACGTGCGCCTATAACGTGCGCCTAGCAACGTGCGCCTATAACGTGCGCCTAGCAACGTGCGCCTATAACGTGCGCCTATAACGTGCGCCTATAACGTGCGCCTATAACGTGCGTGTATAATCGGGCGCCTACTAGCAATATGCGCCTATGAACGGACGCCTAGCAATGCTCGCCTATGAACGGGCGCCTAGCAATGTGCGCCTATGAACGGGTGCCTAGCTATGCGCCGATCGCCGTGCGCGTAGCAACGGACGCCTATAGCTGTGCGCGCAGCAATAGGCGGGACGCTTCAAGAAGAAGACGATGGCGAGCAGGCAGACGAAATGGCAGCCTACTGAACTGGCCGCCCCAGAGGCACACTCTGCTTCTCCTCGGATCCTCGGAGACCAACAAGTAAATATATATGCCTTACCTTGTCTTCGGCGCTTCCCGGCTGCAACCCGGGCGGTGTCCGGCTGCGGGGGGAGAGTGCGAGTACCTTCACCGCCGCGCTCGAGGAGGTGCACCCGCTGCCTCTAGGCCGCGCCCGAACTCGTCTCGCTCGGGGGCCAAGTCCACGTCGGGACCGAGGCTGCCTCTAGGCCGCGCCCGAGCCTCTCTCGCTCGGGGGCAGGTCCCTGCCGAGAGTCGGCCACCGGACCGAGGCACTTACCTCCAAGGGACCACAGAAATCCCCTCAGGAAGTCAACTGGGGGAGGGACCGACTGGTATCACCACAGGAGTGCGGAGCTCGTCGTTATCTAGAAATTTAATCGTTAGAATTTGGAAGAACGCTCAGCGAGCGTGAAGGAGCTCCAAACTGCTTTGGAGACGGAAATTACTGAATGACATAGACTTAATTGGCATCTCAGACACATGGTGGAAAGAGGATAACCAATGGGACAGTGCTATACCGGGGTACAAATTATATCGCAATGACAGAGAGGAGCAGTCGGGAGGAGGTGTGGCGCTTTATGTCCGGGATGGCATAGAGTCCAACAGGATAAACATCCTGCATGAGACTAAATACAAAATTGAATCTTTATGGGTAGAAATCCCTTGTGTGTCAGGGAAGACTACAGTGATAGGGGTATACTACCGTCCACCTGGTCAAGATGGTGAGATGGACAGTGAAATTTGGGAAGCTAACCAAATTGGTAGTGCAGTAATAATGGGAGACTTCAATTACCCCAATATAGACTGGGTAAATGTATCATCGGGTCACACTAGAGAGATAACGTTCCTGGATGGAATAAATGATAGCTTTATGGAGCAATTGGTTCAGGAACCGACGAGAGAGGGAGCAATTTTAGATCTAATTCTCAGTGGAGCACAGGACTTGGTGAGAGAGGTAACGGTGGTGGGGCCGCTTGGCAATAGTGATCATAATATGATCAAATTTGATTGAATGACTGGAAAAGGAACAGTGTGCAAATCCAAGGCTCTCGTGCTAAACTTTCAAAAAGGAAACTTTGATAAAATGAGAAAAATTGTTAGAAAAAAACTGAAAGGAGCAGCTACAAAAGTAAAAAATGTCCAAGAGGCGTGGTCATTGTTAAAAAATACCATTCTAGAAGCACAGTCCAGATGTATTCCACACATTAAGAAAGGTGGAAAGAAGGCAAAACGATTACCGGCATGGTTAAAAGGGGAGGTGAAAGAAGCTATTTTATCCAAAAGATCTTCATTCCAAAATTGGAAGAAGGATCCAACAGAAGAAAATAGGATAAAGCATAAACATTGGCAAGTTAAATGTAAGACATTGATAAGACAGGCTAAGAGAGAATTTGAAAAGAAGTTGGCTGTAGAGGCAAAAAACTCACAGTAAAAACTTTTTAAAATATATCCGAAGCAGAAAGCCTGTGAGGGAGTCAGTTGGACCGTTAGATGATCGAGGGGTTAAAGGGGCACTTAGAGAAGATAAGGCCATCGCGGAAAGATTAAATGATTTCTTTGCTTCGGTGTTTACTGAAGAGGATGTTGGGGAGGTACCCGTAATGGAGAAGGTTTTCATGGGTAATGATTCAGATGGACTGAATCAAATCACGGTGAACCTAGAAGATGTGGTAGGCCTGATTGACAAACTGAAGAGTAGTAAATCACCTGGACCGGATGGTATACACCCCCAGAGTTCTGAAGGAACTAAAAAATGAAATTTCAGACCTATTAGTAAAAATTTGTAACTTATCATTAAAATCATCCATTGTACCTGAAGACTGGAGGATAGCAAATGTAACCCCAATATTTAAAAAGGGCTCCAGGGGCGATCTGGGAAACTACAGACCGGTTAGCCTGTCTTCAGTGCCAGGAAAAATAGTGGAAAGTGTTCTAAACATCAAAAATCACAGAACATATAGAAAGACATGGTTTAATGGAACAAAGTCAGCATGGCTTTACCCAGGGCAAGTCTTGCCTCAGAAATCTGCTTCACTTTTTTGAAGGAGTTAATAAACATGTGGATAAAGGTGAACCGGTAGATATAGTATACTTGGATTTTCAGAAGGCGTTTGACAAAGTTCCTCATGAGAGGCTTCTAGGAAAAGTAAAAAGTCATGGGATAGGTGGCGATGTCCTTTCGTGGATTGCAAACTGGCTAAAAGACAGGAAACAGAGAGTAGGATTGAATGGGCAATTTTCTCAGTGGAAGGGAGTGGACAGTGGAGTGCCTCAGGGATATGTATTGGACCCTTACTGTTCAATATATTTATAAATGATCTGGAAAGAAATACGACGAGTGAGATAATCAAATTTGCAGATGACACAAAATTGTTCAAAGTAGTTAAATCACAAGCAGATTGTGATAAATTGCAAGGAAGACCTTGTGAGACTGGAAAATTGGGCATCCAAATGGCAGATGAAATTTAATGTGGATAAGTGCAAGGTGATGCATATAGGGAAAAATAACCCATGCTATAATTACACAATGTTGGGTTCCATATTAGGTGCTACAACCCAAGAAAGATCTAGGTGTCATAGTGGATAACACATTGAAAATCGTCGGTGCAGTGTGCTGCGGCAGGTCAAAAAAGCAAACAGAATGTTGGAATTATTAGAAAAGGAATGATGAATAAAACGGAAAATGTCATAATGCCTCTGTATCGCTCCATGGTGAGACCGCACCTTGAATACTGGGTACAATTCTGGTCCCACCGCATCTCAAAAAAGATATAATTGCGATGGAAAAGGTTCAGAGAAGGGCTACCAAATGATAAGGGGAATGGAACAACTTCCCTATGAGGAAAGACTAAGAGGTTAGGACTTTCAGCTTGGAGAAGAACGACTGAGGGGGGATATGATAGAGGTGTTTTAAAATCATGAGAGGTCTAGAATGGGTAGATGTGAATCGGTTATTTACTCTTTCGGATAGTAGAAAGACTAGGGGGCACTCCATGAAGTTAGCATGGGGCACATTTAAAACTAATCGGAGAAAGTTCTTTTTTACTCAACGCACATTAAACTCTGGAATTTGTTTGCCAGAGAATGTGGTTCGTGCATTTAGTATAGCTGTGTTTAAAAAAGGATTGGATAAGTTCTTGGAGGAAGAAGTCCATTACCTGCTATTAAGTTCACTTAGAGAATAGCCACTGCCATTAGCAATGGTTACATGGAATAGACTTAGTTTTTGGGTACTTGCCAGGTTCTTATGGCCCGGATTGGCCACTGTTTGGAACAGGATGGCTGGGCTGATGGGACCCTTGGTCTGACCCAGTATGGCATTTTCTTATGTTCTTATGTTCCTGTGGGGGTATATGTACCCGTGCTGACGTCAGATCCGTCTCCAACTGCTAGCACGAGCACACTATACCCACTTGTTTTGATTCCATCTGCTACACGCTAGGAAAATCTATAGTTCCCAGCCTTCTTTTTACTTCCACTTTTATGACTATGAACCACATATGCCCATCTCCAATCCTTTGTTACCCTTGAATCTAAAGAAGCATTGAGAAGGTCAGCCAGTGGATTTGCCAGGACTTCTTTTCCTTCAATACCCTTGAATGTATCCCATCCAGCCCCCAATGCATGGTGGATTTAAAAGCGCTACGCGTGCCAAAGCCAGAAAATATGTGCGTAACTCGGCCCAGCTCGTGCCGCGTGGATTTTAAAAACTGGGAGAGTACACATTTATCTCCTAGCTTTGACACGCGTAGTGCTTTAAAATCTGCACCAGATCAAAAATTCATAAAAGGGGCGGGGTGTGGAGCAGGGTCTGAGTGGGCCGAGTCTGTAACATTGAAAGTCTGGCGCTTAAGTATTTACGTGCACAAGCATGTACCCTACCACGTAACTTTACTTCTGCTACGGACAGAGTGTAAGTAATAAATTAGCAAACTAGGCTAGTCAGAGGGGTTTTAAGGAACGGGGCTAATAAGGCAAAGTTAGCTAGGGGGTTTAGGAAGTTCTCTCCTTTACTGGGGTGGAACTGGGCATGAACTGGGAAAACAGGTAATTGCATTGGTGTGCAATCAAGGTGGCATTTGTATGCACATGCGTGCACCAATATAGGGTCATGCTCACAAGTACATGTATATAGCTGATTTTATACTAGGCACACGTATACACATATATGTTATAAAATCACCATGTCCATGTGCGCGAGCCGGCAAACGTACACGTATGTGTGCATGCGCATGGGTCTTAAAATTCATTCTTTTATAGTTAGCTCCTCATGAACACTGTTCTGAAAATCTATTTAATTTTACTTCAATTCTAATCTTATTTGTGTTCATTTTATATGGTCCTGCTCTAGGCTCTTCCACAATGAACACTTAAAAGTATGTGTTAAGCAATTTTGCTTTTTCCTCATAACTCTATACATATTCCTCCCCTTCACATCTGAGTCTCTCAATTTCACTTTTGCACTTTCTTCTATGACTAACATTAATGATTAAAGTATATCGATCATCTTAGTATTGGAGATTTTAACATACATATGGGCGATCTCCTCGATTCCAGCATGGAGGATTTATGTTCTGTTCTGGAGGCCTCTGATACGTATTATGAAATTTGTTATAAACCACCTTGGGCAGCTATATTAGTCTGATTTGTGTGGTATATAAGTAACAAATGAAATGAAATAATAAAAACTATTAATAGCCCTACCCATCAGATGGGCCATACTTTAGGATTACTAATTGTCCCTAGTTCTTGGATATCTGAGCGCTATATTAATGATTTAAATTTCAAAACAGTGGGTTGGTCAGATCATTTTCTAAATTAGTTTTAAATTTCAAAAAATGTTTGTCACTCAGCACAACAAATAGGGTGCTCAGAAGTATTCGTCCTCCGATTGTTTATAGATAAATTTTCACATGAATGGGCTGCTTCCTATACAACTTGTTTCTACTTCAGTTGACTCTTTGGTTCTACTTCCGTTGTAAAATAGACTTTGTTGTGAACACATTTATTATTTATTTATTTATTTATTTAACGGTTTTATATACCGACATTCATCAATGACATCACATCGGTTCACAGCGTAACATGAAACTAGTGCCTGTGGCGGCGCTTTACATCGAACAAGTTTAAACATAATACAATTAGAACATATTGAAACATATTAACTAGAGAGTAAGGAGAGGTAGTGGAAATAAAGCATTAAACTAAAATTAAAATAACATGATTACAAGAGGGTAAAAAAGAGAAAAAAAGGGAGGAAAAGTGACAGGAGAAATCAGATTAGATTAATAAATTAATGTAGGCAAAGATTGCAGGTATATACAAATGTACAAATATAGGGGATAACATGAAATAACAATTGAGAAGGGAAGGGGTGAGGAGAGGGGGGGAGAAGAAGGGGTTGGAAGGGAGTAGGGTAACACAGAAGGGAGTGAGAGGAGGAATGGTGTATGCTTAGGGAGAAGCCAGTTTCGAGAGGGGACTCACCCGCATTTAGTGAAAATCCGGGGCAAGAGGGGAAAGAGATGGGAGGGCATAGATGAGAGAAATGAGAATTTAAGTGTATGCTTTGGTGAAGAGCCAGGTCTTAAGCTTGCGCTTGAAAGTTTTTGGGCATTCTTCTTGGCGAAGTTCAACTGGCATTGTGTTCCAGAGAATAGGCCCTGCGATTGATAATGCACGGGCTCTCGTAGAGGTTAATTTGAAGAGTTTAGGTGAAGTGGTGGGCATGGTGGCGAGATGAATGTGTCTAGTGGGTTTATTGGCTTGGTGAAATCGGAGGGATTTGCTCTCTGATGTCATGTAGCCAGTGCAATTTTGCTTTTTGATTCCATGGTTTTCTACAGAGTTGTTAAAAGTTAAGAGGAAGCTATGCAAGGTAAAGTGAAAATGGAGTAAGACAGAGTCTGAATGATAGGAGAAGTGAATAAGATACAGAGGTACTTATCAAATGTGTTTTGAGACTGGTAGGAAATATACTATTCCCTGTACATACAGGATTATTCCAGACGGTGGGTTATGTTCCATGTCCAGCAAGATGGAATCAAGAACACAAAATTCCAGGGGAGGACCCATATAACCACGCCTCCCCTGTAACAGCTCTCTGTAACGTTCTGACTAGCAGATGTGAGCAGGGGACTTGTGGTCCCCAGCTTGTTAGCTTAGGGCTACCTCCTCAGGGGGATCAAGTTTAAAAAAAAAAAAAAATAGGAAGTTTTAAAATTTACAGTTTAGGTCACTTTGCTAAGGCTCCTCTTACAGCAGGGGGAGAGCTCTCCCCTGGTGCTGGCTCATCGCTCTCTAGCCTGGTGACTTGCTGACAGGCTGTTGCCTGTTTTCTTTCTTTCTTTTCTCATTTTCCTCACTGAGGGCTCAGTTGGGGTAAGTGTATTTTTGTTTCATCTTCTTTTTCAGCAGAAGACTGCAATTTTTTGGACTCTGTTCGGCTCTCTGAGGTGAAAGTCGGTAGCGCCGGCCTCTCCCTCCTGACCCAGGTTTTCCCCCCTCCCTTTTGGGGAGCGACCGACGTCCTGACCTGCGGCCCCGCAAAGCACCAGTCCCCGGGGCCGCCTGCTGTCGGGAGGGTAATTCCCCGTCAGTTCTTCTTCAGGTCGGTGGGGGACCGCGGCAAGCGTCTGTTGCCGGTTTCGGGCGCTAATTTTAGGCGCGAGCCACTTGTAGAGCCTCCCCCCCCCCCTCTCTCTCCCTGCGGCGATGCAGTCCGCGGTGCCTTGTGAGGGGCTCAGACAGGGCCGGATTATTTTCTGAAGAGGGTCTGTGCTCAGGCTGTTTCCCCGAGGGGGAATGTGCACCAGCTACTAACAAGGACGTTCGAGCTGCAGACCACGTGGGAAGGAAGCGCCAGGCCCCGTTCCCTCTCAACGCGGGAACAGCGGCCATTTTGTTGCAAGATTCTGATTGCCGCGCTTTCTGAGGAGGACACGGATAATCCGTTCCCCACTTCTAGGCCCGTTTTGGACCCTTACTACTCGAGTCTAATCCTGGTAGGCAGAGGGGGGATCCCCCGGGGGGTGACCCCTCAGGATGCCAGGCCTTTTCCCCTGAATTCATAGTCCTGATACACAGGGCTTTTCTTCAAGCAGAGACACGACCTTCGGGACCTGGGGACCCCTCTCCCCCAAGATACCATGTCCTACCCCCCCTCCTGGGTGGGACCCTCCCTCAGGCTCGCTCCCCTTTAGTAGGCGGGGGAGCGGGGACCTCTCGTGGCCCTACCGGGACACCATCGATAATACAGACTCGTCGGGGGAAGGACAGTCCCAGGACCCTGACGTGGACGACCCCACCTTGGAGGCCCAGGTGGAGGGCGACGACCCTAGAGTCCTCTGCATCTTCCAAGCGGCAGAGTTAGATGACCTCATTCCCTACATCCTCCAGGAAATGGATATTGATCCCCCTCCGGAACCGGTGGGGCCTGACCCAGCTCTCAAGAAGGGGGACCCCCTCCTAGCAGGACTGCGGCCTCTAGCCAAGTCTTTTCCCACTCATCACAAGATCTTGCAGTTGATCACTCGGGAATGGGATTCCCCGGAGGCCAACCTTAGGGTCGGTAGAGCCATGGAAAAATTGTAATCCTCTGCCGGCCGATTTTTTGTAAATTCTCAAAGTTCCCGCCGTAGATTCTGCGTTATCAGCGGTCACAAAGCATACCACTATTCCTGTCACTGGAGGGACGGCGTTGAAGGATATGCAGGATCGGAAGCTGGAGGTTTACCTCAAGCGTATCTTTGAGGTCTCGGCCTTAGGGATGCGGGCGGCTATCTGCAGTTCCCTCGCACAGCGAGCGGGTCTTCGGTGGGTGCAGCAGCTTCTCACCCCCAGTCCTTACCAGACGCTGAGGCTCACCAGGCGGACAGACTGGAAGCCATGGTTGCCTATGGAGCGGATGCTTTATATGATCTTTTAAGGGTCCTAGCCCGAACCATGGTGGCGGCGGTCTTAGCACGTCGGTTCCTTTGGCTTCGCAATTGGTCGGCTGATGCCTCTTCCAAGACACGTTTGGGGTCCCTTCCTTTTAAGGGTAGGTATCTTTTTGGTGAAGACTTGGATCAGATCATCAAGTCCCTTGATGAGAACGCGGTGCACAAGTTGCCCGAAGATCGACCCCCCGTTCGTCAAGATCATATAATTACTCCAGAAAACCGTTATCGTAACCAGCGGAGAGCGCGTCCTCAGAGGCAACAGCCACCTCGGGCTCCCTCTTCTCGTTCGCACTCCTGGAACCGGCCCTTTCGTAGGCACCGCCAGGGTAAGGAAGCGCAGGGTGCTGGTACAATCCTCTAAATCTACCCAATGATGCCAGACGGACCCGCGAGGTGGTCCCTCAACTGGGGGGTCGCCTTGCTCTCTTCTACTATGAAGAGTAGGTCCAAATCACGTCGGATTCAATGGGTTCTGGATATTCTAAGACGCGGTTACGCTTTGGATTTTGTTTGTGCTCCTCGGGACAGATTCCTGTTTTGCCCCTTGCGGGTCCTTAATCAAACAGGGAGCTGTGCGGCAGACCCCTCGAATCGTCTCCTTCAATTGGGGGCCATAGTGCCGGTGCCAGCCGCCGACCTGGGCCAGGGGCAATTATTCAATCTACTTTGTGGTTCCCAAGAAGGAAGGAACTTTTCGTCCTATCCTGGACCTCAAGCAGGTCAACCTGGTCCCTCAGAGTCCCTCGTTTCCGCATGGAGACACTCCGTTCAGTGTTAGCGGCAGTTCATCATCCGGAGAATTCTTGGCTTCGTTGGATCTCACGGAGGCGTATCTCCACATACCAATTTGTCAAGCTCATCAGCGTTACCTACGCTTCAAAATTTTGGGTCAACACTTAAATTTCGCGCTCTTCCCTTTGGCCTGGCCACAGCTCCACGGGTTTTCACGAAGATCATGGTGGTAGTGGCGGCAACCTTGCGCAAGGAAGGCATCCTTGTGCATCCTTACCTAGACGATTGGCTCATCCGTGCAAAGTCACGAGCGCAGTGTATCCTCGCAGTCGACAGAGTGGTACAAACGTCTCCAATCTCTGGGATGGATTGTCAACTTCACCAAGAGCAGCCTGGTCCCCGTCCCAGTCGTTGGATTTTCTGGGAGCTCACTTCGACACCAAGAATGCCAGGGTTTTTCTGCATCCAGACAGAGCTCATTCTCTGCGTCAGCAGATTCAAGGATTATATGGCGCTCGAGACGCCCACTGCCTGGGACTACCTGCAGGTACTGGGGACCATGGCCTCGACCATCGATCTGGTTCCTTGGGCATTTGCGCATCTGAGGCCTCTGCAGAGATCCCTACTCTCACTCTCCCGGTGGCAGCCGGTGTCGAGAGATTTCCAGGCAATCCTTCCGATTCCGAGAGGAACCTTCATCAGTCTCCATAGGTGGCTGGAACCGCGGCACCTAGCTCAGGGGGTGTTGCTGGAGGACCCGGATTGGGTGATTATCACCACGAACGCCAGCCTCACAGGCTGGGGAGCGGGCTGTCGGGACAGCTCAATCCAGGTCGATGGACGGAGGAACAGTCGAAGTGGCCCATCAACCGCTTGGGAGACCAGGGCGTCCGTCTGGCGTTACAGGGTTGTCTTCTTCCCCATAGTACGCCATCAGCAGTCCACGGTGCTATCGGACAATGCGACTACAGTGGCGTACATCAATCGCCAGGGAGGGCACGAGAAGTCGGTTGGTCTCTCTGGAAACCGCAAATTGATGGAGTGGGCAGAGCTTCACCTCCAACGACTAGCGGCCTCGCATATAGCGGGAGTGGTCAACGTACAGGCAGACGTCTCGCCGACAAAACTTGGATCCCGAGAGTGGGGAGCTCTCGCAGCAGGCGATACGGATAATAGTACGGCGATGGGGGACATCCGCGCGGTAGACCTAATGGTCAACCGCCGGAAATGCAAATGCCGCCCCGCTTCTTCAGCCGCAGGCGGGAGCGCGGCGCCGAGGGCGTAGACCGCGCTGGTCCTGCCCTGGCCGCGCTGTCTCCTATATGTTTTCCCCGTGGCCCCTTGTGGGCAAGGTCATCCGCAGGATAGAGGCACACCAAGGGCCGGTGATCCTTGTGGTGCCAGAGTGGCCCCGACGACCATGGTTCACGGATCTGCGCAATTTGACGGTGGAGGGTCCCCTTCGTCTCGGTCAGCTGGCCACGTCTTCTACGCCAGGGACCAATATTTTTCAAGGAGGCAGATCACTTCTGTCTTGCGGCCTGGCTTTTGAGAGGCGTCAGTTGAGGAGGCCGCGGTTATCCGAGAGCCGGTTATTTCAACGCTACTGAAAGCACGTAAGATGTCCACCTCTGTTACCTATGTTTTAGTCTGGAAGGTCTTTGAGGATTGGTGTGGAGCGAATGACATTCTTCCCATGCAGGCCTCAGTGCCACAAGTCCCTTCCTTCTTGCAGGCAGGTTTGGATTTGGGTCTTGCTTACAATTCTCTTCGGGTTCAGGTGGCGGCCTTGGGGGCTTTTCTTCGCAGTGGAAATAAGGAGTTTCTGTCCTCGCATCCGAACGTCTCCCCGTTTCCTTAAAGGAGTGAAACACTTGAAGCCTCAGATTCGCCCACCTTGTCCGTCGTGGAATCTGAATCTGGTGCTCAGAGTCCTCTGAGCACCAGATTCGCCGTTCGAAAGCTCTAAGCTCGGCTACCATCAAGGGACGTCACTCTCAAGACCATTTTTCTCATGGCAATCAGTTCAGCAAGACGTATTTCCGAGCTGCAGGCCCTATCCTGTCGTGAACCATACCTTCGTTTCACGCCTGAAGGGGTTTCGCTGAGGACGGTTCCTTCTTTTCTCCCTAAAGTGGTTCGGCATTCCACCTCAACCAATCGGTGGAATTACCATCTTTTGCCTCTTCTGAGTCTGGAGACCTGCATAGACTGGATGTACGGCGGTCTCTGATACGCTATCTGGAGGTGACTAATGATTTTCGGCTCTCCGATCATCTGTTTATCCTCTGGTCCGGACCCCGGAAGGGTTGCATGGCCTCCAAACATTTTATAGCGCAGTGGTTGAAGGGAGCGATCATAGCGGCGTACCTTGGCATAGGTAAGTCCCCCTCCGCTGGTTGTCAAGGCTCATTCTCTTCGAGCCCAGGTGACATCTTGGGCGGAGAGCTCCTCCTCCGTCTCCACTCAGGAGATTTGTAGGGCGGCCACCTGGAAGTCGATCCATACTTTTGCGAGACATTATCGCCTGGAACGTCGGTGCTCCGTCGGGCGGTCAGCTTGGAGACAAGGTAATACGAGCAGGGCTGTCTGCGGCCCACCCGTGATGGGAAAGCTTTGGGTACATCCCACAGTCTGGAATGATCCTGGTATGTACAGGGAAAAGAAAATTATTCCTTACCTGCTAATTTTCGTTCCTGTAATACATGGATCATTCCAGACACCCTCTGTAAGGGAAACTGCAGAATCAGCTGCAGCCACTGACATTCGGCCCAGAGACCTGACCCATCCATCCTGGAGTCTGGAATGCATAGTTTAGACTGGGACTGTTGCTTAGATAATGAGTAATCCTGTCCCACATACACACAGTCTAGTTTGGCACGCACACTTGTTTACATTAGGCTATAAAAGACAAAACAGCTATGGCTGAAAAAAACGGGGAGAGCGAGAAACTTGCTCTTACTTTGCTGGCCATGCAAAGTGATGCGTGTCTTTGTAGACATACGAAGTGACAGGACCCCTTTTTTGCCTGTGGTGTGCTCTCTCTCAGTCAGGCGGATGATTAAAAGGGTGTTGGTGAGTATTGGCAGAAATACAGTGCACGGATACAGATTATATGCTTAGCAATATTTTTAATGCTTAGAACGTATATATTAATGCTTAGAATTGTTATCAATAACATATATTTTACTCTTGCCTTGTTTCTCGCTTACCTCATTCCCTTACACCCTCCCTTGGTTTGGGGTTTGCTTGTGGTACATCCCTGCCTACCTGTCTTAACAATCTTTTACTCTGTATTTCGAATACTGTGCGTCTTTTTTGTTCACGCACTGCTGTTCGCAAGTTCACTGTTCAGAATTTAGTTGCTGTTTATTTGGACAGCGGTTATTTCAATTCCTTCTTTGATTACTTGATCCTCTGTTTTTAGTCTCTCTCTTTTGGGCTTTGTTAGTCTAGTTACTGAGAGCTGTTACAGGGGAGGCGTGGTTATATGGGTCCTCCCTGGGAATTTTGTGTTCTGACTCCATCTGCTGGACATGGAACATAACCCACCGTCTGGAATGATCCATGGTATTACAGGAACGAAAATTAGCAGGTAAAGTAGAGATTACTTACCTGATAATCTCGTTTTCCTTAGTGTATGCAGATGGACTCAAAACAAGTGGGTATAGCGTGCTCGTGCTAGCAGTTGGAGACAGATCTGACGTCAGCACTGGTAACATATACCCCCACAGGAAGTGAAGCAACTCAGTAATCTTCCTTGCAAAGCTGTCATAGCTCTATGAGTACTGACTGATCGATTAATTAAACAGGATTACCCTGACCTGTTTGATAGTAGCTGGAGACCGCCAGGATTCTCAACCGGAAGGCGTCGACACCCGGCAGGGTGGATGCCCTATGTAGTAAAACATGGCTTACCTTGAGGCCTGTGAAATCCCATGAATACTGGCAGCCGGGCGGGATGCTGAGTCCACCTGCATACACTAAGGAAAACGAGATTATCAGGTAAGTAATCTCTACATTTCCTAGCGTGTAGCAGATGGACTCAAACAAGTGGGATGTACAAAAAGCTACTCCTGGACTGGGTGGGAGGCTGCCCGCGGTCTGTGCAGGATTGCCCTCGCGAATGCGGTGGTCCTCCCTGGCCTGGACATCCAGACGGTAGAATCTGGAGAAGGTATGGAGGGAGGACCACGTCGCCGCCTTACAGATCTCAGCAGGCAACAGCAATCCGAGTTTTCTGCCCAAGAGGCCGCTTGCGCTCTGGTAGAGTGAGCCTTGACCTGTAGAGGCGGTGATTTTCTCGCGTCTACGTAGGCTGCCTTGATAACGTTCTTTGAGCCCAGCGGGCGATAGTTGCCCGTGAGGCCGCTTCCCCTTGCTTCTTTCCCGTTGTGTAGAACGAACAGATGGTCCGTCTTTCGTATTGCTTCGGACACTTCCAGGTATCTGGACAGTAGCCTGCCGATGTCGAGATGTCGTAGAATTCGACCTTCTTCTGACTTCTTCAAACCTTCTGTGGTAGGTAAAGAGATGGTTTGGTTGAGGTGGAAGTGTGAGACTACTTTGGGTAAGAATTAAGGGACTGTGCGAAGATGGATGGCTTCTGGCGTGATTCGGAGAAACGGATCACGGCAAGACAGTGCTTGTAGCTCTGAGATGCGTCATGCGGAGCAAACAGCCAGCAGGAACACCATCTTCAAGGTTAACAAACGGAACGACAGGCCTCGAAGTGGAAGAACGCTCAGCGAGCGTGAAGGAGCTCCAAACTGCTTTGGAGACGGAAATTACTGAGTTGCTTCACTTCCTGTGGGGGTATATGTACCCGTGCTGACTTCAGATCCGTCTCCAACTGCTAGCACGAGCACGCTATACCCACTTGTTTTGAGTCCATCTGCTACACGCTAGGAAAGGAATAATTTTCTTATAGTCTACAAAATTCTCTGAATTGCCCTCTTGCATTGTTTGCTTTGCTGAAAAATATTATGCTTTCCTTGCGAGGCACTGGAGAATGGGTTTTGGAGTGCCTTGGGGACTTATGAGCAGCAGATTAAATTGGGGAATAACAGCTCATCCTGGCATTCACTTAAAGCTCAAGGCTCTGTACTTTCCCCCATTCTATTCAATATCTATAGCCTGTGTTTGCTATTATTCAGAAATGGGGGATGTGTTTATTGCTCTATGCAGACGATATCCAGATCTTCTGACCTATTACTCAAGTTATTAGTTCTACCACTGCCTTGTCTAGCTGTTTGAATGCTGTCCATACCTGGTTTGTCCCAAAACTGCCTGTTTTTAAATACTCAAAAGTCAGAGGCAATATTGTTCAGTAGGGTTATTGTTGCAACTGATTTACCCATTATTTCTGTTAATGGGGTTTCGTTAACATATTTCACAGTGTGCACACAACTTGTTTTTTTTTATTCGATTATCATTTGTCTTTAAAACCTCAGATTAGCACTTCATTGAAATCAGTTTTTTTTAAAATAAATTATGGAGATTACGTGATGTGGTGAGCGGAGGACGACGTGTGCAGGAGGGCTCCGGGTGCCTCGATCCAGTTTTTCTAAATAATCTGCTATTATAACTGCATAGAAACTCCTCAAAACGCAGCGACAAACAACTACATGTCAATAGCCTCTTACATGAAATAGGTCGTCCCCCCCCCCCCCCGGTATGCCGATAAGAGCCGGGAGAAGAGACAAGGAAAAGACAAAGCCGGCGGAACCTAAAATGGCGGCGGCCTCAACTCAGACCTCGGCAGACGCTCTCTCGCCCGATATGACGGAGAACTTTAAGGCTATCTTAATGGAAGCGCTGGACACGAAATTGGCGGCAATTTCTAACCAAATCGCTGATGTTTGTACGGCTTTGGACGAAATTAATCCAAGATTAGACAGGCTGGAACGGTGAGTAAGCCTCGTTGAGGACGATACTCTGGCACTAACAGGCAAAATCCAGGCCCTTGAGAAACAAGTGGAGGCGCACTCCTCCAAACTGGATGACTTAGAAAATCGTGCCAGAAGGTCTAACATTCGGCTAATGGGCTTACCAGAAACGCTGGTGGAAAGCAATCTGGGGAACTTTTTGGAAAGCTGGTTACCCGACGCCCTTCACTTGCCAGAAATTGCCGCAGCCTTTCGGGTTGAAAGAGCGCATCGACTAGGACAACGTAAAGAGGGAGACGACCGGCCACGAATGGTGATCGCAAAAATTCTAAATTTTGCGCACAAGCAGGCTCTATTACAGGCTTACCGGAAGATCCCAGACCTTGCCTATGATGGGGAAAAAGGTGCGTCTTTTTCAAGATTATTCCGCAAAGGTTTCTGGCCTAAGGAGAAGCTTTTTGCCCGGTATGCTCTGCCTTATTTGAGAAACAGATCAGTTTTCTCCCTGCAGTTCCCGGCGCGCCTAAAAGTTTGGCATGAGAATCAGATATCCTTTTTTGAGAAGGCGGAAGATGCACAGAAATTCCTCACAATGGTTCTGAAATGAGAGCCAGAAAAGACGGCTGCCATCTTAGCCACGCAGATAGCCTGCGCCACGAGTTCATTTCCCCAGGGATGGAGGAAACCTTCGGCAGGCAAGCTTCAAAGTGAGATTTTCCACTCAGTTCAAGTTTCCCTGCTGCTTCTGACTGTTCAAATTGGGTTTTTACAGTTTGCGTTAATTGTTGGCCACAGTATGGAACTTCGCTGAGCAAGCACACCGCCGGGAGATACACCGCTCTAGCATGCTGTAGACCTACAGTCTGAATTTCACGCGTGCTTGAGGCCTCATCCGATTGACTTTACACTACTATTGAATTTATTTTTGCTGTTACAGGTGATGGACCGCAGGATATAGGACCTTCCCTAGACGCAGGGTCTGTAGACCGGGCAAGTTCTGCAGGAACTTACATTTTAAAATCTGCTTTCTCTTGTAATTGTGTTTCTCAGCCACCAAGGGAATCTAGTGTGTTAGTAGTTAAAGTTCCAACCTATGTAAAACATAACTTGGTTCGGGGGTAGGATTAAGTTTCTATGAGATCAGGTATCGGAGGAGGGAAGGAGAGGGGCACCTGACCACACACTAAACGTGATCTCTACCCCATTACAGGGGATTTAGTTATGGTAGTATGCTCTCATCACCCTCAACACTGGGAGGGAAGAGAGGCAGAGGGGCTTAGATGGGAGGGGGTGGGGAATAGGGATGAGAGGGAGTGGGGCAGGAAGGGAGGGGAATATGTGTGTCCACTAAAGATTTGGGTTAAGGAAAGCCTTAGGACTGCGATTGTTTTAGGAATAAGTAGGGGCAAATTATGTATACGCATGAGGTGATTGTTTTGAGCTGTGCTCTTCTTTGTGGGTTTCTTTGTTATGGAAGATCTGGGAAGTGGGGAAGTCTCATACTCTCAGCAGGGTGGTTCTCTCAGGAGGGAATGGATAACAATAATATGGATTTCTCATATCTATCTGCATACTAGTCCTTTAAAACTGCATCATGGGAGACAATATTAGAATTATATCTTGGAATGTAAATGGCCTGGGATCACCGATTAAAAGATACAAGGTCCTTAAACAACTTAAATCCCATAAACCGACAATTGCAATGCATTCAAGAAACACAACCTTTCAGCCCTGGAAAGCCTTAAGCTTAAGAGGGACTGGGTTGGCTCGTGTTTTTTCACACAGGCGTAAGGGAAAAAAAGGTGGTGTGGCGGTATTGGTAAACAAAACTGCTTCATTTACTGTTTCTAATGTTGTCCACGATGCGAATGGCAGGTTGCTTATGGTGTCGAGTCAGTTAAATGGAAAAGAAATCACTATTTGCTGTATATATGCCCCCAATGTATATTCTCACCCCTTTTATACCTATGTTCTGGAACAATTGGTGGAACATGCCAAAGGATACGTAATAGTGGCAGGAGACTTCAATTTCCCGGCCGATCCGAGTGTGGACAAATCCCCACCAGGACCATTCAGTCTCAGTAGGAAAGGGAAAGGCGTTTCTTTCTTGTGCTCTGAGTTCTCCCTCCTAGATGCCGGGCGTACATTGCATCCAACAGAGAAAGACTATACACACATATCTAGAGCATATGTTTCCTTGTCACGTATTGACTACATCCTCATCCCCAGGGATGGGTTGCATGCGCTTAGAGAGGCGGTGATAGGCTCCCTAGGGGTATCGGATCATGCCATGATATGGGTGGAGATACAATTTCAGAAATGGGAACCCGGTGAAAGGTTTTGGCGTTTCCCTGGCTTCCTCTGTACAAACAAGCCATTTCAAAGCATTTCTCCGTAGGAAGTGGGAAGATTACGAGACACATAATCGTCAGCATTCCCAGAATTCCCATTTGTATTGGGAGGCTGCAAAGGCAGTATTAAGAGGGGAAATTATTTCCTTTATAGCGGCAAGGGCGAAGAAAATCAATCAGCAAATTTTAGATCTGGAAATGAAATTGGGGAATGTTAAGCAATTATTGGCCCTTCACCCGACTCCCACTGCACAAAAAGAATACTTTAGTATTCTGAAGGATCTTAACTGTGAACTGCATCAGAGAGCACAGAAGGCTTTTCAAGTAGCGGAGAGGAATTTTTTCAGATACGGGAACAAGGCAGGGAAACATTTGGCCAACCTCGTCAGAGCACATACATTCATTCCATCTATGCGAACCAATGCGGGGCAGATTGTCACCTCACGTAAAGAGATTTGCGAAGTTTTTCACATTTTCTATGAACAACTATACACTGATGATACTACTGGAGGAGCTAGGGAGGAGGAGGATTTCTTTCAGGGTCTACCCCCTTCCTACCCTTACTGAGTCTCAGCGATCATATCTGAATAGACCCCTCCTCCCTCTGGAAGTATTAAACGCCATCTCCTCCAGTAAGGCAGGGAAGACTCCTGGGCCGGATGGCTTTTCATTTGATTTTTATAAGATTTTACAGCACCAGATAGTTAATCCCCTGACCAATTTTTTCAATGAGACAGTTCACATTGGATCCCTCCCGGTTTCATTTAACACAGCTTTCATTACCGTACTTCCTAAACCGGGGAAGGATCCCCTCTCCCCTGCTTCCTATAGACCCATCTCACTACTCAATTGTGATCTCAAGATCTTGGCCAAAACACTAGATAAGAGAAGGAAGCAGGACACTGAGTCTGTTATCTCAGCACATCAAGTCTGCTTTGTTAAAAATCATCCAGCCTGCACGCATCTCATCAAATTGCTCACAGCTATGACTACCTCCTTATCTCAGAAACCTCCAGCATTAGTAATAGGATTCGACTTGGAAAAAGCATTTGACCAGGTATCCTGGCCTTACTTGTTTTCAGTTCTGCAGAGATATGGTTTTGAGGGTAATTTTCTTAATTATATTCACATGCTCTATTCTAGTCCTAGGTCTCATATAGTGGCTAACGGAAGCAAATCAGAGGGGTTGTCTATCAATAGAGGTGTGCGACAAGGCTGTCCACTCTCGCCACTTTTATATATACTGGCCATAGATCCCCTACTCCAGAAAATAGCAAATTCTCCGGACATTAAAGGTTTTGGAATGGGATCACATACGTTCAAAATTGCAGCATTCGCTGATGACATCTTAGTATACCTTATAGACCCCCAGAAATCACTAGGCCCTTTACTAAGTATGCAAGAGGCATATGGTACATTTGCGGGTCTTCGCATCAATAAAGATAAATCTGAAGCTTTAGATGTGGGAGGACGGGTGAAACAATCATGGCAGGGCACTTTTCCCTTGAGATGGGTAGACTCGGCCATGAAATATTTAGGAATAAAAATCTCTTCAGACATAACGGATTTTCATAGAATCAATGTGGGCCCTCTGATGCAGGACACAGCCCTTAAGCTAAAAAAATGGCAAGGTCTACC
This sequence comes from Rhinatrema bivittatum, assembly GCF_901001135.1. Classification (NCBI taxonomy): domain Eukaryota; kingdom Metazoa; phylum Chordata; class Amphibia; order Gymnophiona; family Rhinatrematidae; genus Rhinatrema; species Rhinatrema bivittatum. The sequence goes on along the minus strand of NC_042618.1, from coordinate 262,942,170 downwards.
CCCTGTCTATTCTGGGCCGAATACAGCTAATTAAAATGATGATTGTGCCAAGATGGCTCTATATCTTACAAATGTCACCCATCTGGCTCACCGGGAAGGAATGTAGAGAAGTTCACACTCTATTCCGGAAATTTATCTGGAATGGACACAGAGCTCGTATCCCCCTGCAGGTCCTGATGCAGCCGGCAGAGAAGGGAGGTCTGGGTTGCCCGAACCTTCGTAGATACAATCTGGCTTGCCTTCTTCGTCATGTGAGACACCTCCTGGGGGATACGTCCCATTACACACCCCTAAGTTTCTTAAAATCGTGGTGGGGACAGCTGACCTTAAATCCTATCCTTCAGGTCCCTAGAGCTATGTTACCCTTACAAATGGCAACTCAGCCCTTGATACAAGCTTGTCGGAAAGTGTGGACTTGTCTGTGCACACAGGTTAAATTGTCTTCACGGCTTACAGCATTGTTAACTATATGTGATCACCCACTCTTTCCGCCAGCAACAGGCACTTCTGTGTTTCACAGATGGAGAACTAAGGGGGTTTTCTGGGTTTATCAATGTTTCTCGAGGGAAAATGGCCGAGTATATTCCTTCTCTGAATTTCAACAGAAATATCTCCTCCCCTCAACAGATTACTTTCCATATTTGCAAGTGTTGAATTTCTACAACTCACGAAGGTTCTCTCTACAAGTCACTTCCCAATTTTGGGCTATTCATGATATAGTGCTGGTAAATAAGGTACAAAAACCCACTATAGCTGCTTATGGTAAAACACTACACTCAAATATTGGGATTGATATCACAACCAGTAGCTGGATGCGCTGGACCAAATGGTCGGAGTTTGCGTTGACCAAGCAGGAATATCTATCTTGTTTGGAGAACGTAAAAGAATGGTCGGAGAATGTACTGTATAGGGAATTACAGTTTAAATTTTTAAGACAATACTATATGGTGACTGACAGAGCATTTAGAGCCCACATAGCGGACTCTCCCATATGCCTCAAATGCAAGAAGCAGGCACCTATACCCATAACTTTTGGGCATGTGTAGTAATTAAGGGCTTTTGGCTGCAGCTTATAGGCATATGTAACCAATTGCTATCCACGGTTTTGCCAAACGATCCTGCAATCTGGCTATTTGGACTGGATAACTATGGTTTAGATAAATATAGTTTAAAATTCATACAAAAAGCCAGTCTGACAGGGAAAAAAACTATTTTGGCTAGTTGGGTTTCAGAAGACGTGCTCTTGATTAAACTGTTTACAATGGAATATACCTGTGGTCAAGGTACCTCCAGCACAAGAAGGTTGGCCATGGAAAAAACTTGGAAACCTCTAGAAGACTATTTGACTCCTTCAACAGTCTAAACAGCTCCTTAATTAATACTTTACACAGATCCTTAATCAACATATACATATCCTAAGACCATTGGCTTTCAGTTTCTAGTAGGACACATATAGGGTAGGGGGGTAAGAGGGGGGGAAGGGAAGGGACAGGGGAAGGAAGATTGATGGCTTCATAGGAGTATTGAAGAGAATATGGTTTATTGTCTAGGGTCCCTATGGTTCCAATGCTTCAAAAGGACTGGGGAGGTAATATAAGCCTCGGAGGCATACCTGTTCAATGTATGGATGTTTAAGTTGTATGCTATCTGACGTTAACGTTAATGTTTTTCTCCTCTCCATGTTTGGTATCAAGGAGTACATGTATATGTATGTGATAAATACCAATAAAAATAATTACCAAAAAAAAATAAATAAATTATGTATGGTGAGATGCTTGAAATACCCGTTATCTATGCAAGATTTTAAATTTTTATGCAAGCTTTTAGAACACCATCCGTTGCAAACCCTTCAAATGATTCAAAATGCTCAGCTTATTACGGCCACCCTTCATTTTGATCATAAAATTCCAGCCTTAAAAGTATTGGCTCCCTGTACAATACGGAATGTTTAAAGTGCTTTTATTAGTTTTTAAAGTATTAAGAGAAGGGAAACCACAATATTTAACAGATCTCTTATGTTCCCTATCATACATTGTGTTTTCAGAATCAGGAACTATTAATTATGCCATCATTTAAAGAAATAAAATATGTTTCTATGAGGGAGCGAGCTTTTTCGGCAGTAGGTCCTAAATTATGGAACACTCTGCTATTAAAACTGTGTTCCATGTAGTACCTGAAAGAGTTTTGCAAGGATCTAAAGCATTACCTTTTTATTTAAGTATTTGATTAAATTCTTTACATTGCTGTTTATTTTGTGTATGTTAAATCAGGTTTGCTGTTTATTTTTTATGACTAATACTGTTTTTATGTATTCTGCAACCCTCCTAGAATGGCTAGTGCTGTGATTGGTGGGCTAAAAGTAATTTTAAATAATAAATGGCTTAGAAAATTCCAATTGTAAGTTTTAAGTTTCTTATATTATAGGAATGTATGGAGGAATTCATGCTGGACAATCTTGGAATAAAGATGAAGGGACTGATATTCAAAGGCATGTATAAGGATAACTTTTGAGTTATCTGGATAAATGCCAACTTTTGAATATTTGGTCAATTATCTGGCTAAAATTTAGCTGTATTCAGCTAAGTCTGATATTTTTAGTTAGCCAAATTTTTTATTCAGCTAGGTCTAGATGTGGACTCGTTTAAAATAACCAACTTAACATTAACATACCCTGTGATAATCAAAGAATATTGCAGATTAAGCAGTGCTTGCAGTAAAAAAAAAAAAAAAGTTCTGAGCAGCCTTATGGCCCAATTCCCTGCCCCCCACCTCAGTGAAATCAATGCCACGTTGCCAGCCAATCCTCCTAAAATATGTAGAAAACATTGCAGACCTATAGATTAAAAAAAACCTCCCTTTCCCTTACCTACCAAAAGTCCCAACATAAATTAAGTGAAGATCTGTAATAGGTTTGTTCTAAGAGTGGACCCTTGGACCAAAGGGGAGTTGTTGCCACTTGTGGGGAGGAGCAGAAGGCTAGCAGAGATCCCGCTGGAGCTTCACCACTACTAGCCCGTGTTCCCCTCAGTTGAGCCCTCGGGTGCTGGGGCCAGCGGGACTTACGTGGGGCCTCCGTGAAGATGGAAGTCCAGAGGAAAGGCAGGCAGCGTAGCTTGTAGTCGGTATCCGGGCATGGGTTGTGGCAGGTGGCTTAGCTCGTAGTCAGTATCCAGGCAAGGGTTATGGCAGGCGGCATAGCTCGTGGTCAAATCCGGTCTGAAGACAAAGACAAAGGGAAGCAACGAAGAGGGCAGAAACTCAGGGACAACACGCAGATTGCAGGAAGCGAGGAGACCTGTTGTCAAGGCAAAGGCTGGAAACAGGATCCAGTCTTATATACTGACCCAAGGATGATGTCGTCAGAGAGCTAGCAGCATTTTTCCACTGCGGGTCCATTAAAAGACAGAGGAAGATCCCTCGCTGGAAGAGCTTGGTGGCGTCCGAGCCACAGAGAGAGAGAAGGGCCAGCGGCATCAGTGGGGCTCGCATCGGGGAGGCAGACTGCGACTGGAGGCGGCACTGCACGTCAACAGCAGCTTCCTGCTGTTCCTAAGGAACCCGGGCCCAATCCCGCCACGGAGCGGCACTGGGTAAGAGAAGCCGGCCGCGGCACTCTGTGGCCGGCAAGCGCAACAGGGGTATAGTCTATGGGTTGTCCTAGAGATGGGTGGCCTAATCCCAGGAAAGTCACATCCAGGCCAGAGACGACAGATAACTTCTACATAGGCCAGCCATCTTCCCTTTGGGTTGAACCTTCTGGAGCTTGTGGGAAAACAGGAGCACCAGAAAGTTCAACACAGATAAGAAGCATGAGGCCTGAAATTCGGTAATGAGCAGGAACGTACCAGGAATCCAGGAACACAGGAAGAAGAACAAACAGGAGTGCTGAATGTAGAAGCCAATGATGACTTCTGAATATAGAAGTGGAGCCAGAGTATGAGGAACGGATGATAGGACCAAGTTCTGGCAACTGACTGCTGAAACTGTCTTAGTATAAATACAAGCCTATTCAGGAAACCAGATGGCCGCCAGGAGAAAGCGAGGAGCACAGAGCTAGGAGGCTTAGACAAACAATTCAGGCGGCTCACAGTGCCACATGCATGCTGGAGGAGCATCCGGCAATGGATCTTTACAAGGTCTCCAGCATAAAGTCACCCTCCATCTTCTCCCATCACTGTCAAACCCACTCAAACCCTCCCACCCCACCTCCCACCTCCTGAAGCCCATATCTAGACAAAGCTGAACAACTTATTCGGCTAATTTAAAACATCTCTGGGGGACAGGGTAATACCTACAGTACCTGAATGGCAGAATATAAATCAGACTGCTCAGAATGAAAAAAAAAAGGAGGAAAATAACACGAAAACATTGCCAAGAAGCAAAAACTGTTTTGGTGGCAACAGGTCATCATGTATATTAAAAAAAAAATCCTAGAAAATAATACATGCAGAACTTGAACTGAATTTGCCATGAGATGCTGCTCTCTCTCTTTTTTTGTTAGCTGTCTGTATATTTTGCCGTTGAACCTATGGTTTGATTTTTGTGGAAACCCTATTTTTGCTATAAAAACATTTGGCAAGTTTGGACTGAGTTTTTTGTCTAGGGCTTGGTTTCGACTAGGGTGAAAGTTACCAGCCAATTGGTATTCCTGAGAAGAAGCCACATACTTAGGGGATTCACCTGGTTACATTTTATGTATCTTAAATTGGAGTTATACTTGTAATGACTTCTTTCTATAGATTTCAATAAAATCTTTCATAATTATTCTTACTCCTTTGCATGGCTATATAGATGTAAACAATGATATCTGGGCTAGCACAGTGATCAGCTCTTTGTTCAACAAATGGGAAAGCAGAGAGCAAATTTTTTTCAGGGTTATTTCTCGGGCTAATTTCAGTAAGTAATCAGCAGAGGCTTTACAGACTCTAGATCAGGGGTCGGGAACCCATGGCTCGCGAGCCAGATATGGCTCTTTTGAGGGCTGCATCTGGCTCGCAGACAAGTGTCGCCACACTTTCCAGTCCCCCGCTGACCCAGCTGCTCCCCGGTCCTCCTCCGCCCGGGCTTAAAATGCTGTCAGCCCGGGCGGAACGCGGCAGGACAGCTGGAGTCAGCGGCACCGGCATGCTCTCTTCTTCCCGCCCCCCCCCCCCCCCCCGCAGCCCGGAAGAGTAAGTGGTGAGCATCGGGTGCATGCGCGGGAAGAATAGACCACGCTAGTGTGGTCTCTTCTTCCCACCCCACCCCCACCCCCCGCGGCCCAGAAGAGGAAGTGGAGAGCATCGGGTGTGTGCGCGGCAAGAAGAGGCCATGCTAGTGTCCGACGAAAAGAAGACTGCAGCGCGGCTCGGAGGCAAATGAAGAGCTTCAACCGCGGCCGATGGGACTCCGCCTCCGCGAGGGCTGAAAATGAAGGAGGTTAGCGTTGGGAGGAGGCTGCTGCTGCCGCGAGTTCCCGGGGTGGGGGTGGGAGAGAGAGAGAGTGAATGAGCGAGCAAGCATGTGTGTTTGAGATCCTGTGTGTGTGAGTGAGAGATTGCATGTATGTGAATGATTGAGAGCCTGTATATGTGAAAGAGAGTATGTCTGTGATTGAGAGCCTGCCTGTGAGAGAGAGAGCATGAATGTAAGTTTACCATTGGGAACCTGTATGTGTAAGTTTGTGATTGAAAACCTATTTGTGTGAAAGAGTATGTGTGTATGATTGAGATCCTTTGTGTGTGAGAGAAATCATGTGTATGTATGATTTACAGCCTGTGTGTATAAGTAAGAGAGAGATCATGTCTGTCTGTGTGTGATTGAGAGCTGGTTTAGGTGATGGAGCATGTGAGTATGTGATTGAGAGCCTGTGTTTAAATGAGAGAGAGAGACCATGTGTGTCTGTCTGTGATTGAGAGCTGGTTTAGGTGAGGGAGCATGTGAGTATGTGATTGAGAGCCTGTGTGTAAATGAGAGAAAGAGAGGACATGTTTGTAAGCATGTGAATGTGAGTCTGTGTGTGAGAGAAAAAGACAGCATGTATTTATGTGATTGAAAGCCTGTGTGTGTGTGTGTAAGCGTGAAAAGAGAGAGGAGAAAGTTCCAAGCAAACCAACCCTCCTCCTGCTAATTCAGAACAATCTCAGGACACCTGGATATCAAACGTTCCCAGATATGCAGAGCAAAATAATTTTTGTATCCTTATTATTTTTCATTACTGGGTCTTTGTGTCTGCTATTTTGAAATATTTTGTTGGTATCTGGAAATGTTTTATATGAGTTTTTAATTATTGGATATTCCACTCATCAGCTGTTTCGAAATATGTTCTTTTTGTTAGTACAGTTTTACTGCTGATGATTTTACATTTCTTGATTTGTTTTATAAGGATGGGTGATGTTTCTTTTTTCCTTTGTTACACTGCATACAGAGACTCTGGCTTGTTGCAGTTTCCAATTCAGTTTTTTCTGCGTGCTTCTTGTTATGCGTTTTGGTCTCTTAATTCTATGTTAGGTGAGGGACAGCACGTGATTCAGGTGAGGTTTTCTGCTGGCGTGTAGTTTCTGTGTAGGACTCTATAGCAGCCTGATTTGGTCCGTTTTCCTAATAGGAGATGTATTGGTGTCTTAAGGCCTGGTGTAATATTTTCAGAGACTTATTGTACTTTAAAAGTGTGATCTTACATAAAATGCACACATTTACTTGTATTTAGTTTTAAACATATTGTATGGCTCTCATGGAATTACATTTTAAAATATGTGGCGTTTATGGCTCTCTCAGCCAAAAAGGTTCCTGACCCCTGCTCTAGATGAACAGTTAAAACAAAACGTACTTGTTGCTGAAAAGCAACATTGAATGTCACTGAATGTCACTGAATGTCAGGCCTTCCCCGATTAACAGTTCTTTCCCTACACCCTCCTGTAACCAGAAATTAGCTCCTTACCATGTACCAGGAACTTGATCTGTTTACCATGTACTTTTATGATTATGCTGTCTTGTATATAAAACTAGCAATTGAAGACATCCCCATCTAAATATGTTTTTACAGTTTTTCTCATGTTAATAATTTTTTCTCACGTTAAATAGTTTGTTCGGTTGCACTGTCTTTCTACCTTGACTTCTATGCATCCCCCCCCCCTTTTATTCCCCTGTTACATGTATTTTCAAGCATTTCTGTTATACTGTACACCGGTATGATGTCCCCACGAATGCCGGTATATAAAAAAAAAAAAAAAAAAAAAGGTTTAAATAAATAAATAAATAAATAAATGTGAACTCTGACCTTCCTTCCCCCAGGTCAGAAATATGACTTTCTGGTCCTTGAGAGCCACCAAACAATCTAGCTTTCATGGAAACCATAAAAGATGAATTAATTTGTTTCCTAGAATCAACAGATGCAATTATGTGTCAAGATTATTCATGGTGCATAGCATGAAAACCAGACCTGTTTGTGGCCTTCAAAGATCAGGTTTGACCAGCCCTAGCCTAGTCAGAGGAAACTTGCTACATTACAGTAGGTAGTCTTCAATGTAGAAAAGGTAAAATATTACAAATGAGTCCAAAAGGATCTTTTGTTATTCAGCCCTTCTCCCATGTTTAATTTCAATTCACAGTTTATTTGCCAGAATGTAATATACTGTAATGTAAAAAAAACAAAAAATAATTTACTGCTTGGCTCAGCTTGTTTTCAAATATGATAACTTGAATTTCATGGTTATATAAAATTAGTCATTGTGAATTAATGTTGAGATTACTACCTGATAATCTCCTTTTCCTTAGTGTAGACAGATGGACTCAGAACGAATGGGGATAGTATCCGCGTGCTAGCAGTTGGAGACGGATCTGACGTCAGCACGGGGTATAGATATACCCACAGGAAGCGTAGCAACTCAGTAATCTTCCTTGCAAAAGCTGTTATGGATGTGTGTACTGACGCTCAGTGAAAAGTGAAACAGGATTCCCCTGACCGATTGATAGTAGCTGGAGACCGCCAGCATTCACAACCGGAAGGCGTTGACACCTGGTAGAGTGTATGCTCTTATGGAAATAGATGACATGGCTTACCTTGAATCGATGAAACCCATGTATACAGGCAGCTGGGCGGGATGCTGAGTCCATCTGTCTACACTAAGGAAAAGGAGATTATCAGGTAGTAATCTCAACATTTCCTGGCGTGTAGCCAGATGGACTCAGAACGAATGGGATGTACAAAAGCTTTACTCCCAGCCTGGGCGGGAGGCTGCCTGAGGACCATGTAGGACCGCCCTCGGAAATGCTGAGTCCTCCCTAGCCTCGACATCCAGATGGTAGAACCTGGAAAAGGTATGGAGGGAGGACCATGTCGCCGCTTTACATATTTCTGCAGGCGACAGCATCCTGGATTCCGCCCAGGATGCCGCTTGTGCTCTGGTAGAATGAGCCTTGACCTGTAGAGGCGGAGACTTCCCAGCCTCTACGTAAGCTGCTCTGATAACTTCTTTAATCCAGCGGGCGATGGTGGGCCGCGAGGCCGCTTCACCTTGCTTCCTCCCGCTGTGCAGGACGAACAGATGGTCTGTCTTTCGTAGTTCTTGTGTCACTTCCAGATATCTGGGCAGCAATCTGCCAATGTCGAGATGGTGTAATAAACACCCTTCTTCAGATTTCTTCAAACCCGCCATGGTAGACAAGGATATGGTTTGGTTAAGATGAAACTGTGAAACCACTTTAGGTAGAAAGGAGGGAACCGTACGAAGATGGATAGCCTCAGGAGTGATTCTGAGAAAGGGATCACGGCAGGACAGTGCTTGTAGCTCTGAGATGCGGCGTGCCGAACATACCGCCAATAGGAACACCATCTTCAAGGTTAGAGAATGGAGAGACAGTCCCCGAAGGGGTCTGAAGGTGGAACCCGCGAGGAAATCCAAAACAAGATTGAGGTTCCATAGGGGCACAGGCCACTTTAGTGGCGGACGAATATGCTTGATTCCTTGCAGGAAGCGAGAAACATCTGGGTGCTTGGCGATGGTCTTGCCATCCCTCCTGGGACCATAGCAAGACAGCGCAGCCACCTGAACTTTGATGGAGCTGAGGGAGAGACCCTTCTGAAGTCCATCCTGCAGGAAATCCAACACAATAGGGATTGTGGTCGAATGTGGATTGGTGCCATGAGTGTCGCACCATGCTTCAAATATTCTCCAGATCCTTACATAGGTGAGGGATGTGGAAAACTTGCGAGCTCGGAGGAGTGTATCTATCACGGGCTCCGAGTAACCTCTTTTCTTCAGTCTAGCCCTCTCAATGGCCAGACCGTAAGAGAGAATTGAGCTGGATCCTCGTGGAGGATGGGACCTTGATGTAGAAGGTCCCGGAGAGGAGGCAGGGGAAGGGGCTCCCCTGCCAGTAGTCTTCTCATGTCCGCGTACCAGGGTCTTCTTGGCCAGTCTGGTGCCACTAGAAGAACTAGGCCCCGGTGTTTCTGAATCTTGTGGATGATGGCGTCCAGCAGAGGCCACGGAGGAAAGGCGTATAGCAGAGTCCCTGGAGGCCACGGCTGAACCAGGGCATCAATTCCGTGGGAGAACGGGTCGCGCTTGCGGCTGAAGTATCTGGGTACTTGAGCATTGGACTTGTCCGCTAGTAAGTCCATGTCCGGAATCCCCCAGTGATCCACAATCATCTGGAAGGCTGTGGGTGACAGCTGCCACTCTCCCGGATTTAGGCTTTCTCTGCTGAGGAAGTCTGCTGTGGTATTGTCCTTCCCGGCAATGTGGACGGTGGAGATGTCCTGAAGATTCGCCTCTGCCCAAGCCATCAGTGGGGCGATCTCCAGAGATACTTGTCGGCTTCTGGTTCCGCCCTGACGATTGATGTATGCCACCATGGTGGCGTTGTCAGACATCACTCTGACTGCTCTGTTCTTCAGTCTGTGAGCAAATCGAAGGCATGCCAATCGGACTGCCCGGGCCTCTTAGACGGTTGATGTTCCACGCTGATTCTTCTCTGTTCCACCGCCCTTGTGCGGTGAGTTCTTCGCAGTGTGCTCCCCAGCCGCTCAGGCTGGCATCTGTGGTGAGCAAAGTCCACATGGGGGAAAGACATCTTCGACCCCCTGCTCATGTGGTTGGACTGCAACCACCACCGCAACTGGGTCCGCACTCTGGCTGGCAGATGCAGGTGCGTGGAATAGTTCCGTAGACGGGGGCTCCAGCGAGAGAGCAGGGAGTGTTGTAGAGGTCTCATATGGGCCCTCGCCCAAGGCACCACTTCCAGGGTGGATGCCATGAGACCAAAAACCTGCAGATAATCCCAGGCTATGGGCCGACTGGCTCCCATCAAATACTGGATACGCTGCTGAAGTTTCAACTTTCTCTTGGAAGTGAGGCTGACTGTGTCCGCCCGGGTGTCGAACTGTACTCCCAGGTATTCCAGAGACTGGGAAGGCTGTAGGCAGCTCTTTCTGACGTTGATTACCCAGCCCAAGCTTTCCAGAAGGGCGATCACTCTGTCGTTTGTCCGAAGGCTCTCCTCTCGAGATTTCACCCTGATCAGCCCGTCATCTAAGTAGGGATGGACCAGAATTCCTTCCCGCCTGAGTGCCGCTGCTACCACTACGACCACCTTGGTGAATGTCCGTGGTGACGTGGCCAACCCGAAGGGCAGAGCCCGAAACTGGAAGTGGCGGCCTAGAACCTTGAAGCGTAGGTAGCGCTGATGATCCGGATGGATCGGGATATGCAGGTATGCCTCTGACAGGTCTAACGCCGTGAGGAATTCTCCTGGCTGTACTGCAGCCTTGACGGAGCGCAGAGTCTCCATGCGAAACCTTGGTACCCGTAAGTAGCGATTGACTGACTTGAGGTCCAGCAAAGGCCGAAAGGTGCCCCCTTTCTTGGGTACCATGAAATAAATGGAATAGTGTCCAGAATTCACTTCCCAGGCAGGTACTGGGATGATGGCTTTCAAGGACAGGAGCCTCGCCAGGGTAGCTTCCAATGCCGCCTTCTTGTGTCTGGGACATGAAGATTCCACAAACTTGTCCGGAGGGAGATGATGAAAGTCCAGATAATATCCCTCCCGGATAATGGCAAGGACCCACTGGTCCGACGTGATCTCGACCCATCTGGGGTAGAAGAGGGTTAACCTGCCCCCTATGGCTCCGTCCCCCAGATGAATCGGCGGATTCTCATTGTGAGGCGCGGCCGGGACCCGAGCCCGGGCCTGCTCCCCTCTTGCGCTGCTTGGTCCGAAAGGACTGATTCCTGGCCTGAGGACGTGGTGCCTGGTAGCGACCCCTGTAAGGAACAAAGCGCTGTGAACTCCTGCCCCTGGAGGGCCTCAGAAAGGCACGCTGGCCCCTTCTGAACCGATCTTCCGGCAGTCTAGGCACTGGAGAGGCACCCCATGTATTGGCCAGTTTATCAAGGTCGCTGCCAAATAGGAAAGAGCCCTTAAAGGGCAATCTGGTGAGACGTGTCTTTGAAGGCGCATCAGCCGACCATCTCCGGATCCAGAGCTGCCTCCTGGCGGCTACGGAGGATGAAATCCCCTTAGCTGTTGTCCGGACCAGGTCTGATGCAGCATCTGTGAGGAACGAAAGAGCTGACTCCATGTCAGCTGCCGGAGCGTTGTTCCTAACCTGTGACAAACAGGCACGCGTCACCACTGTGCAGCAGGTCGCGATCCGCAAAGATAGAGCTGCCACCTCAAAGGTCTGTTTCAGAATGGCGTCCAGTCGCCGGTCATGAGGCTCCTTGAGGGCCGTCCCCCCTTCAACTGGAATGGTAGTGCGCTTGACCACAGCGCTAATCAAGGCGTCCACCTGAGGGCACGCCAGTAGGTCCTGGATAGCCGGCGCCAATGGGTACATGCCCGTCAGGGCCCGGCCCCCTTTGAAGGAAGCCGCTGGTGCCGCCCATTCTAAATCTATCAGTTGTTGAGCTGCTTGCAAGAATGGAAAATGGCGGGCTGTAGGACGAAGCCCTTCCAGCAGGGGGTTCTGCGCAGAGGGTACCGTAGCGCTGGGACCTGTAATATCCAACTCCGCCAGACACTGAGACACCAGGTCGGAGAGATCCTCCTTGGGGAAGAACCGCCTCATGGTTCTATATGGCTCAATCCCTGGGGGAAGCTCCCCCTCGTCCGGGAGTTCGGACTCGTCCGGTGAAACCTCCTGGTCCGATTGATCTGGACTGTCCAGCGGCGGGAGGTCCCACTCACGATAAGGGCGTGAGGGTCCAGGAACAGGATCCGCAGGAGCCGCCACCGCAGCAGCCGCCGCAGTCGCAGCCACCGCAGGAACCGCAGCAACTGCAGGAACAACAGGAACAGCAGGAACAGCAGGGCCCGGACGGGAAGCCGTTTGCATCTGTACAAAGGCATGAATCCCCTTAAAGAGATCCACCCAGGAAATGGAAGCAGCCTCTAATCGCCGGGGTACAAGATCCCCCGGGATCCCCGATTGGTCAAGACTGCCCGCTAAATCCGGGGTAGCCCCTGGGGAACTGTCAGCAAACCGTGGCTGAGACTGGGCCTGGCTCGAGGGTCCCACGGCCTCCTCACATTGGGCACATAGGGAGTCTGGCTCTTCACTGTGCGTGGCTCTAAGTTGGCATGCAGAGCAGAGGCCAAGGGCTCTAATGCCTGATGCAGGCGGCGCCGCCGCTGAAGACGCTGATGCATTCTGTTCCATTGAAAGAGAAGCGGCAATAATATATGTGAAAAGAACAGGCGCGCAATAATAATATGCGGCAGCAATAAGCGCTTAATACAACAGGCGCACAATAATAATATGCGGCAGCAATAGGCGCTTAATACAACAGGCGCGCAATAATAATATGCGGCAGCAATAGGCGCTTAATACAACAGGCGCACAATAATAATATGCGGCAGCAATAGGCGCGTAATACAACAGGCGCACAAAATTAACAATATGTTCGCAGCCCTAGGCAGTCATGAAAACAGCTCAATTGTATACAATATGCTCTCAGCAATATGCAGCCCACAATACCCGCATAAAGGCTGTCAAGGCTCAGCAATAAGCGATTAGTAATACACGCTCAATAGCATTCAATAGGCCTTCAGCAATATGCGGTTAGCAATACACGCTCAATAGCATTCAATAGGCTTTCAGCAATATGCGGTTAGCAATATATGCTCAATGGCATTCAATAGGCACTTAGCAATAGGCGGGTAGCAATATACGCTCAATGGCATTCAATATGCTCCTAGCAATATGCGGTTAGCAATACACGCTCAATAGCATTCAATAGGCTTTCAGCAATATGCGGTTAGCAATATATGCTCAATGGCATTCAATAGGCACTTAGCAATAGAGATGTGAATCGTGTGATCGATCGTCTTAACGATCGATTTCGGCTGGAGGGGGGAGGGAATCTTATCGTTGCGGTTTTGTTTTTTAAAATATCGTGTAAATCGTAAATCGGGGGAGGGCAGGAAAACCAGCACACTAAAACATCCCTAAAACCCACCCCGACCCTTTAAAATAAATCCCCCACCCTCCCGAACCCCCCCAAAATGCCTTAAATTACCTGGGGTCCAGAGGGAGGGTCCCGGTGTGATCTTTTACTCTCGGGCCTCCAGTGCGTTGTAGAAATGGCGCCGGCGCTATCTTTGCCCTGTCATATGACAGCAGGGCAAAGGTAGCGCCGGCGCCATTTTGTTTTTTGTCCCCCGACGTCAGGAGCGTAGGAGATCGCTCCCGGACCCCCACTGGAGCCCCAGGGACTTTTGGCCAGCTTGGGGGGGGCTCCTAACCCCCACAAGACTTGCCAAAAGTCTTGCCAAAAGTCTCGCTTTCATCAACAGGCGGTTAGTAATACACGCACAGTGGCACATGCACACAGCAATAAGTCAATATATGCACAAGGAGGAATAGAGCCGCGCCTATTACAGGCGCTCAATACCTGAACAAGGCCCCAAAATGGCATCCTCCACGGCGTGCCACGCCGCCGATCCTCTGCTCCTCGGAGACCAGAAATAAGAGATGTACGTCTTACCTGATCCTCGGCGCTTCCCGGCTGGAACCCGGGCGGTCTCCGGCTGCGGGGGGAGAGGGCAAGTACCTTCACCGCCGTGTTTGAGGATATGCACCCGCTGCCTCGTCCACGCCGGGACCGAGGCGCCTCGAAAGCCTCACCCGAACCTCGCCCGGGGGCTGTGTCCCTGCCGCGATTCGGCCACCGGACTGAGGACTTACACCTCCGGGGTGATCACGGAAATCACCCCAGGAAACTCTACTGGGGGAGGGACCTTAGGGTATCACCGCAGGAGTGCGGGGCTCGATGTTATAGAAGTTTTAGTAAGTAGAAAAGTAGATTTGGAAAACACGCTCAGCTAGCGTGCAGGCTCTCCAAACTGCTTTGGAGACGGAAATTACTGAGTTGCTACGCTTCCTGTGGGGATATATATACCCCGTGCTGACGTCAGATCCGTCTCCAACTGCTAGCACGCGGATACTATCCCCATTCGTTCTGAGTCCATCTGGCTACACGCCAGGAAATCTTTTTTGCTGCATTCTGCTTATAATACTCACTGCAACAGCCTTCAGTGACTGCACAATTATCCAGTGGATTTCATCAAAGAGTTTATTAGTGACCTCTTTGCCACGTGTGCTCTCAAGATACAAACGCAAATTATTCACGGTCCATTTTCCTCCATGTATGTGATTGTAGTCATCCTGCATTGTGAAGAAAAATTTGGTCATTAAAGGAGACTAGAGTTAATGATTTCAGTATTTCTGTATTGATTAGTAACATCTTTATTATCAAGCCTTATACAGAGTCATAAATCCACATGAAACTTGGAATGCATTATTACAGATGAGTAACACCAGGCTGAAATTATTACAAGTGATATACAAAGTATCTACTCCAGTCATTTCCCATTTAAGACATTCAAATATCAAATATCAGAACTGCCAAACGCATACTCCGAAAAAAAGAAAGAATGGAGAAAAACCAAAAATACTACCACACTAAATAATTATCAGAACAACTTAGCTCAATATAAAAATATCATCAACAATGCGAAAACGGAATTCTTCTCCAACAAAATCTCCAAATTTCATCATAACCCCAGAATGTTATTCACAATAATTCAGAAACTTACCAAAACCACCCAAGAGTCTTCATGCACCAAACATGGAAGTGATGACTTTGCCGATTTCTTCAACAACAAAATATCTCATCTAATCCAATCCAACATAACCAACAAGAACCAGAACACCAAACTTAACAACAAGATATCCTCATCATGGTCAAACTTTGACACTGCCTCCACCATTGAAATTCAATCTATAATAAATAAAATGAACCCCGCCAGCCAGCCATTAGACAACATTCCAATAACAACCCTCAAATCAATTGAACCTACCATATCAAAAACCATCACCAAAATTGTCAATTTATCACTGACCGAAGGCAATTACCCCAAATGCCTCAAAACTGCTGTCATCAAACCAATCCTTAAAAAGAACAACCTAGATCCGGAAATCCTTACCAACTACCGTCCCATATCAAACCTTTCGTTCATAGCCAAAACCATTGAAAAAGTCGTACACACTCAACTAGATGACTACCTGGAGACAAACAGCATCCTACCTCCATCCCAATATGGTTTTAGAAAAAACCTAAACACGGAATCTCTCCTCATCTCCCTAAATGACATTATTATAAGAGGCTTTGACAAAGGTGAAAAATACTCACTCATTCTTCTTGACCTTTCAGCCGCCTTCGACACAGTGAACCACAATATACTATTGAAGCAACTATCCCAAATTGGTTTAACTGGCAATACCTTACATTGGTTTTCTTCCTATTTATCTGATCGAACATACCAAGTATTAATCAACAACAACCTATCAAAAACAATCAACCTCAACACCGGAGTCCCTCAAGGATCAGCTTTATCAGCCACCCGTTTCAACATACACCTTCTCCCCATCTGCCAGCTACTAAAAGAATATGAAATCACACACGTCCTCTTTGCAGATGACATTCAGCTCCTCATTCCCATACAAAATTCGATTGAAGACACCTACAAGAAAACCTCAGAACTACTTATCTCAATCAAACATCTCCTAAATTCCCTGAAACTCATAATCAACTTTGACAAAACTGAAATAATACTCATGGATAAAAAACCCAATCCAACTCCGCCACCCCTGACAATACTTGACAAACAAATGATAACTATACTCCCTACCACCCACACCAGGAACCTCTGAGTTATCATTGATAAAGAACTTTCTTTCAAGAACCACATAGCAAATAAAACTAAAGAAGGATACCACAGACTCCTAACCCTAAGACACCTGAAACCATTTCTCAACCCCTACGATTTCAGAACTGTACTACAACTTATCTTCTCCACCTTCGACTATTGCAACTCCATACTAATTGGAATACCTTTTTCATCCCTCAAACCACTCCAAATACTGCAGAACTGAGCTGCCAGAGTCCTAACTGGAACAAAAAGAAGTGAACACATAACACCAATATTGACCTCACTTCACTGGCTCCCTATTACTGCACGTATTGCTTACAAATCAATGACCATAATCCACAAAATCCTAAACAATGATCATCAAGGTCTTAACACCCTAAACATAATCCCTCAAAATCCTCCAAGAAACCTATGCTCTAATAACTCAGGTTACCTAAACATTCCCCCTATCAAAGATGCGCATCTGGCAACCACAAGAGAAAGAACCTTTTCAATTGCCTCACCTAAACTTTGGAACACCCTACCCTAAATTCCTGAGAACCCAACACGACCTAAAAACATTCAAAAAAGACCTAAAAAACACTAATGTTCCGCAAATTCTACATTGACCTTCAGACGTCTAATCATCCCAACTCTCAATTGAACTCTCAGTTGTAAACCTCTTAATACATTCTCTTCACCCTGAATCTGCATACCCTCCTCATCCAACCGAATAATGCTCTCTGGAGTTGATATGCTTATTTCTGATATTGTTCAAATTGTTTTTACTGTTGCACAACTGCTAAGAAAATGTATAATGTTCACATTGCTTTTCTGTTACACAACTGCTAAGAAAAATGTATACTTTTGTAAACCGTTGTGATGGCTCTACAAAATGATGGTATATAAAACTCAACAAATAAATAAATAAATAAATTCCTGTGGTAATGCAAAAATCACTCTTCTTCTGAGGACAATGAAATAAGACCTGCAGCAAAACAGGCGCTAGTTATGAGCGCGGGTTTTGATCACCGTGAGCGGCTAAAGCTGGTGCTTCCGTGGGATGTAAAAGAAATAAATTATGCAAATGATTTGCGCACAGAAACCTGCACACTTATGAAGAAATGCGCATACCTAAGCATGGTAAAGCCCAATGTAATAAGCGGCCATATCCATGCTGAAAAGCTGCGCCGATAATCCGTGTATTAAAGCGAGTGAGCGAAGGGCTCTCCCTATTCAGTGAAAGTATGACCTTGGAATATATTTTTAATATTTGGAATAAGTGTGTGCTGCAGAAAAAAATGGAAAATATTTTCATGTGTGTTAACTGCATGGCAGCAAGATAGTTGCTCAGCTGGGCATGAACCTGGAAGCTCGAGCGCAGAAATAGGCGCTCAGCTGAGCGCAAATCTAGACGCTCGGGCGCCCAGAAAGGTGCCTAGCTAATCATGAATCTTGCCGCTCAGGCACCGAGACAGGCGCTCTTCTGCTCAGGCGCCTAGAAAGATGGCTAGCTAAGAACAAATCTAGCTGGAACAGCCTGCTCTTCATGATCCCTTCTCTCCGCCTGCTCTCTCCAGATCCTCTCTCTCCTGCCATGACCTCTGTCACCTTCTGCTGCTGTCATCCTTTGGCAAAGCCGCAGGATATACCACAGCATCAGGAATAGCTGGACACAATCAGAAATCTCCATTATCAAAATCACACTATGCAAACGATGGAATAAAATAGCCCCCGAATTGGCACTGTCACTTAATTCGTGCTGACTGTGGCAGTAAAAAACTTGCATTAAAAAACCCGCACTAGCATTACCGCGGCTCTCTGCATTGCCTATGATTAGATAATTGCCTCCTTTGCATGCCTTTAGAATGCATTCGTACAGAAAAAAACGCAGGTCAGCAAACACGTACATGCTTTTTTCCTGCACACAAAATCCTTATTACATTCCCATATAGGAATTTGCATGGGAAAACACGTGTACAAACATGTGTAAGTGCATGCACAAACCCGCGGCAGCTTCAGTGCACCTTATTACATCAGCCCCTTTGTGAGTAGAAATCACAGAAGTTTAATTAATTAGTTGGGATTCCCTTAACTCCTTATTTTATCAATCTCAATGCTTTACAATCACAATTTATGCAAAAAGAGGAAGAAATAAGCCAGCCTGGTGGCTTAGAGGCAATGCTGTGAACTCACATGTGAAAGGTCTTAAGAACATAAGAAGTTGCTGTACTGCGTTTGACCGAGGGTCCATCAAGCCTAGAATCCAGTTTTCAATGGTGGTCAATCCAGGATTCAAGTACCTAGCAAGTACCCAAACATTAAATATATCTCATGCTACTAATGCCGGTAATAAGCAGTGGCTATTCCCATGTCAACTCAACTAATAACAGTTTATGGACTTCTCCTTCAGGAACTTGCCCAAACCTTTTTTTAAGCCCAGCTAAGTTGACTGCCTTAACCACATTGTCTGACAAGAAATTCCAAAAATTAACTGCATTGAGTGAAAAATATTTTTTTCCAATTTATTTTAAATGTGCTACTTGCATCCCCTAGTCCTTCTATTATCTGAAAACAACCAATTCACATTTACCTGTTCTAGTCCTCTCATGATTTTGTAGACTTCCATCATATCCCCCCTCAGCCGTCTCTTCTCCAAGCTGAATAGCCCTAACCTCTTTAGCCTTTCCTCATAAGGGAGTACTTCCATCCCCTTTATCATTTTGGTTGCCCTTCTCTCTACTTTCTGTAGTGCATTTATATCTTTTTTGAGATGTGGGGATCAGAATTGAGCCCAGTACTCAAGATCTCACCATGAAACAGTCATACGAATTGCTGGACCAGAGGCAGCATGGATTCACCAGGGGAAGGTCCTGTCAGACAAATCTGATTGACTTTTTTGATTGGGTGACTAGGGAATTGGATCGAGGAAGAGCGCTCGATGTCATCTACTTGGATTTCAGCAAAACTTTTGATACGGTCCCGCACAGGAAGCTTGTGAATAAAATGAGAAGCGTAGGAGTGAATGCCAAGGTGGTGGCCTGGATTGCAAACTGGTTGATGGACAGAAGACAATATGTGATGGTAAATGGAACTTACTCTGAAGAGAGAGCAGTGTTAAGCGGAGTGCCGCAAGGATCGGTGTTGGGACCGGTCCTGTTCAATATCTTTGTGAGAGACAGTGCAGATGGGAGAGAAGGTAAAGTTTGTCTGTTTGCGGATGACACTAAGATCTGCAACAGAGTGGACATGCCGGAAGGAGTGGAGAGAATTAGACGGGATTTAAGGAAACTGGAAGAGTGGTCAAAGATATGGCAGCTGAGATTCAATGCCAAGAAGTGCAGAGTCATGCATATGGAGTGTGGAAATCCGAAAGAACTGTATTTGATGGGGGGGTGAAAGGCTGATGTGCACGGAGCAGGAGAGAGACCTTGGGGTAATAGTGTCAAACGATCTGAAGTTGGCGAAACAATGTGACAAGGCGCTAGCTAAAGCCAGAAGAATGCTGGGCAGCATAAAGAGAGGAATATCTAGTAAGAGAAAGGAAGTGATGATCCCCTTGTACAGGGCCTTGGTGAGACCTCATACCTGAAGTATTGTGTTCAGTTCTGGAGACCGTATCTCCAAAGGGACAGAGACAGGATGGAGGCGGTCCAGAGAAGGGTGACCAAAAAGATGGAGGTTCTACATAAAATGACTTATGAGGAGAGATTGAAGAACCTAAATATGTATACCCTGAGGAGAAGGGGGGGGGGGGAGCAGGGGTGATATGTTACAGACTTTCAACTACTTGAAAGGTTTTAATGATCCATGGTCAACAGTAAACCCTTTCTGTTGGAAAAAAATCAGTAGAAGAAGGGAATGCCCTTCCGGAGGAAGTGGTGAAGACTAAAACTGTGAAGAAATTCAAAGGGGCATGGGATAAACACTGTGGATCCACAAAGGCTGGAGGATGGGAATGAAGAGAAGAGCCAAGGGGGTGGCTTGCTGAAATGGTGATGGCTACTACCTGGTGATTACTACCCTTACTCTATAAGCCTTCACACGGTTAATGCAACTCCAACATTGCTCTCTGTGTCAACGGCAAGGAGAAATGTGGATAAGAGGATTTGCATTCAAACAACAACCAACAAGGACTGAACTGCACAGTCTGGGTAAAAAAATAAGCGTGGGGGTAGCTTGCTTATTGCGGCAGTTACTATCCTAAACTAATTAAGCCTGATACTTCACTTTGAATGCATATACAGCGTTGCTCTCTGCTTCAATGGCAGGGGGAAATGTGGAAAAGAGGATTTACATTCAGACAGCATCCAACAAGGCATTGATCTGTGCAGTCTGGGTAAACAAGAATCGGGGTAACTTGCTTGATGCGGCGGTTACTACCCTTAATCATTAAGCCTTATGATTTACCTTTGATGCAACTCCAACATTATTCTCTGCATCATCGGCAGGGGGTGGCAGGAAATTCGAATCAAACAGTTACCAACAAGGGCCCTGAACTTGGTGGTTGGTGAAACAGATAAGTATGGGAATATAAGTGTGGGAGTTTACTGGGCAGACTGGATGGGCCGTTTGGTCTTTTTCTGCCATCATTTCTATTTTTTTATGTATGTTTCATTGTGAAGATCGAAGAGCTGCGGTACCGGAGGATGCCTCAGAAATGAAAACCCTAAAAGGGTAACCTTGTGAGATTGGATCTGGACACCGTAGCCACAGCTGGCATGTAGCCACAATCACAGAAGCCACCTGTCTGTTAGTAGTTATCTGCACCTTATCACAGCCCACATCGGCTAAGAATGCGGTGGCCCTGGTTCTGTACCAAACTGCCATTGGACCCTGTTTCTTGTTTGTCTCTAGAGCAGCGGTTCTCAACCGATGTGTCGCGAAGCACCAGCAGGTGTCGCGCGCACCCGCTGCTCTTCCCCGCCCCCCTCCCTTTCACCTCAGCAAGATGAACACTACTGCCGTACCTGCCCGGGCTATCAGCACATTCCCCCGAGGGGAATGGCAGCAGTATTTCTGGAAGCTGGCAACAGGAATGTGACCATTTCTTCTTCCCACCCCGTGGCCCGGAAAAGAAAGTGATGTTTACTGGGCACGCGGGAAGAAGAAAAGGCCATGCATGTATGCTGCTGCTGCAGAAATCGCATTCGAAGCTGGCTGGCCCTTTGCCAGGGCCTGCAGGAGTACGGCGGTGCCGCTGCCCCCCCGGCTCAGATCTCCCCTTCTCTTGCCAGTGCGACACCAGCAAGAAAATATAAAATTAATAATAATCAAACTGCAAAAAAAAAAAAAAAAAAAAAAAGCTGGGGTGGGGAGAAAAGCATAGAATTATATTCTCAGCTGATTGCTTTGTGCCGCGATCGATCGCAGCACAAGCAAACAGTTGAGTGCTGCCTTCTTAGCACTGTGGAGCTGGGGAGGTTATTCCTGCTGCAGTTTCCAGCCTGTCAGGAATCTGCTTTTAATAGCAGCATACCGGCTACCTTGTGCTGTAGCTGCTATGTGGGCTGTGGGTGGGGGTGAATGAGTCAGAGAGTGAGCCAGCAAGTGTGTAAGTGTATGAGAGAATATGTGTGTGTAAGTAAGAGAAATGTATGAGAGCAAGAGACTGCTCAGGAAAGTCACTGGTGTGTGCGAGAGAAAGATTGGTGAGGAACGTGACTGGTGTGTGTGTGTGTGTGAGAGAGAGAGAGAGATTGGTCACGCAGGTGACTGGTGTGTGTGTGTGAGAGAGAGAGAGACTGGTCTGGCAGGTGACTGGTGTGTGTGTGGGTGTGGGTGTGTGTGTGTGTGTATGTGTGTATGAGGGAGAAAGATTGATCAGGCAGGTGACGTGTGTGTGTGTGAGAGAAAAAGAGATTGGTCAGGCAGGTGACTGGTGTGTGTGTGTGTGAGAGAGAGAGATTGGTCAGGCAAGTGACTGGTGT
Source organism: Rhinatrema bivittatum (assembly GCF_901001135.1). NCBI lineage: Eukaryota > Metazoa > Chordata > Amphibia > Gymnophiona > Rhinatrematidae > Rhinatrema > Rhinatrema bivittatum. Next base: position 262,920,061 of record NC_042618.1, on the reverse strand, counting down.
GTGTGTGTATGAGAAAGAGAAAGATTGGTCAGGCAGGTGACTGGTGTGTATGTGTGTATGAGAGAGAGAAAGAGATTGGTCAGGCAGGTGACTGGTGTGTGTGTGGGTGTGTGTATGAGGGACAAAGAGAGATTGGTCAGGCAGGTGACTGGTGTGTGTGTGGGTGTGTTTGTGAGTGTGAGAAAGAGAGATTGGTCAGGCAGGTGACTGGTGTGTGTGTGTGTGTGTGTGTATGAGGGACAAAGAGAGATTGGTCAGGCAGGTGACTGGTGTGTGTGTGGGTGTGTTTGTGTGTGTGAGAAAGAGAGATTGGTCAGGCAGGTGACTGGTGTGTATGTGTGTGTGAGAGAGAGAGAAAGAGAGATTGGTCAGGCAGGTGCAATAGCCCTCCTTATGAAAAATCAGTAATTTATCACCAATGCATGTTCTATATTTTTGTTTTGCACAGAATGCAGAGTGGCTTTTTTGGGTTTCCATTCCAGTTTCTGTTTCCATATTTGTAATTTGTGGTCTTTCTGTACTTGAAGGTTAATTCTGTGTGTGTGACCGAGGTGAAGTATTTTACTAGCATGTAGGCATTTGTATCAATATTATTTGTTGTGTTTTCTCAATAGAACATGCATTGGTGATAAATTACTGATTTTTCATAAGGAGGGCTATTGCACCTGGTAGGAGAGAGTATTTATGTTGCTGTTATTGAGATGTCACCAGAAATATCTTTTTTTGTATGGTAAATTAAACGGGGAATGTCCTAGTTCTGCTCATTGTTGTGTCACGCATGTTCAGTGTGTCACGCATGTGAGAACCATCTGTCAGGTGTGCCCCGACAGAAAAAAGGTTGAGAACCACTGCTCTAGACAGACACTTCCATGAAGCAACAGGATACAATCTGCAAATACATCGCCATGGCCACAAGACCTGCCTAAGAATAGTCTCAAACCTATCCTGAGCATCATGTAGAGCACCCTTGTTTTCAACTAAGGTGCACAATCCTGCCAAAGTACGCCCTCCAATGACATTAGGTTCAAAGGTGCTCTGTTCAAGGACAATCAATCCTGAAATCACATCCAGGAGGGGAAAGAAAACATGAGACCTTGCGTAGCGTGACCAGTATGGTGTCCTCCTGCTGCACACAGGCAAAGTCACTCCAGCCACACCAAACATCTCCAAAGTCTGAAACAATAGACCTGGCAACTCAACTCTGTGGAAAAACTCAGATCACAGTGTAATGTGGTTCCAAATCCGGAGGAGTCTCCCCTTCATCCAGAAGGGAGAAACCCAAATCCCCATCAGATGCATCCACATATCATCAAGCACATTTTCCTGAACATTACCAAGACTACTTCACTGTGGCACTTGCATGCAGTGGCTGAAAAGTGGGAGCCTGGAGACCCTAACTGGGTGATCCTGCAGAAAAACCTGAAGATGCTGGGATTCCACCCAGGAAAGGGAGGATCCCAGAGCCCATAGGCCCAAGACTAACATTGCCGGATTGAACCACATCTCTCATAGATGTCTCGGTCTTTGGAAATCAAGAAGAAGGAGATACATTCATTTTATGATCTTCTGTCCCACTCCCCTCAGACCGAGGGGAAGGCCAGCATCAACAAAGAAACATAGTAGGTAAATCATCTTGTCCAATCAGTGCTGACACGGACACAGAGAAAGCAATGGCTCCACTGCCGTTATATGCAAGCTGCATAAACATAATTACACCATACACACACAGTGCAAACTGTCTTTATATGACTTCATTAGAAGGTTCCTTTGAAGACTCATGCGAAAACTGCTTGTCTGGAAAGAACCCCCAATGGGGCTTGAACCAGCATCAGTTGCAAGGTTAAAGACCAGAGTCTTAACTTCTAGGCCAGCCTAGTTAGACACTGAAACCTCTATGTCCCTGGCACCATAACCATTCCAGGAGAACATACACCATCACACGCCTGAAAAGGGCCACGGTTCCATTCAGTAAGCACTCAAATAGTATGTGCTCAGACAGCATGCACCCAGATAGAATGCGCTCATATCAAATGCACTCAAACAGTATGTGTCCAGACAGAATACATGCTGACAGGATGTGCCCAGACAGGATGCGCTCAAACATTAAGCGCCCAAACAAGTGAGAATGCACCCAGATAGCATGTGCTCAGACAGGAGGCACTCAGTCAAGAGGTGTTCAGACAGTAGGCACTCAGACACTGTGCGTGCAGTATGCGCTCAAATAGTATGCACTCAGCATACACTGATAGTAAGCACTCAGTGTGCACTCAGACGGGGTGTGTTCAGTAAACGCTCAAAAAGTACATGCACAGTATGCAGACAGCATGCACTCAAAACAGTATGCACTTGCACCATACCCCCTCACTCTATATAAGCCGCAGTCTTATGCACATACGCGCACCTGCGCCTTCACGTCAGTGTACTGCCACGCGGGGTGCACACACGCCAGTGCACAGGAAAATCATGCCACTACAGCCCTCATGTGGTTGAAGAAAATCGAGCCTTATGAGCGGGGCCTACCCAAAGGCTGCTCAACCCACAGAGCTCGTGCCACCCACTCTATACTAAACTCTGAGGAAAGAGAGAAGGAAGGAGGGAAGGGATGCCAAACATAGTGTTGAGGGAAGGAGACCTGGTAAAGAAGGAAGAGAAAAAACCTCCCTAAACTCTTCCCTTTTTTTTTGGTTCTCATATCTGAGCTCAGCCCTCCTGACTGAAAACACGAACGGATCTCTGGCTACGGGGGGAGAGAGCACAAGCCGTCACTGCCGAGCACTCCCTCTGGCTCCAACCACTTTTTTTTTTAATGATTTTTTTTAAGTCCATGCCTGAGGCAAGCTCCCGGACTGAAAACACTCAACTGAGGGAGGGACCTACTGGTGTCACTTCAGATGTTCAAAAGGTATTTGAAAATTCTTCCATCTTCTCCTTTTCTTTCATTAATTTTTTACCACAGAAATCCCCAGAAAGGAAATGCATGTCCATCATCTGCTGGAGATTGAGAATACTGGCAGGCTGATGGGGTGTGGCTATATGTCCGTGACTTCAGCTTTTACTACATCTCCATCCGCTGGTAGTGGTGCATAACCAACTGTGTGGACTGATCTGCCTCAGTGCAGAGTCAAAATATTTTAACTTCCCATAGGAACCTGAAAGCTTCCATGTTCCTGTTTAATAACTGAATCCTCTTTGCTACCAATCCAGGAAGACAGAAAACTCTGATCCCTGAGAAAGCACATCTTTTAGTACCAATCTAAATATCACCCCCCCTTAAAAACTCAGGCAAGGGAAAAAACAAAAACAACAAGAATTTATCCAGAATACAGTCTAATATGTAGAACTTGTCAGACATCTTAATAAAGTGAAGAATAAAGTCTAAATAACCCACACTGCTTACAATCCTGAAGCAGGCAGTATGAAGGAGTCTTAAAAAAACAGAACAAAAAAAATGGCATATCAGAGGGATTACTATGCAATGCCTCTTGTCTGTGTTGCGCTGGTGGTGGACCCTTGGCCCGAGGTGGGGTTGACGCAACCCGTAGGGCAAGCCCTACGGGTCCCCACCGTCAGAAGGCAAAGCTGACTAGGAGATGGAGGGCAACTGGAGCTTCGCTAGTACCAGCCCTCGTTCCCCGCCCGCAGGTTGAGCCCTTGGGTGCCGGGGCCGGCTGGTCTTAGGCGGGCCTCCGCATGACAACTCCCAGTAGTAGTGGTGCAAGGGTTGCCAGGAACCAGCAGAGATATCAAGGGACCGAAGAAGGTCCGGATGAGGCGAAGATCCAGAGACCCGGGCGTCAACAGGAACAGGGCAGAGACAGAGGGCGCCCAAGTAATAGAGGCCGTAGCCTAAAGGCCAAGTCCAAGTAGACACCAAAGGCGTAGTCAAGGCAAGCTGAGATCAGGGCAGGCGGCTGAGCAAGACAGGGTACTGAAACAGAGCACAGCAAAGGTCAAAGCCAGAGAAGCAATCCTGAGCGTGTCCAACGTAGCAAGGGTCAAAGCCAGAGAAGTAATCCTGAGCATGGTCCAATGTAGCAAGGGTCAAAGCTAAAGAATACGTCCAGCAAACAAGGAAGGGACCAAGGTATGGGTCAGGAGCAGGAACCAGGAATGGAGTCAGGATCAGGAACCAGGAACGATGGGCAATGAGCACATGAACAAATGTGGAGACCTGTTGCCAAGGAACTAGTGCCTTATATACCAGGGCCCAATGATGTCAGTTCCCTGCCGCAGCCCCTTTAAAGGAACGGGAGGCACGCGTGCCTAAGCCAGGGCCCGCAGGAGGCCGGATGCAGGGAGGAGGTCCACGGAGGAGTCAGGAACAGCTGAGGGGGCAGTATGTGCTCGGGGGTGTAGGCAGCTGCCCACAGCCGTGAGCAAGGATGGTCCGGGTCCGGGAGCAGTGCTGCAAGGGTGAGTAGGCCCGGTCGCGGGCCTACTACGGATGGGGCATGCAACAGTAACTCCCCCTTTACGCCCCCCCTCTTGGAGGCTTGAGTTTGCCCAGATGGGTACGATGGAAACGGAGGAGGAGTCCCTTGTCCAAGATGTTACTTGCAGGCTCCCAGGAGTTCTCCTCGGGGTTGTAACCTTGCCAAGAGAGAAGATACTCCCAATAGCGGCCTCTCCTTTGGCAGTCAAGGACTTCTTGAACACGATACATGGTATCGGTTTTGTGGAAAGCTGGGAAGGTTCAGGAGCCTTACGAGAAGGCCAAGTGAGTACCACCAGCTTGAGCAGAGACACATGAAAGGAATTATGAATTCCTAAGGTCTGTGGTAACCTGAGCTGGTATGTAACTGGCCCAATACACCGGGTAACGGCAACTGGGCCAATAAACCTTGGTGAAAACCTCTGTGAAGGAAGTTTAAGACGAATTTGATGAGTGCTTAGCCAGACCTTTTGGTCTGGCTGGAACTCGGGAGCCGGTCAACGGTGGGCATCAGCAGATTTCTTGGCACGTGCTGCAGCCTAGTGAAGATGTTGATTCATCTGGGTCCAAAGTGCTTGAAAAGCATCTGCTGTAGCCTGAGCTGCCAGCGAGCACAGACAGTGGAATCGGCAGTGGTAGCCGAGGTTGTCTGCCGTATACAATGGAGAAAGGAAAAACTCCAGTGGCTGCTACAATGTGGGAGTTGTGGGAAAAATCTGCCCAGGGTAATAATTCCATCCAGTTGTCCTGCTGGTCATTTGTATAGGCGCGTAGGAAGTTCTTAAGTAAGCGGTTTGTGCGCTAGGCTTGGCCGTTGGCCCGAGGGTGGTAAGCTGTAGTCAAATTAATGGTAATTCTAAACGTCTTGCACAGAGGGCACCAGTAACGGGTGACAAACTGGGGACCCTGTCCAAGACTATATCGGTGGGCAGACCATGAAGACAAAAGACATGCTGAAAGAAGAGATGTGTTAATTCCTGAGCTGATGGTAAGGTGGGCAAAGGGACAAAATGAGTCATTTTGCAGAATTGGTCTATGATGACCTAGATGACCGTATTCCCCTTGGACGGTGGGAGGTCCACTACAAAGTCTGTGGATAAATGAGTCCATGGCTCTTCTGGTGTAGGTAATGGCTGGAGGAGGCCCCAAGGTCGGCCTACTGGTGACTTCTGCTAGGCACAGGTTGGACATGAGTCCACATAGGCACGCATATCAGTAAACATAGTGGGCCACCAGTAGTAGCGTTGGAGGAAGCATAGCATTCGGGCGCGTTGTACGCCCAACATAGGACATTCTCTCGGAGCCGGCGAGGCATGACGGTCTTCCCGGTTGGAACTGTGATGGTGGCTGACAGGGAGAGACAGGCAGGGTCTATGATGTGACTCGGCTCATCTTGAACATCATCAGGGTCAAAGGAACGAGAGAGAGTATCCGCCCGGAGGTTCTTCTCCGCCAGACGGTAACAGAACTCAAAATTGAAGCAAGAGAAGAATAATGCCCAGTGGGCCTGGGGAGCATTGAGACACTCGGCATGTCCAAGGTGCTCAAGGTTCTTATGATCCGTAAAGACGATGAACTATGCGCCCTCCAACCAGGGACGCCACTCTTCGAGGGCGAACTTAATAGCTAGTAACTCCCTGTCCCCTATGCTATAATTTTGTTCAGCATGGGAGAACTTATGGGAGTACAACGAACATGGATGGAGAACTCCTCGGGTCAAGTACTGGCTCAGAACCGCCCCAGCCCTTATAGCAGAGGCGCCCACCTCAACGATGAAGGGGCGGTTCGGATCTGGATGGCGCAAACAAGGGCCAGAAAGGAAGGCGTTCTTGAGGTCTTGGAAGGCAGCTAAAGCTTCAGAGGACCAGTTCTTTGTGTTGCTGCCTTTCCGAGTCATAGCCATGAGGAGTGCTGCCAACAGGGAGTAGTTCGCTATGAAGTGACGATAATTGGTAAATCCAAGCAACCTTTGGAGTGCCCAAAGACCCACTGATTGGGGCCAATTACGAATACCCTTTACTAGGGTCCATAGTGAAATCTCGCTGGGAAATGATGTAGCCTAGGAAAGGCAAGCTGGATCTTTCAAAAAGACATTTGTCCAATTTGGCGAATAAATGATTTTTCCGAAGGTGCTGAAGTACAGTGCGGATATCGGCTCGATGAGTGGTCAGGTCTTTTGAGAAGATGAGGATGTCATCTAAGTATGCTACGACCTTGGTATACAGGAGGTCGCGAAGAATCTCAATCATTCGTTGAAATACCGCAGGAGCATTACAAAGTCCGAAAGGCATGACAAGGTACTCATAATGCCCATCTCTAGTGTGAAATGCTGTTTTCCAAACATCCTCCGGGCGTATGCGGACCAGATTATTGGCACCACGTAGATCCAATTTGGTGAAAATGGTAGTGCCCTGGAGGCGGTCGAACAGTTCCAAGATTAACGGAAGCGGGTATCTATCCTTGCGAGTTATGGCATTAGGGCCATGGTAATCGTCACGAAGATCCATCCTTCTTCATGACGAAGAAAAAGCCTGCGCCCACCAACGAGGTACACGGGTGGATGAAACCCTTAGCCAGGCTCTCTTGAATGTATTCATTTATTGCTTGGGTTTCTGGTACAGACAGCAGGTAGGTCCTACCCCTAAGAGGCGTGGTTGCAGGCATCAACTCGATAGGGCAGTCAAACTTACACAGAGGCAGGAGGATATCCGCCCTCTACTTCGAAAAAACATCTTCGAAGTCCACATATGGAGGCAGAAGACTAGAAAAAGACACTGCAAGGGGGATCACAAGAGAAGGTGCCACCTTCTTGAGGCACTGTTGACAACAGGCTGGGCTCCACTCGACGAGCTGTAAGGTTCCCCAATCAAACTGGGGAGAGTGGCGCTGAAGCCACAGTAAACCCAAAACCACTGGATGGATGGACTTCTCCAGTACAAAGAATTCAATCTCCTCTTCATATAGGGCTCCAGTGAGAAGACGGATGGGTGCCGTCACTTGGTAAATCCTTCCAGGTAGCGGTTTGCCATGGATAGAGGTGATGTGTAACCATATCTCGATGGTACGATTGGAGATGCTAGGAGGTGTACCAGATCCTTCAGAATAAAGCTCCCACCTGCTCCAGAGTCAATTAAAGCCATGGTTGGGAAAGAGCGAAAGTCCCAAGTCAGGGTGACTGGCAGAGACAATTGAGGGGCCGGAGTAATAGCGTCCAAGTTCGGGACCCCCACTGAACTTAGGCCCGGGAGTTTCTCAGACAGGACAAGACAGGAGACAGTAGCCAGTACAGGAAGTACAGGCAGCACAGACCAGAATACCTCCATCTAAGGCATTCCTCCAGAGTAAGGCACCCTCAACCCAGCTGCATGGGTTCTTCCATCTTGGTAGATGGTGGGACTCTGCTGGTCGCGGCCCCTGCTGCAGGTGGAGAACGGGAACACGCCGCAGTGAGACGTCGGGGTGTCCGAACTTCACGGTGACGCTCCTGGTGGCGGTGGTCAATACGGCCTGCCAGAGGGATAAGATCCTCTAAAGAGGAGGGTAACTCACGGGCTGCGAGTTCATCTTTTAGTTGGGATGAGAGACCATCAAGTAAATGGCTCGAAAGGCAATCCTCTTGCCAAGCCAATTCTGTGGCAAGGGTCCAAAATTCGATAGTGTAATCTTTAACAGTCTGTTGACCTTGTCACAGATATAAAAGACTGGTACTAGCTACAGCCTGCCACCCTGGGTCATCAAATGTCCGACGGAAGACAGTCACGAAACGTGATAACTCTTGAAGAAGAGAGTACGAACGCTCCCACAAGGGAGACACTCATGCCAGCGCCTTGCCTTCCAAATGTGAGTTCATCCTGGAAGATGGAAGGCTGTAGAGCAAATTGCATATAGCACTGATTAATAAAACCTCTGCAGAGTCGAGAGTCCCTGTTGAAGTGGGGTGGAGCGGGTAAGACCAACAGAGGGTGAGGGTGCGGACGATGAGCTAGCTGGTGGAGGCATCAGTGCTGTAGTCCCAGCATGGGTATCCATCTGAGCATGGAGATGCTCGACAGAGGAGGCCAGTGCCTCTAGGAACCACTGCTGTTCCCGGATCTTCAGGGCCAGGCCCGGAATGGCCTGGAGGGCGGAAGGCTCCGCCGATTCCATGGCAACCTGTTGCGCTGGTGGTGGACCCTTGGCCTGAGGTGGGGTTGATGCAACTCGTAGGGCAAGCCCTACGGGTTCCCACCGTAGGGAGACAGAACTGACTAGGAGAAGGCGGTCAACTGGAGCTTCGCCAATACCAGCCCTCGTTCCCCACAGGTTGAGCCCCTGGGCATCGGGGCCAGCTGGTCTTAGGCGGGCCTCCGTGTGATGACTCCCAGTAGTAGTGGTGCAAGAGTTGCCGGGAACCAGCAGAGGTATCAAGGACAGATGTAGGTCTGGATGAGGCGGGGATCCAGAGATCCGGGCGCCAACAGGAACAGGGCAGAGACAGAGGGCACCCAAGTAATAGAGGCCGTAGCTTAGAGGCCAAGTCCAAGTAGATACCAAAGGCATAGTCAAAGCAAGCTGAGGCCAGGGCAGGCGGCTGAGCAAGACAAGGTACTGAAACAGAGCAGAGCAAGGGTCAAGGCCAGAGAATCAGTCCTGAGCGTGGTCCAACTTAGCAAGGGTCAAAGCTAGAGCAGCAATCCAGAGCGTGGTCCAACGTAGCAAGGGTCAAAGCCAGAGAAGCAATCCCGAGCGTGGTCCAACGTAGCCAGGGTCAAAGCCAAAGAATCAGTCCAGCGAACAAGGAAGGGACCAAGGTACGGGTCAGGAGCAGGAACCAGGAACGATGGGCAACGAGCACACGAACAAACGTGGAGACCTGTTGTCTTTATATACAAGGGCCTGATGATGTCATCATCCAGTGCCTTAGGCTAGTTTCCCGCCGAGGCCCCTTTAAAGGAATGAGAGGTGAACGTGCCTAAGCCAAGGCCCGCAGGAGGTCGGAGCGCACTGTTAACTCGCGATTGGACGCGCGTTTTCGACGCGCTAGCTTTACCCCTTATTCGGTAAGGAGTAATAGCGCGTTGAAAACGCGTGTCCAACCCCCCCCCCCCCCCCCCGAACCTAATAGCACCCGCAACATGCAAATGCATGTTGATGGCCCTATTAGGTATTCCCGCGCAATTCAGAAAGCAAAATGTACAGCCAAGCCGCACATTTTACTTTCAGAAATTAGCGCCTACCCAAAGGTAGGCGTTAATTTCTCCAGGCACCAGGAAACTGCACAGAAAAATCAGTAAAAACTGTTTTTCTGTGCACACTCCAACTTAATATCATGGCGGAGGTCCCGAAAGTTAAAAAAAAATAAATTTGAAATTGGCCAGTGGCTTGAAAACCAGACGCTCAATTTTGCTGGTGTCTGGTTTCCGAACCCGTGGCTGTCAGCGGGTTTGAGAACCGACGCAGGCAAAATTGAGCGTCGGCTGTCAAACCCGCTGACAGCCACCGCTCCTGTCCAAAAAGAGGCGCTAGGTATGCACTAGTGTCCCTAGCGCCTCTTTTTGCCACGGGCCCTCATTTGACTACAGAATCGCACGCACAGGAGAGTGGCCTGTGCGCGCACCGGGAGTGCGGGCGTTCGCCCGCTCTCCCGAGACTTTTACTGTATCGGCCCGTAAGTTGGATAAATTAATGCGCAAGCAAACCCATGCTTTCTCAACTTCTTCACTTCAGTAAACTTTTCAATTCATTTACTGAACTTTATATACCACTTTTCAAGCAAGTAACCCAAGTGGATAACAAAATAAAACATACATAATAGTCAAATACAAAAAAATATTGGCAGACTTAAAATGGTAAGCATAAAATTAAATCATCAAAACATTAATAATCTGCATATATATAAAATACAGACAATACATTACTCACTAGTTAGCGGCGGTGTCAAAGCTAACTCCATATTCTTAAAGATCCATCTGCAGGTGTTAACAGTCAAAAGTCTGAGAATAGCCAGGCCTTTATTGCTTTCCGAAATTTCAAATAATTAGATTCTGCTCTTATGTCTATTGATAAAATATTCCAAAACAGAGGTCCTTGATATGAAAAAGTACTCCCTCTTGTGGATTCTAGTCTGTTGACGGAGGGAGGAGGAAAATGAAGAGACCCTTTTGAGAAGACTGCAAAGTTCTGGAAGTTCTGGAAGGACAGTATAAGACCAAAAATTCTGACAGATAAAAACAAATAGCCAGAATGTAAAGAGTGGAGTGTCAGACAAAGAACTTTGAATTTAATACGACACAAAATAGGAAGCCAATGAAGGGACCAAAAGTATTGGAGTTACATGATCTGACTTCTTTAGGTCATAAATGAAATTTGCAACTGTATTTTGGAGAACATGCAAACGTTTAAACTGATAATGAGATAAGCCCATATCTTTTCCTTCGCAGGTCAGGAAAGAAGTCTGAATATGTGTATGTGACTTTCTTGATAGATGAGGTCCCCTTTCTTCCATATCACTTTCATGATTTTTGCTTTGTTCCCAAAGTTGTATAGTCTGAGAATCATGACATGTGGCCTGCCTCTCCGCACATGAGCCGGCACAAGGGCCATATGTGCTCAGCCTGTTTTTACTCTGCTATTTTTACAGAACTTTCAGAAATGCCAATTACCCAAAGATTACTGCAACAATCACGATTTTCCAGGTCATCATATCTCTCTCCTAAATGTTTACATTTTTTCTTCAGGGCCTCTATCTTTTGGTCTACCGTCAGGGAGTCCTTGAACTTGCTTACTCGGATTTCATCTTCTTTCTGTTCGCCTTGCTCCTTTACTGCCGATATTAGCTGCATCACTTTCTCCACAACAGTGCAGAGCTTACTGGCTAACCCTTTCATGAGTGAACGGATAGTGTCCGTTGCATTTAGAAAAATCAGCAATTCAGCCCATTCTTTGTTACCAAATGTATTGGCCTCCTGAAGAAGAGTTTTTGGCTGCAAGTTTCTTCCCCAATCTCTTGAGTTTAGCAGATGGCTCTGGCCACATACCTGGGAGCAATTTTTTCCCAGTCTCTTTAGTCATCTCTGAACATAAAAAACTCTAGCTTTACAGAAATAAGGATAAAAGAATAGAGTCCTGAAGAAGCCATCTAGACCAGTGATTCTCAAACTGTGTGTCGCGACTTCTTGGTGTCCCGCTGCCCTGGTTGCACACGAGACGCACAAATTCTTCCACTAACACTGCTGCCGTTCTGTCCAGGCAAGAACACCTGGGACCTTGGAAGAGTCTTGAGGGGGGTTGGGGGAGGGCTTTATATTTAATAAATAGGAAGGGATGGGGCAAGTTTTAGGGTTTTGTTTTGTTTTTTAAACACTGCTGTTATTCTTGCCTGGACAGAACGGCAGCAGTGTTAGTATTTATTTTATTTATTTACGATTTTTATATACCGATGTTCATTTCGAAAAGAGATATCACATCGGTTTACAATAAGGTACAATAGGTAATTCACTATCCCCTAAAAGGGCTTACAATATAAAATTTTTGTACCTGAGGCTAAGAGATTACAAAAATAAAATCATCAAAATCAAAGTTCTTAACAATTAAGCAAAAGGTATAACAAGGAGCATATTAAACAAATAACACAAAGGGGTGCACAAAGGGGAGTGCCCCTCTGTCGCACCCCTTCGGCGCGCGGCGCCTGCTGGCTTGGCGCCTTTCAAACTGCCCGGATCCATTTGCGATGATGTTAGGGGAGGGGGCGGGTCTCAGAATCATGGCTTTCCCCACAGAAATCTCTTCTCAATTTCAAAGGCAGTTTTTTTCAATTTTTTTTTTTGTCTTTTTACCTTGGATGTTAGCTGTTACAAGGTGATCAGCACTGGTGGGTAGCCCTCCCCATCATCATAGTAGAAGAATTTGTGCATCTCGTGTGCAACCAGGATCCTGAGTGACAGTGAGCCAGAGGGAGAGAGAGCATTTGTGTGTGATTTACAGCATGTATGTGTTGCGATCGGGCCCTTACCTTCTCTGGGCCGCCCGGCAGGTTTAAAGCAGGCCCCGACGCTCTTCAGGCCTTGGCAGGCCTTCTCCGCGGCGGCGTCCCCATGAGGAAGACGCCGCTGAGCTCAGCCCAAAAACCCCACCCCTAAGGCGCGCACACGCGCACTGAGGGAGAATTTAAAGGGATAGTGGCGGGAAACCTCGGCCAGTCCCCGGGATGATGTCAGACGCCGGCAGGATTTTTAAACCCAGCTCCTGCCTCAGAACATCACCTTGCAACGAGGTGCACTCCTGGGAGTCGTCTAGTTGCAGTTCCAGCCTTTGTTCCTGTTCCAGTCTTTGCTCCTTTTCCAGCCTTGCCTTGATCCTTCGGCCTGATTTCCTAGTTCCTGACTCCAGTACATCTTCTGATATCCCTGTCTGCTGCCAGCCCTGACCTTCGGACCGCCCACTCTTCCTGTTCGCTACCTCCTCCGGGAGACCGCACCTAAGTCCCAGCGGTCCAACACTCCTGGGTTGTCAATTCCTGACAATGAGCTCCCCCATCTTCAGAGGCTCGCACCCATCGGGAGGACTAGCCAGTTGGGTGGGGATAGGCTTACACCCTTGCTTAGGTGAACTTCCTGTAGCCACCACTGGAGCCGAAAACATACTTCTATCGATAGGTGGAGGTAAATTGAGTAGTCTTGAGACAGTGGGTTCCAACATGACCAGCAGGGAGCGTGCTGGAAACTCCCAGAGTCTTCATGGTCTGGGAGACCAGTGCTGGCAATTCATCTCAATGGAAAAACCGTAACATGGTCTGGTCTGGCTCCAAGCCTGGAGGGATTTCCCCTTCTTCCGAGTCTGCATCCCCTTCGTTGTCTGTGGTGTCTGGATCCATGTCAGGGATACCCTTGGTGAGACAAGGCATACTGATAGGGCTGGGAGGACAAGGTCTTCCTGGCTGGAGCTCAGTTCGGGCAGGGGCAGCAGCTGACTGCACCTGAACAAAGGCTTGAAGGCCCTGAAAGAAATCCACCCGCCGGATCCATACCTAGCCCAGGAGGAACTGGGGTAGGTGCCGCTGAACTGTCCTTTCCCAAAGCAGATGCAGCCATTTGTGCTTCTTTGCTGCTGGAGCCATAGTTAACTGTAACTTGTGCGTTCAGCCGGCTAGCACTTGGACTTGAGCGCACACAGATCCGCCCTGATGCACGTAAGTATAACCTCTCTTAAGTGTCCGGTTGTACTCGAGCGTATGCGTGCACTTATGCATGCAGGTATGTGCGCGATTATGCTCACGGTTATGCGCGCTGGTATGTACCATAGGTATGCGCCCAGGTACATGCGAACGTATGCTCACATTAGGCACACAGCAAGGCCGACCCGCACTGAGCATACGGATGATCTATAGAGGAAAATGGCGGCACAAGATCACGCCGCCGCGGCCTGCCACATGGAGTGCCCACCGAGCATGAAGCGGGACCTAGCCCATCGTAGGGCCGCTCAACTCGCTCGGAAACCCCCTTTCCTTGCCCTAGTGGGATCGGGAACGTCGGTATGGCACACCGGGCAAGAGACCAGAGGAAAGACTTACCGAAGCCCTTCTACGTCTCTGAATCGGAAGAGTCCTTCTACTTACCTAGGCTCAGCGCTTACCGGCTGAGTATGGAGATGGTCCCCGGCTGCAGGGGGAGAGGACTTTGGTCATCACCACCTTGCTCAACTTCCTGCACCCGCTGCCTTTCAGCTGCTTCAGTACCAAGTCCACGCTTGAAAACTTGCTACTGGACCAAGGAACGCTTCTGAGCCATCTCGGAAATCACCTTAGGAATGCTCAACTGGGAGAGGGACCTTTAGGTATCACCGCAAGAGAGCGGGGTTCAATCTTTCTCCAATTTAAAGGTTAACGAGTACTGCAATCCCACTAAACCACCAATGCTGGTGTAGGGAAAGCATGTCCATATCTGCTAGAAGACGGAGAGATACTGAATGGCTGAGATCACTACAGAGGTATATCCAAGGCAGTGGTTCTCAACCTGTTTCCCCATTGTGAAACACCTGACAGACCACGTTCACATGTGTGACACACTGCTCATTACAATTTACAGCGGAAATAAAAAGTAAAGGTCCAGTATTATTTTTATTGTTAAGAATGACACAAGGAAAAGATACATATTGTGTCTGAACAGAAATTGCATAAACAGTAAACATCCCACACCAAAACAGCACCAATTTCCAGCACTTAACAGTAACCACCTTACTTAAGAAAAGGCAATACTGAAAATATTACACCAGGCCTTAAGAAATACATCTCCTATTAGGAAAACGGACCAAGTCAGGCTGCTATAGAGCCCTACACAGAAACTACACCCCAGCAGAGAACCTCACCTGAATCACATGTGCTGACCCTCACCTAACAAAGAATAAAGAGACCAAAAGGCTTAACTAGAAGCATGCAGACAAAAACTGAATTGGAAACCGCAACAAGCCAGAGTCTCTGTATGCAGTGTAACAAAGGAAAAAATGAAACATCACCCATCCTTATAAAACAAATCAAGAAATATAAAATCAGTAGCAGTAAAAGCATACTAACAAAAAGAACAGATTATTTCAAAACAGCGGATGAATGGAATATCCAATAATTAAAAACTCATATCAAACATTTCTAGATACCAATAAAATATTTTAAAATAGCAGACACAATGACCCAGTAATGAAAAATAATAAGGATATAAAAAATGTTTTGCTCTGCATACCTGGAACGTTTGATATCCAGGTGCCCTGAGATTGTTTTGAATTAGCAGGAGGAGGGGGTGGTTTGCTTGCAACTTTCTCCTCTCTCTCTCACACACTGGCTCACATATACACATGCTTTTTCTCTCTCACTTATATAGGCTCTTAATTACACATTTACACACATGCTGTTTATCTTTTCAGGCTTACACACACAGGCTTTCAATCACACACATACATGCTGTCCTTTTCTCTCACACACAGAGACTCTCATTCACATGCTTACAAACATGCTCTCTCTTTCTCTCATTTTACACACAGGCTCTCAATCACATACATGGCTCCTTCACCTAAACCAGCTCTCAATCACACACAGACACACATGCTGTCTTTCTCTCACTTTCACACATGCTCTCAATCACATACTCACATGCTCCCTCACCTAAACCAGCTCTCAATCACACACATACTCTCTTTCACATGTACAGGCTCTCAATCATTCACATACATGCTATCTCACTCACACACACACACAGAATCTCAAACACACATGCTTGCTCATTCACTCACTCTCCCCCCCTCCCCCAAACTAGCAGCAGCAGCAGCCTCCTCCACTTCTAACCCTGAAGTCAGCAGCAATCTACTTCATTTTCAGCCCTCGCGGAGCAAGGAGTCCCATCGGCCGCGGGGGTTGGTGACATTCTTCGTTTTTCTCTGAGCCGCGCTGCTCATTCTTCAGACCGTGCTTCTTTTCTTCAGGCCGATGCCGAGCGCACTAGCAAAGTCTCTTCCTCCCACACATGGACCCGCTGCTCACCACTTCCTCTTCCGGGCTGCGGGGGGGGGGGGGGGGGGGGGCGGCGGGAAGAAGAGAGCATGCCGGTGCCGCTGACTCCTGCTCTCCTGCCATGTTCCGCCTGGGCTCTCAGCGTTTTAATCCTGGGCGTAGGACCTATCTTGCTCGGGTAGGGGGAGCAGCTGGGCAGCAGGGGACCGGGAAGTGTGGCGACACACCTGCGTGTGCTTGGCGACACACCGGTTGAGAACCACTGATCTAAGGTGATGTCAGCTTTGAAACTTGACTCCATCTCCATCTGCTAGTAGGGGAGCACATAACCCATTGGTCCTGAGTCCATCTGGCTACACACTAGGAAATATAACTTTACAATTATTTCTGTGTGGGGATATACAACAGCTTGACTTGTTCTGTTTTCCCAATTGGGGGTGTATTGGTGTTTAGGGCCTGGTTTAATATTTGTAGTGTTGCCTTTTCATAGATAGGGTTTTTACTGTTTATGTGTGTTCCATAATACGGGTGTAACTTTGTACGGATTAGTTTGGGTGCATTATTGCAGATGCTGAGAGTGTTTAGGTGCTATATTTCTGTTTACATTTCTCCAGGTTTGCACTGCATGCAGAGTGGCTTTTTTGGGTTTCCATTCCAGTTTGTATCTCCATATTTATAATTTGTGGTGAAGGTCAGTTTTGTGTGTGTGACCGACGTAAAGTATTTTACTAGCATGTAGGTATTTGTATAAATCTTATTTGTTGTTTTTTTCTCAATAGGACATGCATTAGTGGTAAATTATCATCTTCTCATAAAGAGGGCTATTGCACCTGTTAGTAGAGGGAGTTTGGTTTGCTTTTACTGAGATGTCACCCGAACTAGAATATCTTTTTTATATGGTGAATTGTATGGGGAATGTCCTAATTCTGCTATGCACCCATTGTTGAGGGTCGAGGGGGTTCCTATGGATGCAGAGTGTATGTTTACATTTGGCCCTGCGATGGTCACATCTTCAGTGTGTTACGCATGTGAGAACTATCTGCCAGGTGTGTTCTGACCGAAAAAAGTTTGAGAACCACTGATCTAGACATACATCTGATCAGCTTAGCTCATAACCAGAAGTTATTCCCCTCCTTGCCAGCTTGCTTTTTGAATTTTTTGTGCAAGGGTCTATCCTCCACCATGATTAGCCCCCCTACTGGCAAGAAGGGAATCCAGTAGAGAAAGCCTCCTAGATGCCAAGGTTCACTAGCCAGCCTAGGGCAGAAGAGCACTACACCCCTGTGTGGGAGAACGTTTCTAGGGAAAGGGAAGAAAGGCTCTACTAAAGCTCCTGGACTCCAACACTCAGGAACCAGCTCAGTCCCCCCCCCAAACAAAATGTTTTAAGAGCCTGGACTGAGGAGGACCATGATTCAAGGAGTCTGGAGGAACAAATGGTACTTTTTACTTGGGTGGGGCCCAGGAACTTTCCCACGAGCATGCAAGGAAAGTAAGAGTAAAACAGACCATCCATGAATGGCTTAAATTGCAGGCCTTCATAATGCCTTTAACATGATGCCTTCGGAAAATGAGTACTATGTTCAGCTTGTGATCTTGCTGGGTTCACACCGCTTGTGCACATGTAAAATAAAAGAGCTTCTCCAGCTAGTGGTTACCTGCTCAGTACAAATGGAAAATATGTGGCTCCATGGGATAACCCAAACTGGTGACTGGTGCTGTCACTGCGAACTGCCAAGGTAGCAGGGCAATCTGCTTCCCTCTGCCTCATGGCTTTTCCTGCATGCAGGGAAACAATTAAAAGTTCTGGCTCTCTTTGAATAAATGATGTGAAGCTCTAAGGGGGTAGACTTGGAAACAATATCAGGAAATATTTTTTCGTGGAGAGGATAGTAGATACCTGAAATGCTCTTCTGGAGGTGATGGAGACAAAACTGGTATTAGAAGATAAACAGAGGAGGGTAGGGCCTGAAAAGTGGAATATAAATCAAATAAATAAATAATAATGCTAATGAAGTGCACAGATTTGTAGTTCAGCAGAGGTTTGATTGCTTTGTGCTTCTAGGAATGTATTGTGCTAACTTGCACAGGGCAGCAGTTAAAACCTTAAAAAGCACTGGGCTGACTGATCTTTATCTGCTATCATTTACTATGTTATGTATATTAAAAGCAACCATATAGTCTACATCTTTGTGAGTTATTTAAAAACTGATTATTAAAGCAGTCTTCTCACACCGTTTCTGAAAATTCTAGCTTTGTCATGCGTATGGCAGTAAATGAGACTTTGTCATGTACAAGTGGTTACATAAATTTTATTTTTCAGAATTAGAAAATCTATAATTCTTTATTAATGACCTTCTTAGGATTCAAAGCTTGTGTTTCTATATCTTTCTCTTTCTGGTGAGGTGATTCTGAATCACCTCACCATCTAACTAGTGAGAGACATAAAAATATGCAATAGATGACTGGACAAATGACAAACAGAGAAGATACAGGAGAAGAGAAGGACAGGCTGTGTAACCACTGCTTAAACTGAGTCTTGAAAAATACTAGTTCAAAGGCACTAAATTTAGTGGCAGGCAGACACACCAAGTTTGAGAAGCAGAGCAACAAGACAACCAAGATGGCCTGAATTGGCTACTTATAGGTATCCACTTTAATTTAAAAATAATCCTGTTATCTGCAAAATGGGCCTGAAGTTCCTCTTCTTTAGGTTGCACAAATAAAGATAAAAAAAACATGGCAACCACAGTACTTTCTTCTTTAGGTTACAAGCTTGCCTTCCTATTCAATGTAAACAGAGAGATGATAACTTTCAAACCAGTGTGCGAGTACATATTTGCGCATGTGAGTCAGCCCATCCCCAGGGACGCAGCTATTTTATAACTTGCATGTGTATATGCACACGTTATAAAATAGCCTGGCCAGGCTCACGTGTGCCAAATGTTAAGTGGGCATATGCATGAGCATGCAAATCCTGCTTCTACCGCATAAGTCGGATTTTAAAAGGGACGCATGCCCACACCATTCCCAGTTTACCGGTTCACAACTAAGACCCCCTAGTTTGATAGACTACACCTCCCCCCCCCCCCCCCCCCCCATTTACCTCAGACTCTTTAAACCCCTCTGAAATGGCTTGATCCTTTTATTTTTAACTTACATGCAATCATCATGGAAGTAAAGTTATGTGGCAGGGGACCTTGGTGCATGTTAAGTATTTGGCCAGGCCCCGAAACGCTCATGCCCTGCCCCTTTTTGGAAACGTTTGAGATGTGCGCGCCACAGCATTTACATGCATATAATGGATGCTTTTTAAAATACGATTGGCGCACGTAAGCCCGAATTCTTTGCACATCCACTAATCTCAGTGCACACTGAGCTTTTAAAATTTACCATTAATTTTACAGTGAATATAAGGCACTTTTGCATTCACTGGAAAGAACCAAGAATAAAAAAATAAGCCTTCCCAAGCTAAGCAGTAATTTTAATATTTTAGAAGTTATTTTAGCAGATTTTATTCACATGGATTCCCTGTTCAAGCATAATTTCTCTCCCATTGAATGCAGAGATGAATGGCTAAGACTCTTGAACACAATAAGCTGTACATATAATCACTTACCCCGTGTTTCTGAATGGCTACATTAGTAAGATGCACAAACATGTTATCTAATTCACTTGTACTAGGTGTGTATTTCACTGTACAGAAGCGACAAAACCCAAGTTTGTACCTTAAAAAAAAAGAAGCATTTATAAATATTAGTTGGAGCATAAAAAACCCCATAAAATTATATACACATTCATATACACAGTAATCAAGGTCTCCTATTTAGAATTTAGAGTTTTGTTTTTCTTTTAGATTTTTTTATATTCTGCTTTTCACATACTTTAGCACTTCAAAGCGGATTACATCTTCAAAAGGCTTACAATCTAACAGGGTCATTCATCAAAATGCATTAGGCGTTATCGCAGGCATTAGGGCTCTAACGCCCATGATAATGCCATAACACATGCATTATTTATCGTATCGCGAGATGCGTATGCAAATTTTTAAATTTTAGTCAAAGGGGAGGAGTTTGGGTGGGTTTATGAAAATGCGTGCGATAGCATAACACAAGTTATTTCACATTTTAATGCCCGAAATAACAACACCTTTTTTTCTGAGTTTTAAGCTGTGCGATATGCCCGAAACGTGATTTGCAAAATATCGCAAATCCCATTTTGGGCAGGAGAGAGAGAGAGAGAGAGACTCTGGGATGGCACACATATTAGTCAACTATTTATACCACTGTAGGAGGGGTCAACTAGTAGCTCGAGGTGAGGTTTTGGTGGTGGTCTAGGGTTTTGGGACCAGTTTTACATTCACAGTGAGATGTACGAACAGCACAGTACACATCAGTGAACTTTTGATGTGATATGGAATGAGGAAAGGTAGACAATGTACTCTCGCCCTAGCTTGATAGCACCTAGGTAGAGTTCATTTTTTGAGATTCTGCAGGGATTCTGTGGCACACTTGCTTATTGTGGAGTAAATTTTAAGTTTACACACAGAAAAATGAGCATACACTCCATATATGTGAAGCATCCAGGTCACATATGCATGTATATGCAGCTTTGCATGTACAAAAAAGTGGGTATGTTAGGGGTGTAGCTTACACCTAAGCACATAAGTTGCTATTTTAAAAGCAACTTGCAGGTGTACATTTGGCAATTTACTTGTGTAATTTTACACTTACTAATTTTGTGTAAGTGATATAAATCTTGTTTATTGTGGACTATTAGTCAGGTGAGAGGTCTGGATGAACTGTGGGGAGTTCACGCTGAAGAACCAGGAGGGTCTCGATGACCTGGAGAAAGACTGGGCAAAATAGTGGAGTAACTGGTAATTTCAATTTGCATACGCATGTTTTAAAATATACCAATTTACATGCATAAAGCAGGTGTTACGCAAGTAAGTCCAACTTTATTTTTGCACATATGTTTTTAAAATAGATAGAAAAAATCCAAACAAATCCAAACCCTTCAATGCATTGCATGGTTTCCAAATAAGCATATATACACGTATATATTTAGGGGTAGAATTACACGTATTTTATATCTGAAGTACTATCGTGGATCTACATGTGGCCATATATGTGCATATATTCTGCCATACAGAGTTGTTTTAAAGTTATATTCTCTGTCATATAGCTTTAAATTACTTAATATGCACAAAGGTCAATTGTTAACAGTAAATCTTTCAATGTTTGAACAGTTTACTTTAAAAAATTGACTTACAACCTTTACTTTTTGTGTCTGAATCTATGCCTGTGCGCCCTTCCCCCATCTGGTGAACCTACTCCTTCCTCTGCTAATACTACTAAGTTACATGGTCTTCTCCTCCATGATGGCTCTACCTCTTAAGCTGTGTCTACTGGTGACACTACCATCCTCAAGCCTCACCCTCCTGCCCACCACCAAATTCTACCAACCACTAGAAAGCCTCCACTCTCCTTGTTCTATGCTCATAGTCCTCGCAGTTACTGCTCCTCTCTTGCTAGTATATACTTCATTTCCAAACAGGAAGTACACTGGAGGATGTGAGGGATACAGTGGCCATGGGGACCCTGAAAAGAAAATTAGGTTCTTACCTTTGATAATTTTCGTTCCTGTAGTACCACGGATCAGTCCAGACTCCTGGGTTTGGCCCCCCCTCTAGCAGATGGAGACAGAAGTTTACAAACAAAAACTCCGCCTATATCTAGGCTGGTGCCACCTACAGTCCGGCAGTATTACTTAATGTCAAAGCAGCATAACGCAAACCAAACTCGATAACTAATCATATAACCAGGACCATCAACACCGGTCCACCAGGATCATCATTACCGGTTCTCAACCCCCAAGCGAATCACCTTCGGGTCATCCCCCTCGGTGGCATGGGACACACGGGATCCCGAGGCCCCCTGGTCTCCGTCCCCATCAACCCCCCGCGGAGGCTGGGATGGGAGATCTGGATCCCCGGAAGGCCCCTCCGGCTCATCCGTGTCCGTGGTCAAATCCAGGTCCCCTCTGGGTGGCGACAGCCGGAGTGGTCGAGCCCTAGCCTGGCCCTCTGACCCCGGGCCTGTTTTGGACCGTTTCTCTGCCCGAGGCTCTGGGTCCGGAGTGGGGGTCTCCTGTGGTCTGTTCTTGGCCCAACGACGGGCCTTAATGCCTTATGCATGAGGAGTACGAACGCGGACCCAAATGAAGAGTCTGAGTCTGTATCCTCATCATCATCCCCCTCAGAGATATGTGAAGGCAAGGACCCAATGTGACTAGCGGGTCTGTCCCCCTTGGGGACCCCACGCTGCGAGGATAACCTTGGCGGAGGGTCGTCCTCCCCCTCACTCGCTAGCATTGTGTCTGCCGTGGCTTCCCGCGGTGATAAAATGGCCACCGTTCCCGCCGAAACAGCCGAGGGAAACAAAATGGCGCCCGGACCCGGCATCCCCGACGCCGGCCCGGCACTGATCGCCGGCCTGCCAGCATCGGGCCCGGCGCGCAACTGCCTGCTTCCCCGTGTCCCTACTGGAGCCGTGGACCCTCCCTCCCCGCCGGAAACACACGAGGAGCAAAGGCTGTCCCTAGACAGCCGCGTTGCCGTGGACCCACAGGCCCAACACGCAGCCCTCCGTGGCATCGCAACCCCGATGAGAAGAGCCCAGCAGGAAGAAAAAAAATAAACTCCTTCCCAGCAACGGCGATACGGCGCTCTACTGCCCCCCCCCCCCCCTGCGAGGAACAGGAGACAAGAGCGACAGAAAACAGGCAAAGTAGCTTTTTTTTTTTTTTTTCAAAACAAAAAACGTTACCAACAGTTCAGGTCCGGGTCCAGCTGGGGGGAGTGAACCGGGCACCCTGGTGTCACCACCCCCAGTACTGATGAAACGCTGGAAGTGGAGCTCCCCCACGCGTCAGCGGCCTCAACCAGAGGGGATGGTCCCCTCAGGATCTCGCAACCCTCTGGGAGGCAGGCTCGGTGACCAGCAGGCAAGCCTCTGCGGTCCGAGCCCTAGTCTGTTTCCCCTAGACTGTTTTCTTCTTTCCTTTTTTTTTTTTTTTTACACTATCTACCACCTAAATCTAGGCCTCAGCACAGACTGTAGGTTTGGCACCCTCCCCACCTGCTAGGAGACCGAAGAATGCTGCCGGACTATAGGTGGCACCAGCCTAGATATAGACGGAGTTTTTGTTTGTAAACCTCTGTCTCCATCTGCTAGAGGGGGGGCCAAACCCAGGAGTCAGGACTGATCCAGGTATGTACAGGGAACATCTATTTGTTGTGGCCTCATGCTGCTGGCTTGCTACTGCTCTAAGTAGGGAAGTATGGAGGAGCAGGTTCTCCTCGGGGCTTAGTGGGATAAGATCTACTAACTATATAGCATCTCCTCCAGGGGTGCAGAAGTGATTTGTTTTGGTAATCACAGGAGTACCTTTTCCTTTGTTGGCTGGCACACCCACAATTATACATTTCATATCTCCTAATTTAAGAACTTCTGCTTTAAATGAAAATTGGAAGTAGACAACAGTCTTACATGTAGCACTTTAGTGGACGATAAGTTGACACCAACACATACAATCGCAGATCAAATTTCTTCCCACCAATTAGTAATGGATTGTCAATATAAAGGGAGATCACATAGGCTTCTTTGGAAGACTGAGACACAAACCTAAGCAATATATAAAAGAATTAAAATTTATATTAATTCTTAAAATGTTTTAAACACTAAAGAAATCTTTGTTCAACTGAATGCAAATGGTAAACCAATTAAAACCCTACATCTCTACAACTGACAGCTTTTTTACTGACTAGCCTAGTGAAAGGCATCAGATCGGCTTGATGTATGGGAGCTGAGCAATAACATTAGAGACTGAGGTTTGGGGAAAAATTTGCTCTTTGACCAGTGGCGTATAAATATACAACATATCATAAGTGACTCTACATGAAGTTCAGGATAGAAAGTGAATTACATAAAAAAAGATGCATCTCCCTTGCGAAACCAAAGGAATGGCATTACGAGTTGGCTTTGTAGGATGTCACCACCTACTAACTATAGTGGTGATATTGATGCAGTCATCATTAAATTAGTTAGGGTAAAAAGGAAGCAAAATTAGAGACCTTAATAAATTAACCTGAAGGATCCTCAAAGGTTTATGTAGAAAACTTCTCACGCAGGGCTTTATTGCATAAAGCAAGTTTGCTTACCGTAAACGTGTTTCCGTAGATAGCAGGATGAATTAGCCATGCTGTCATGGGAACTGTCCATCAGTGCCCGGGAGGCGGAGCTTATGTAGCAGAGTGTAGATTTTTGTTCCCTCTGCGGCTGCGCGTGGGTTCCCGTGCAGGAAGTAACAGATTCTCCTCAGTCTGTAATTAAGCTTAAAAGTAGTTGATCCATTTACGACTACCAGGGAGGTGGGTGGGTCAGCATGGCTAATTCATCCTGCTATCTACGGAAACACCGTTTACGGTAAGCAAACTTGTTTTTCCCGTCGATAGCAGGGCTGAATTAGCCATGCTATCATGGGAGTCCCAAGCTCTCCATCACGCTTATTGTTGTGTGTGCGTGATGATCAGACGTGGTAGTCGGTCGCTTTAGTAGGCAGTGTGTGTAGGATTGCCTGTCCCAGCTTCGCATCCCCGCTGACTGCTGATCTATGCAGTAATGGGATGTGAAGGTATGCAGGGAAGACCATGTGGCTGCCTTGCAGATGTCTATAGGTTGAACGTTCCTGAGATGTGCCATGGATGTGGCCACTGCGTGTACCTGATGTGCCCGTGGTATTGAGGGGAGTGAGAGCTTCCTTTTGTTGTAACAAAACTGGATGCACTGAACTATCCAACTGGAGATCGTTCTTTTTGCCACCGGCTTTCCCGGTGTCTTTGGATTGAAGGAAACGAATAACTGAGATGCCCTGTTTAGAGCGCGAGTCCTTCTTTTGTAATACGCTAAAGCACGTTTGCAATCCAATGTATGTAGCAACCGTTCTCTGTCATTGGAGTGAGGTCGTGGAAAGAAGATGGGCAACTCTATCGATTGATTGAGGTGGAACACCGAGACGACTTTTGGAAGAAAGGCCGGGTGAGGACGTAGTGGGACCTTATTGTGATGAAATTGTAGGTATGGTTCGTAATGCACTAGTGCTTGTAATTCACTCACTCTCCGTGCGGAGGTTACCGCTACTAGGAATACTACCTTCCAAGTGAGATACTTGAGGTGTGCTGACTCCAGGGGTTCAAACGGGGTTAGCATTAGTTGCTCTAAAATTATATTGCAGTTCCACGGAACCGGTGGTTTATTCACTGGTGGGCACAGATGCAGCAACCCCTTGATGAATCTGGATAATAATGGGTGTTCAGCAATAGAATGATCATTTATCGGCCAGTGGTACGCCGCAATCGCACTTAGATGAACTCGTATGGACGAGGTTGCCAAACCCGCCTGATATAGGGAGTGAAGGTAATCTAATAGTTGCGTCGGAGCACAGTCCAAGGGCGGAATCCCCTGTTCTGTGCACCATTTGGAATATCTCTTCCATTTAAAGGTGTAATTATGCCTAGTCGATGGTTTCCTTGACGCTATGATTATTTCTTGAGCTACTGTAGAAATTCCTTGAGCCGTCAGTAGTGTCCTCTCAATCTCCATACAGTCAGATGGAGGGAGGGGTGGAGAGGATGGATTAGTATTCTCCCGTCCTGGAGTAGTAGGTCCGGTCGGTCCGGTAGTCGAATCGGATCGTCGATCGAGAGATATAAGAGAAAACTGTACCATGGTTGTCTGGGCCAGGCCGGGGCAATGAGAATCATTTGGCTTTTGTCCACCATGCACTTTTGAATTGTTCTGGTAATTAGTGGAATTGGTGGAAAGGCATAGAGGAAGGTTGACGTCCACGGGAGAAGGAATGCATCCTGGGCTAGTCTGACAGCACTGGGGCGTATCGAGCAAAACTGTGGGAGTTGCGTGTTCTGTTCCGTGGCGAACAAGTCTATCGATGGGGTCCCCCAGCGATTGAAGACTTGCTGGGTCATTTCCGGGTTGAGTTGCCACTCGTGTGGGTGGAAAATGCGACTCAATCTGTCCGCCCTGGTATTCGCTAGCCCCGGTATGTAAGGTCTCCTTGAAAAGGGACCAGGAACCTGACCTGCCTTGTTTGTTTACGTAAAACATAGCCACCTGATTATCCGTGTAGATCATGACTCTTCGACCTCTCAGGTGCGTCTGAAAGGTCCATAGGGCATAGCGGATCGCTTTGAGTTCCAGAAGATTGATGTGCAAGGTCTGTTCTGCTCGTGTCCATAGACCTTGAGTCTCCAAGTTGTCTAGATGAGCCCCCCACCCCTTCGGAGATGCATCCGTGGTGAGGACCGCATTGTGCGGCAGAGGATTGAATAAGGCCCCCTTGTCCAATGCACATTTTCGGAGCCACCAATTGATGTCCATGCTCATTTGTGACGTTAACGCCACTCGTGTATGCACGGGTTGTGTGTGTGTTGCTTCCATTGTCGTTTGAGGCTCCACTGCAAACGTCTCATGTGCAACTTGGTATTGGGCACTGTAAAATTCGCTGCTGCCATATGTCCCAATGCAGTCAGCACCTGTCGAGCCGTCGGGCGCTGCATGTACAGAAGCGACTGAAGGAGGGTATGGATTGTCTGCTTCCTGTCGTCCGGTAGGAACGCTCGAGCTCGTGTGGTGTCCAGGCGGGCTCCTATAAATTGAAGAACTTGCGTTGGCTGCAAGATGGATTTGGGGTAGTTGATTAGTAATCCCAATGTTTGGAGGCAATTGATGGCTGTAGAGATGTGAGACCGCAGTAATGTCGGATCTGGTGCCGTTATCAACCAGTCGTCCAGATAGGGAAAAATCGTTAATCCTTGTTGTCGGAGGTGGGCCACCACCACTATCATGCATTTTGTGAACACTCTGGGTGCCGCCGATAGACCAAAGGGAAGAACTTTGTATTGGTAATGCTGATTGTGATATTGAAAACAGAGGTATTGCCAAGAGGATCGGTGGATTGGAATGTGCGTGTACGCATCTTTCAGGTCTATTGAACACATCCAGTCCTTGGGTTGTAGCAGTGGAAGGATGGATTTCAATGACACCATCTTGAACCTTTCCTTTACAGTCCATTTGTTCAAGTCTCTGAGATCCAGAATCGGCCAATTCCCTCCTGACTTCTTTGAAATTAGAAAGTAGGGGGAATAGAAACCCCTGTTGCATTCCATTCGAGGTACAGGCTGGAAAGCCCCCTGATGTCGGAGTAGGGCTATTTCCTGGGCCAGTTGGGGGTATTGAGTTTTGGGGTTCCAGGGCGTGAAATGTGGAATCTGGGGCAGGTGTAGAAACTGAATTTGGTAACCATTCTGCACAATTTCTAGTACCCATTGATCTGAGGTTATGGCCTTCCAGGCTGAGAAGCGAGCTGTGATCCTGCCCGGAGGGGTGTCCATTAACAGTGGTGGTGGCCTGATCCTTACAAAGACGGTGTGGATTTCCCTGTAGTCGCCGTTTGTTGTTGTTGCGGTCTCTGTCCTAGAGGTTTCCCTCTCCTCTGCTGGTTTTGAGGAAGAGGTTGGGTTTGTTGTCTCTGGAATGCAGTATAGGAAGGTTGTCGAAAGGGTTGATAACTCCTGTATGGACGTCTAGTGAATGTCTGTCGCCGATTCGATGGATAGAATCGTTTGGCGGATGTTGGAGTGGTTAAGGGCTGCACTGCCAGGGCTTGATCCTTTAGTTTACTGACCATATCTTAGAATCTGTCTCCGAATAAATTATCCCCCTGACAGGGGAGGTTAGCCAACTTTTCATGTAAATCTTCACGAATGGCACTGGCTTTCAACCATGCTAGCCTGCGCACTGCTATAGCTGTGGCAGATGCTCGAGAGGAGGTCTCAAATCCCTCGTATACCGCTCGTAGAAGATGGCGCGAACATTCTTCCATGTCCAAAATGGGTGCTGGGATGTTGTCTCCTGTCGAGGTGAACATGCCCTTTGTTGCTTGGAGGCACTCATACATGTATTGTACCATGTAGAACTGATGATGGTGAATACGAGCGGTCAGCATAGCATTCTGGTAGACCCATTTGGCAAGTCATCCAAACATTTATTGTCCCTGCCCGGAGGGTTGGAGGCATGGGTTTTGGACCTCTTGGACTTCTGTAACGCCGATTCCACTACGATGTATTTGTGTGGTAACTGCAGTATGGAGTATGTAGAAGGTTTCTGAAGTTTGAATTTTAGGTCCGTCTTTCTAGACACTGCTGGCATTGCAAATGGTGTTTCCCACGATTTTTGTAGAACTCCATGTAACATATTGTGTGGAGGAAGGGATGTGGGTTCCTCCGGTGTGTCAAAAATGTTTAGGAGGCCTAAGGTTTCCGCCCTAGGTTCCGGTAACTTTTGTACATCTAATTTCAAAATGGTTCCCATCTTTTCCACGAATTTCGGGTAAGATAGGTCCTCCGGGGGAGAGTATGGTTCCGCCGGTTGTTCTGGTGGATCAGAAGGGTATCCAGTTGATGAGGAATGAGAAGATCGTGATTCTAGCAACTCACTCCTTGAGCGATGGAATGGTGCCGGTGAGGGTAGTCTCGTCCGGGTAGGAGTGAGATCTGGGTCTCCCGTCAACGACCGTGGCTTGTCTGTTGTGTGTGACTTGTCTAATTTGTCCTCTGGTGAAAGACGATTGTAAGGTCTCAAAAAATCCTGCTAGTGATTGGAAGAGGTCCCAGAAAGCTTTTTGTGTGTCCGGCGGCATTGACCGGCGGTTACCGGAAGTGTCCCCGGGTCCTGATTTGGGTGTTGACTGTCTCAGACTAGCTGCGTCAGGTATAGAGTCTGCGTGTCCTGTCAGGTTACCTGCCGAGGATTTTGAACAGGAGCTCGACGACGTAGAGGAGGAGATCGGAATTACTCTGTTTCCTGACTGTTCGGATTCTATATCCTGGCTAGAGGATATGGAGAATGACCGATCTCTAGAACGGTCCGATAATCGATGATGTTTATGTCTTCGCCCATGTTTAGCATAGGAAGGGCTTCGTCCATGATGCCCAGACCTTTTCCTAGTGTGAGATGGAAGTCTGATGTGGCCCGCGTGTGAGACGTGCGAGTTTCGTCTGACGAGTGCTTTCCATGATGTTTGCGTTGCCCACTAATGCGAGAATGTCGATGCCTGTGTTTCTCTTGTGGGGTCTGGGATGGTTTGCCAGGTGCCGGTTTCCATGTCTGGTGCCATTTTGGGGTTTGCCCCTGGTCTCTCGGCACGTCTTCCGGCTCCGAGTTTCTGGACTCTGAGTCCCGATTTCGGTCCTTCGGCGCTGCTCTCGGTGCCGGGTTTTCATGCTTCGAACCCTGCGCCCTTTCTTCCGGCGCCGATGCCGGCTCCCCGAGCTTCGGCGCTGGTCCCGACTCCTGGAAATTCGGCGCCGATCTTCCTCCCGGCGCCGGTTCCGGCAGCTGTCGAGTCGGCGCTTTTGGCGGCAATTGCGCCGTGGGTATTAGGCGCTCCGAGCTCCCAAGGCCTGCCGAGCGGTGTTTCGTTTTAGAACCCCTCAGCTCCGGCCTGATCTGAGCGCGGTCGGGAGATCTATGATGTCGTCTTTTGCGGCCCCGTGGTAAGGGTTCACGCGGGCCTCGCTGAAGTAATACCTGGGGAACCTTACCTCCGGTCCCGGAGGGTGGTTGATCGCAAGACGAGGCTCTTCTTTTTAGTAGCGGCGGCCTTGACTCTTGTCCTGGGGAGGAATGCGTCTTGGACGGCCTGTTAGTTAATGTGAGCTCCATCATCCGATAGGCTCGATGCCGCCTGGCTCACGGGAACATGTGAGCACAGAAATGACAGTCCGATTGTCTATGATTCGGTCCCAGGCAGCGGTAGCATTGATCATGTCCATCAGTAACGGACATGATCCTACCGCAGGGACACGGCTTAAAACCTGAAGTTTTCTTGGACATTTTCGTCGAAAAAGTGATGTCTGTGAGGAAAATAGAGCTCCGAGTGCGCTCCCGTGCGCGGAAAAAACAGACTGAGGAGAATCTGTTACTTCCTGCGCGGGAACAAAAATCTACACTCTGCTACATAAGCTCCGCCTCCCGGGCACTGATGAACAGTTCCCATGACAGCATGGCTAATTCAGCCCTGCTATCGACAGGAAAAGATTTTTCTATAGGTACAGAATGAAAAAAATTCCTTTTGAATGAAACCCTTAGAATATGTACTAATATATATATTGCTGACAAATTTGTAGTAACTGAATAATCTAGCTAATGAAGAAGAGTAGTTAAATGGTAAATAAAAACCTAGGCTCAATCCTGACTTGCTACTGATTGTGACCTTGGCCAAGTAATTTTGCCTCTGTGTTTCAGGTTACTAGTATCAAGATTATTGCTAGTATAAATTTCTTTATGATCCACTTTAGCTACACTGTATAAATGAGCAGGAACCATAATTATTACAATAAGTTACTGTACTGGGTTAAACACTTTCAGTTCACAGATGAAGATATATAATAACGAAATATTACCTATTCACACTGAAATGTGAATTTTAAAAGCTCAGCGCGCACCAAAATGGGAGATACACGAATATATTGGGCTGGAGTGCATCGAGTGGATTTTAAAAGGTGCCCGCATACATGTGTATCTCCCGCTGTGCACACAAAAAATGCTTTCCAAAAAATGTTTTCATAAAAAATGCTTTCCAAAAAAGGCATGAGCGTTCCTGGATTTCACATTGAAACCAGTGCATAAATATGCACACAAGCACACGCCAGGGTCCCCTGCTGTGTAACTTTACTTTTGCTATGGATGGCGTGCAAGTCATAAAACTAGGGCTATTAAAGTAGGGGGGTTTGTCGGCTGGTACCAGGAAGAAAGGGAGAACATTTGATTTTATTTATTTTAGTTTATCTATTTAAAAAACATTTCTGAATTGCTCTTCCCAATTAAGAATTGCTCAAAGCAATGTACAGTCAATATCACAATATACATCGGCCAAAATAAAACTAAAATATAACAGAACAAAAATCTCCATGCATAATTAAAATCTCCACACATAATTAAAATACTTAAAATAATTAAAATGTTGAGAGTGTAGCTGCTGTATATCTCGCCTAATAACCTAGCTTAGCCCCTTCAATATACTTTATTTACTGCTACTGCTCAACCTATTATAGCCCCTTCCATACACTTTAATTACTGCTGTTGCTCATCAGCCACATTTTCAGCACTCTTCGAAATTTCAAAAGATCTTGTTCTTCTCTTAGCCCCCCAGGAAGCTCATTTCACAACTTTGGAATTGCTGTGGTAAAAGATCTTTTTTGTATTTATTTATTTAAAATCTTTTATATACTGTCGTTTAGTAATGCACCATCACAACGGTTTACATATAGGCACATATATTTGGTTTGGTTACAAATGAATTTACAAAAGTGCCATTACAATGTTGGTACATGCTCATATAAAATAATGTATAAGAAATGTGGCATGGATCTAGTCCATGTATATGATTAATATGGTAATCATACAAGGGTTATGCTTAAGCTGGAGTTCTCTAACTTAATTGAGTTTAAAATAAAATAAAAGTTGTGGGACCACTCATCTAGGTAACTTTGTTCTGAGTTTTTTCATTCTCTGTTCTCATTGTGAAATGCTTTTCTGAATAGCCAGGTTTTTAAACTTTTTTTTGAAAATTTTTGGATCACTGTAATCTTGTCTCTAGTGGCAATGTGTTCCATAACATTGGACCGGCCAAGGATAGCGCTCTCTCTCTAACTTGTGTTAGTTTCGCTGTTTTTACCGATGGGATTGTTAGTAGCGCTTTATTGGCTGATCTCAGATTTCTTTGGGGTACGTGTAAGCATAGCGCTGTGTTTAACCAGTCAGCTTTATCTTCCTTGATTAGTTTGTGAATTAAGTGTAGTTCGACCAGTGTTTGAGTAATGTGGTCTCTTTTGCTTTTGCCAATGAGTATTCTGGCGGCAGACTTTTGAAGGACTTGTAGAGGTCTTATTGTGGAGTACGGTAATCCCAGAAATAGTGTGTTATAGTAGTCAGTACTTGTGAAGATAAGTGTTTGGAGGACTGTCCTGAAATGTTTCTGGGATAGTATCGGTTTCACCCTCCTGAGGATCATGAGTTTGACGTAGCCTTCGCTGACTTTCAGTGATATGTGGTGTTTAAGGCTAAGTTCTGTGTCAATTATTACTCCTAGGTTTCGAGCTTTCTCGGCTATATCCACTTCCTGGGTTTGATAGGGTTTTGAATTAGTTACTGCAGTTAATGAGTTAGTAATTGCAGCTGCAATGTTTTATTCAATCTTTGTTCTTTCCCAATGATACACCACTGTATTTGGCCTTTTAATTGTGGTGGTCCCAAGCCATATAACATTTCAAAAACCAGCAAAAGATTTTTAAACACACACCTCTGTGTGACCAGCAACCAATGTAAATTTACCAGCAGCAGGGATACTGGAACACTTCTTGCGCAACCTAGTACTACCTGCGCTGCCACATTTTGGACCACTTGCTTGTTATGACTTCAAATATCTCACAATGGCATTCCAACTCCAGAGATTGGAAAAATCCCTTACAACCAGATTATATGATCCATCAGTGTGTCTATTAGATGTGATTAGGGAATTACAAAATATGGAAGAGCAAATTTACACAAAAAATACTCCCTGCATTTTTTATTTATTTGAATTTTACATTCTGCTTTTTGGCACTTCGAAGCAGATTACATTAAGATACTATAGTTATTTCTCTGTCTCCACTGGGGAAAAGGTTTTTTATGTGAGAGAGAGAGACTCTGTAAAGAAATAAATATGGCACTCTATTTATACCACTATAAGAGGGGGGCACTTTTAACTCAGTGTGGGGTTTGGGGTAGGTTGGGGCAGGGGATTACATACACAGTAGGAGGTACGAACAGCAAATTTGACATCACTGAAGATTTTCTGCTGTTTGAATCGATGAAAAGTACAAGAGGAGTTGATATGTACAATGCACTCTTTAGCCTCTCTCTCTCCCCAAAATGCTGCAATGTGTTAAATAACGCAAGGCAGCACGTGTTGCAGAAATTACCGCAAGGTGCGATAATGTAGCGTGCATTGCCTTTGCGACGTGGTAGCTTGAAAATTGGCCTAACAACGCCCCTTTTTTATCACAGGCACTATTTCTGCTATAAATACAGCATTTTAATAAATCTAGGGTAAGTCTGCACTTGAGGCAAATGAAAGGTAAAGGTCACAAGGAGCAGCAGTGGGATTTGAACCCTGGTTGCACGCTGTTCTAACCACTAGGCTACTCCTCCACACAACTGTAAACCTGTACAATTGTAAAACAGCATGTTTAGCTGTACATTTCCTGTCCTGGGTAAAGATGGACAAAAATTATGTAATCAAAATGTTTTTTTTTGTAATTAAACATTTTATTTGGATAACAGTAAATATACAAGCCAGAATTGTGTCATACAGCTTCGCCCACACAGGACTGTCCAGTCACCCAAACATTTTCATGTATAAACCCCTCCCCCTCCTTTCCCTCCCCTCCCCATCCCCATAGCCCAGGACCTGCATTGAACATGATCCCCAACATTAATACACCACAGTAAACTACAAGAACAAGCAAAGCTAAACAAAAATAAACAAACAGGCTATTAGGAGAGATTGCAAAGATCCTAAGAGCCAACACTGTACATTACAAGATGCAATGAAGTGCACTCATGAACCATCAGCAACAATGATATGAATGATATTTATTGTAAAAGAGGCGCCCCTTCCAGCAATGAGTTACCATTTGAAGGCCCTCCCCTTCCCTCATGTTTCGAAAGCCATTGTTCAAAGGGGTCCCAAATCTGTGCGTACTTAACCATCCGATCCCTCCGGAAGCCAGATATTTTTTCCATCGTTTTGATTCCTTTGAGTCTGGTGATAACCAACTGCAAAGGCGGGGCCTCCTGTTTTTTCCACCATTGGGCTATCACCGACCTGGTAGCTATTGCCAAATAGCGCAATAGTCTAGTATTGCGCAGGTCCTTCTCCTCTTGCCAGAGACCCAGAAGCCACAACTCCGGACGTAATCTTGGTTCCCTACCCACTATGGCGGTCGCGAGTCCCTGGACCTTTGTCCAAAAGGTGCGTATGACAGGGCAGGACCACCACATATGAGCAAAGGTCCCCTCCGTATCCGCACATCGCCAACACCTATCTGAGAGTGCCGGGTACCACTTTGCTAAAGTCCCGGGACAAAGGTGCCACCGGTACAACATTTTATATTCGTTTTCAATCTCCCCAGACTCAGAAAACAGGTGTTCCAGCGTTCCTTGTCCCAGGTCCCCCCTAAATCCCGCATCCAAGCCTGAAGGTGCGAGGCCTGATACACATCAGTATCTTCCAAGAGTTTATATAGTTTGGACATCAATTTAGGTGGTAGTTTCAATGAAATACAAAAATTTTCCATCAATGAGACTCCTTTCTGGAGGTCTCGAAGGACCTCCCTCTTATGTAAAAAATGGTGTATTTGGGCATAAGCTAAGAAATCCCCGTCTGGCAAAGGGAACTCCCTCTGTAACTGAGAAAAGGACTTCACTTTTCCCGCTTCCCAAACCTGTTGAACCCGTTGGAGTACCTTGTCCGCCCAAGTACAAAACATCCGGGAACCCCGCCCCATTGGGAAATCTGACAGACCATGGAAACGAGCCGGAAAGAAATATCCCTTCTTCCCAGTTAGACTTTCCCTCCACTTATACCACAAAATCAACGTACAACGCAGAGAAGGCAGGATACGAGAATCCCTCTGCGGGGGAGGTATCCGGTCCCAAAAAACATTTTCTGGGACATCCCTCCCCAGCCACGATTGTTCAATTATTATCCATTGTTTCTTAGGCCCCGGGATGTGATAATCCACCACTGCCTGTAATTGTGATGCCACATAATATTTCTGAAGATTGGGGACACCTAAACCTCCCTTAAGCCGAGACCTGTATAACACCTTCCGTGCTATTCTTGGAGGCCTCCGTTTCCAGATATAGGAAAAAAATTTCCGTTGTAAACCTCTCAACTAATGGTCTGCAACCAAACAAGGTAATACCTGAAAAAGGTAGCTAAGCCTGGGAAACAAGTTCATTTTCACAACTGCTATATGTCCCAGCCAGGAGATATGATATCTATCCCAATGTTGCATATCCTTACATAATTGATCGACCAGGGGGATATAGTTAGCCGTAAATAAATCCTTACGATTTTCCACCAAATTGACACCCAGATATCGTATAGGACCATTCGTCCACCGAAAGGGAAACAGATTTCGCAAAATAGAGATCTGGTCTGGCTGAAGCCCAATAGGAAATAGCTTGGATTTATCCATATTGACCCAAAAGCCAGACACCGCCCCAAAGCGTTGCAACACATTGGACAAAGCCTGAAGGGATGTGAGGGGATTCCTAACCGTGAAGATAATGTCATCCGCATATAATGAAATTTTATATTGAGTCCCCGCAATATTAATCCCATGAATGTCCTTGGATTGTCGGATCATTTCCGCTAAGGGTTTCACGCTCAGGGCGAATAGTAGAGGCGAGAGTGGACACCCTTGTCTGGTACCTCTATGGATAGGGAACGAGTGACTGTACCCCCCCCCGTTGATTTTAATACAGGCCCGGGGGTCTCTGTACAATTCTTTAACCGACGCCAAAAAATATCCCCCCACCCCCATCCTTTCCATCACTGCAAACAGGAAAGGTCAGTGCACTCTATCAAATGCCTTCTTGGCGTCGATAGTCAGTAGCACCGCTGGGGAAGGGCCAGTTTTTACTATCGAGATGAGATTTAAGATTTTCCTTATATTATCCGAGGTTGACCGCCCCGGCATAAAACCCGCTTGGTCTTCTTGGACTAGGTCAAGAATTACCCCCCTTAAGCGATTGGCCATGATTTTCGCTAACAGCTTTAAATCAATATTGATCAATGATATAGGCCGATATGACCCACAAAGCGTGGCATCCTTGCCGGCTTTAGGTAGGATGGTGATACCCGCCACATTCCCATTGGGCAGCAATTGGTGACCCTCCCGCAATGCATTAAACATATCCTTCAGCGACTTCACTAATAGATCCATAAATTTTTTATAAAAGAAGGGTGTATACCCATCTAATCCGGGGGCCTTCCCCTGCTTCAAGGATTTAATAGCCTCTTGGACTTCCCTGTCCACAATGGGAGAGCCTAGCCTATCCCCAGTGGCACTGGGCAGCGTGGGCAACCCCAGACCTTCCAAAAAATGATCGATATCTGCAGCAGTCGTATCATGATCAGTGGAATATAACCCCTCATAGAAGCTGGTGAAACAGTTCTTAATGTCGGACAATTGTGTACATAGTTGCCCCCTGTCATTTTTAATGGACTGAATGTGTGATTGTAAGCGTTGTCCTTTCAGCTTATGGGCCAACAATTTTCCAGGCCTATCACCCTGTTCGTAATACACTTGCTTAACAAGATCAAGTTGAAAGGCAATCCGTTCCGCATCTAAATCTTTTATTTGCCTACGGATCTCGTCTAGTTTCCTGAGGGCATGGGGCGTTTGACCTTTCTTATGCTCCTTTTCCCATACCGTTAATTGCTCCACCAATTTGATCCGAGTGGCCTCCTGTTTTTTATGATATACCCCCAAACTGATAAGATTACCCCTCATGGTGGCCTTCAATCCCTCCCAAATTGTCACCGGAGACACCGCAGGGTCCGAGTTAAGAACTAAATAGTCCTCCAGTTGGGCTTGCAATTTAACCAGATATTTTTTATTTTTCAGTAAGCTGTCATTAAGTTTCCAGTACTGAGATCTCTGCTGCACGGAAGGGATTTCCACCTCCCACCACAGGGGAGAATGATCTGACCAAGTAATGGTCTATGTCTACTTTTAATGTGTGGTCACTCAATGCTTTGTCAATTAAAAAGTAATCAATCCGGGAGTATGTATTGTGTGGCCTTGAGTAGAAAGTATAATTCCTGCTGTGAGGATACCACTCCCGCCAAATATCAACTAAATTCCAATCCGTCAATAACTGGTTAAGAGACTTCCTATCCCGAGCATGCGTTCCCCCCTGACCCGACGAGGTATCAAGATTTGCTGTAGGAGCTAAATTAAAATCTCCTCCCATTATCAAATATCCCCCTTCCAGGTTGTGCAATTTCTGGTTAAGTTCGTGTAACAGGTCACCCTGCCCCTGATTCGGGCAATATAAATTAACCAGGGTATACTTGCAGTTTTGAATTTCCACCACTAAAATTAAATATCTGCCCTTAGGGCCTACTACAATGTCAAGAACTTTTTCTCCCAAATTATTAGCAAACAAAATTCCTACCCCGCTATATTTGCTATCAGGAGTGCTGGCAGCATAATATCTATGGGAATACAACCTGGGGCGAAGTAGATGTTCATGTTTTCGCCGTAAATGCGTCTCCTAAATGAAGACCACAGACGCAGGATGCCTCTGCAACTCATTACACAACTGCTGTCGCTTCAACGGGGAATTCAAGCCCTTCACATTCAGGGAAAGAAACTTAAGAGACATCAGATCCGAATCTCCCCCTCCCCCTGCCAGCACTCCCCGTAGCCTTCGAAGCAAAATGCTATCAGTCAATGCAGCCCAATACTTCCCAGTTTCCCCCTGCATTCCTTCCCTCCCCCCGCCCTCCCCCCCCTCACACATACAGAGTCACCCAACATAGGCCTGACTGAATAGAGGAAGTCACATCCAGTTCTCCCCCCCCCCCCCCCCCCCCCCCCAGCATGCACACATTCACTAATTTTCAAACCTTTTAGCCCCACCGAAGCAAAAGATAATGCCTCTAAAACCCAGAGCAAAGTGGGACATAGAGGTATGCATGAGAAATAAGCAGCCTATAGCAAGGCTCTACCCAAAGCAATAAATTATGTCTCAATTATCTTAAGTCTCTGAAAAACTTATGAGGTGTAACTCCAGATCATATACACCTCAGGAAAACTCAAGGAGGAGCCAGGTCTTTCCCACTCCCGGCCGCTGGTATCCGCGATCGGGACTCAGTGTCGGATGTCCTCTTCAAGCGGCGTCCTCCTTTTCCCGTTCGCTGCCATTTTGCCTGATCCACGGCCACTCGTGTGGGTTCACTGGCAGGCTCCGGACAGGTAATCTCCAGTCCCACCTCCTGAAGTATACCCGCTGCTTCCGCTGGTGTCTTTGCCCTCGAGGTAATTCCTTTGATGGTAAACGCAATACCGCATGGGTACAACCAGCGATAGCGATAATGTTCCTTGCGCAGAAAGGCAGTCACCTGGTTAAAATCTCTTCGCCGCTTCAGCGTCGCTGGGGCAATATCATTGTATATAGCGATTTCATGCCCATCCCATTCAAAAGACTCAAGCTTCCTTGCTGCTTTCATTATCTCCTCTTTAACCACAAAACTGTGCAGGCAAGTCACTATGTCTCTGGGTGCATTGCGGGGCGCCGCCCCCAGCGCCCTATGAGCCCGTTCTACCACTATGTCTCGTGGTAACTCCGCCGACACTCCAGGCCCCGGCTCTGAGGCCGCCGTGAGAATCGCCTGGCAGATACGTTGGACCACCTCCGCCGCATTAGCATAGTTGGGGTCTTCAGGGAGGCCGCGGATGCGCAAGTTATTGCGCCGTGTACGATTCTCCACATCCTCTAGCTTCAGAACGGTTTCTTCATGGAGACATTTTAGCTGAGCGATCTCAGACTGCAAGGTAAGTAGCCGAAGATCATGGTCCTCCAATATTGATTCTCCATCCGCAACCCGCTGACCTAGATCATTAACATCGGTGCAGAGAGTAGCAATGGCATCGCGAAATTCCTCCGTCAAGGTTTTAATGTCTTTTTTCAGGTCCTGAAACCAATATTGTAGATCTTTCTTTAGAATAGGCTCATCCCCGCCTTCCATCTCCGGCGGCTCCTGGCGCGGTTTAGCCCCGTCTCCCTCGTGACCGGAGCCCGCACTCGAGTCTCCCAAGGCCGCAAATCGGGATCCGCCCGCATCAAAGGAGAATTGCTGAAGATCCACCGCTTTTTTCCGGAGAGACATAATCGGTGTTGTCCCCTACGTAAGACACAGTGCAATCGAGGCGAATATCTCGCTATAGTGGGCTAGAAATGCATAAAATGCTGTGGGGGTAGCTGGAGAGAAAGTTCAAGCAGCCACCTTAGGCCGATGACGTCACTTCCTCCATGTAATCAAAATTTAAATTACACTGCAGGACTATTGACCAATCCTTAAATCTGATTGCTAGTATAAGGATGAAAATAACTGGGAGCTATTTTATCATGTAGTAGGATCTCTTTTTTATAGCCCTGAAAAGGAACAAAAATAAAACATGCAGACACCTAAGATCTACTGGGCTGTGTAATTACAGAGAATTGATAATGTAACAGCTAATTGTAAAAAATTTTGAAACACAAAATGTATCTTACTTACGAAGATGTTTTGCTATCTCTGGACCACTTTTTAATTTGAGAGAGTTTATTAATGAGAAAAATTCCTTTTCCTTGAGCTTTTCCACAAGGCTTCATAATCCAGGTGCTAGAGGGATTCTTCCTGAATTCTTCGACAAAGAGGTTGTAATCAGCGGGCAGCAAAAATGTGACTGGCACAAAATCTAAACAAAAAATAATAATGTTATGTAAGCAGTAACCTAAGTAATATTATTGTCAGCATGTCAATGCCTGGCCTGCCTTTGTGTCTGCTGGTTTTCTAAGCCTCTGCTTCTTTATCCACAACTAAAAAAAGAAAATATTAGGAAATAGATTTTTTTTAGTGCAGAGTTCTAGTAGCCATATTGTTCCTAGGGAATACTGTATTCTTTGCAGGCTGTAATAAATTTTATTGGACCAACATAAGAATTAGCAAAAATGTGATTATATATAAGCATTTGAGGTCATAATTAGACAATTTTTTAAAGAACTAGGGTAAACTGGCTAATGTGAAATTTGTCCTGGCTCAGTCTAGATAAAGTTTACGTGGGGTTTCATAGCTCATGTACTTTTGGCCAAAATGAGGAGCATGATTAGGGTGGGGTTGGAAAGTGGCATGTGCAAATTGGATTTTCACATCTAAGGGGCCAATCTAATAAACTGCATTAACATATGTAAATTTGGTGTTTGATGTGCAAATTAGCAGCCAATGTTAATGAAATTTTAAATACTGTTACCACTTTCCTTTTCCCTTCTTTTCCTTATGCTCCCTTTTTCACCACCAACCTCTCCCCGATCCCTTCTTCTTTTCCACTATTAATTTATGCATCAATATTTTTAATGGTTTATTCTCTGTTTGATTTTTGTAAACTGTTATGATGGCTGAACCGAATGACGGTATATAAAACTGAACAAATTAATAAATAAATAAATAAATAAATGCAAATGAGGCCAGCATTACCACAGACAGTAACACAAAAGAACTTTACTATACTCCTCCTATGTGAAAAGTTTGTTTGTGTTAATGCATCTGCATTACATTTTGCACATTCTGGGGTAGATTTTAGAAGCTGTGCGCACGCTTCTTGGCGCGCACACATGGACACACTGATTTTGTAACATGTGTACGCCGGCGCACGCATGTTATAAAATCCAGGGGCCGCGCGCACATGCACGCCAGATTTTTATAATCCGCACTTGCGTGCAGCAGGCACAAGGGGGGAAACACTTTCACAATTTCCGTGCAGCAACGCATCCCAGCCTTCCCTAGTTCCCTCCCTGTCCACTCCAATTAAGGAGCGGACTAGGAGGGAACTTCCTTACCCCCTATCCTAACCTCCTTTACCTTTCCACTCTCCTCCCCATTCCCTTTACCTTTTTTTTTCTTATTTTGTTGCTTACTGCTCCAACGGAGCAGTAGCAACTTGCGCATGCCCTCACTCCCTGGCCGCCTCCAGCCCCACCCCTCCTTGCCCCCCGGACTGCCCCTCCCCACCCCTGGGACTGTCCCTTGGAAGAGGCCTGGCTCTTGTGCACATAACCCCCGGATTTTACACGCAAGGGGGGTTTTAAAATTTGGCTGTCTGTGTGTATGTTAGGAATTATTAGGAAGGGAATGGAAAATAAAAAAGAGCATGTCATAATGCCTCTGTATTGCTCCATGGTGAGACTACACCTTGAATACTGTGTGCAGTTCTGGTCACCACATGTCAAAAAGGATATAGCTGCAATGGTGAAAGTGCAGAGAAGGGAGACCAAAATGATAACGGAAATGGAACTGCTCTCCTATGAGGAAAGGCTAAAGAAGTTAGAGTATTCAGTACATACACCACAAAAAAATCCTTAAAAAAGGGGGGGGAAAAGGAAAAAAGCACCTGTATGTACTTATAGTATTTGATACCACAATTATTTAGAATAAAAAATTCATATTTATTGAAAACATCTTTTTATAAAAATGATTTGTTTGTATACAATACTAAATCCTCACACAAAAATGTACTATATGGAATGTACAGTTTTTGAACCTAAAAACCCCTGTTCATCTCTCAATTCTAACTGTTCTCTAGCTTTCACTAGCTAAGATTACCCACTGTACTCAAACAAAACCCACATCTAATCTCTTTATGTTAACACAATGTTTCACCCTATATATTTAAGCGCAATACAACAGTACATGTATAACACATACATGTAAAATTTACATTGGGTTGAGCCCGCACTAGTAAGGTAGGTATTGCCGAATTTGTGGATGGATATATATATATATCTCTCAACACACTTTTTTTTTTTTTAAAGGAAGAAATAGACTCTGTCAGACTGCTCAGTGACTAAGGCCCACCATGCGGCTGGCAGACAGAGGAGAGAAGAAAAGAAAACTACCGTAAGTTAAAGAAAACAGTTGCAGCTCTATAAGAAACCTCTTACGAAGACTATAGAGGAAGAGAGCAAAGCTAAATATCGTGAGCACATGACTCCCGCAACCACATGGCTCTGTGGAAAAATAGAGACTGAGGGACTCTGCCTAGGGGGCAGGGTAATGACTACAGCTGCAGTTGCTCAGTAGGGCATGTTTGAAAGTTCTAGATTATTTGAGATCAAAGTTCCGTGCCGGGTTCCATCTGATGATGTTACCCATGTATGAGGACTAACATCCTGCTTGTCCTTGGAGAACATGGAAATCACCTAGAATTCTCAACTGAGGAAGGGACCATTTGGTATCACTGCAAGAGAGCGAGGCAATAAATTCTTTTTTTTTTTCTTTTTTTTTTTTAATTCTCCATCTAAAGTCTGAAGCAATCCCTACTAAGGAGATGCACATCCACCATCTGCTGGAGACGGAGAATACTGGCAGGCTGATGTCACTGCAGGAGTATATATACTGTGATGTCAGTTTGCTCTGTCTCCATCTGCTGGTAGAAGTACATAACCCACTGGTCCTGAATCCATCTATCCACATGCTAGGAAACCCTTTTTGCACTTTGATGAGGTTCATCTACTAGACCAGGCTTCTCCCTGCCTGTTGAGGGAGGATAAGGCAGGACTCATAGTCTTGTGATATGGGGGTCCAGGGAGAGAGGAAGACCTGCCTTAAGGGGCACATGTGCCCTGACCCAAGAGACAAAATCCAAAGTAAATGTCATAAATCCCAAAAGCTGGGATTTATGCAAGTCTTCAATATGAGGACCCTTTTGTGGGTTGGAGTTACCTGTCCAACTCTTGTATTGAAGCAGGACCCTAGGAATTCTAGGGACTGTAAGGGTGACAGGCTGTTTTTCACATAATTCATCACCTACCATAAATGTTCCAAGAGCTGGATGACTACCGCTGAGGCTTGTTGGCTCTGCTAAAAGGATTTGGCCCTGATAAGCCAATCATCCAGATAAGCATGTATCATTATTCCCTGTCTGCGTAGACCTACATCATCACCTTGGTGAATATTCTTGGGGCAGGCACCAGTCCAAAAGGGTAGAGCCTGAAATTGAAAGAGTCCCCCTAGAACACAGAACGAGATACTTCTAATGTGCCTTCCACATAGGAATGTGAAAATAAGCCTCTGCTAGATCCATAGAGGTGAGGAATTCCCCTTTCCTTATTGCCATAACAAATTGGAGAGTCTCCATCCAGAAATGGAGTATGTGCAGGAGTTTGTTGATCCCTTTAGAAATCTAGGATGGGCTGAAAGGAGCCATCTTTCTTTGGCA
Source organism: Rhinatrema bivittatum (assembly GCF_901001135.1). Taxonomy (NCBI): domain Eukaryota; kingdom Metazoa; phylum Chordata; class Amphibia; order Gymnophiona; family Rhinatrematidae; genus Rhinatrema; species Rhinatrema bivittatum. Next base: position 262,876,978 of record NC_042618.1, on the reverse strand, counting down.
CAACCAAATATATTGAAATGGCCCCTTGATCACATTCAGCAGGAGACACTGGGATTATAGCTTGTAGGTTCTGAAGCTTTATTGGGGTGGTGTTTATGGCTTCTCTCTTGGCCAGGATGGTTCAAGAGGAGATCATGAAGATGTTTAGAACTGGCATAACCAGTGCTAGGCAATAACCTCTCTCTATGATATTTCGTACCCACTGGTATGTGGCGATTTGTGACCACTTGTGGTAAAAGTGTAAGAAACGGGCGCCGACTGGTATTATTGTTGGAGGGGGCATGCCAAGAGTCATTTGAGTCTAGTGTCCACCAACTACTGCGGAGGAAGAGCTTTGGCCTTTTCTGGACATTGAAAGGGATGAGCTATGGACTTAGTTGCTTGAAGAGAGGACATTTTTGCCAATCTGAATCTACGAAAGTCTTGGGTTCACTGGCACCTCCAATCTCGCACCCCATGATGAGCTTTGGTTATGGAAGTATCTGAGGTTTGGATTCTCGAAGTCTCTCCAGGTCTTCTCTAAAGAGCAGACTTCCCCTGAAAGGGAGTTTACAAAGTCAAGCTTTAGAAGCCAAATCTGCCACCCAGTTATACAGCCAGAGAAGCATCCTGGCCACTACTCCTGAAGCTACCCACTTGGGAGGATTTCGCGATCAAATCATACAAGGTGTCTATCAAAAATGCCATCTCTGATTCCAAGTGTGCTGTTCCTGGGTTTTCCAGGAACTGCTGAATTCAGCATACTAGTGTTTGGGCCTCATAGCCCCCACATATAAAGGCCTGTATGGCCATAGCATTTGTGGTAAAGGGCTATTTCAAAACTGCTTCAATTTTCCTATCCTTGAGGGCCATACCACCCTCTATTGAATGGCCATTTTACAGGTTACTGTGGACACCAAAGTATCCACTCGGGGAATTTATAAAAGATTATTCTTTTCTTCCAGTAGAAAGGGGTTTAATCTACTAAGTATCCAGCTACCCTTTCCACTTTGAGGGGAATCCCACTCAATCAATACCATATTTTTGAGGGCCTTGTGTAAAAGAAAAGACTTCTGTGGCTTACAAATGTCTCAGAGGCAGAATGTACTCCAAAACAAATCTTCTTAAGAAAGAAAGCAAAAGTCAAGAGTTTAAGATTTTGAGAAAAACATATCTGGAGAGACAGAGTACATATCCGTACTTGTGCTCAGATAAAAAATGACTGAGGACTCTCATGAGGCAACACTCTACTAGCTAGTATAGATGAGTCTGTTCAGTGCTGCTGGATGACATCATCCACATGTCATGGCTAATTCAGCCTGCTTATCGATGGAAAATAATATTTAGAAAACCATGAGATGTAGTTAATTGATGAGCTACCGGTAAGTACTCTATCAGACTCAGACTTGTGTTAGAAGCCTGTTGAAACATTCAATGCAAAATACAAACACTGAATCTGATGCTCAAGATTTTTGCAGATTATAATTTCCTGTTATAAAACAATCAAAGGGGCAAGCACTCATAATATTTCTTTAGTTTAGTCAATAGCAAGAATGTTAATTAAAAAGCACATATATACCTAAGTAAATATATTTTCCATTTTCATCCTTTTCTGCTATGGGACTTCCTTCTTTTTCTTGTTCTTTCCTATATCTTTTTATATTTTTTACCATTAAGTCCTTTCTTGTCAGCTCATAGTGATTTGGGAAATGATTGACAATTTGATCATCGGAAAGACGATAGCCATTCTCCACACTGAAAACATTTCGAATGGTTTGAATGCTCATCCTAAAAGAAAGAAAAATTTAAGACAACTTTTTCAAATTATAAAAATTAGCAGCTTGGTCAGTAGCACAAATAAATAACATTTTTACAGCACAAGTTACACATAGAAACCAGATTCAAAACTCAGACATTCAACAAGCTTTGGTGGCTCAGTGGAAATACTGGGTACTTCCATGAAGAAAGTGCCCAGTTAAATTCCTGGATCAGAGTCTTCCACACTCCAAGTCAGTTGGGAATGCTGCAAAGGTAGCATGCACAGACCCTGTGGGATTGGGGTGGAGGATAGGTGAAATATTGGTCATCAATGAAGAGTGACACTGAGTGACCGGATTTAGAGCATATGGTTCTCGCTTCCAAAAGGAGCCCTGGTGCATGGTTCCTGTCCTCAGGACCATTGTTGCAATGACCAGACTAGGAACAGCGGGAGAATCTTAAAATAGGGAAAAATCCCCTGGTGGTTGCAAATAAAGGCACATAGCATTGTTTCTTACTGAACGGGAAGAAAAAAAGAGAAAGGAGGAAATACTAGGCAAAAAAAAAAAAAAAAGACAAAAACAAACCTCTGTCATTGACATATATCACTCACACTGAAGGGAGCATAATGCCAGAAAAAAAACAAAACTGGATTTGACCTTTTCTGGTACATACCTTCATTCTATGGCAAAAATTTAAAAAAAAGTTGCCAATAATGTTCATATCAGGTCTTAAGATATTAGCAATGAACATTCATAATACACTTGTTTTTATTTGATCTAACATTCTAATATTTTGCATTTTCTGGTTACTCTGAAAACTAAACCCATTTGGTGCCCTGAGGACCAGGGGTAAGAAACACTGCCCTAGAAGCATGCATAGTATTACACAGACAATAAACACTAGGAACATGAACACTACCATTTAGATAAAAAGCAAACAGGAGTCACCTGAAACAGACATATATCAAGTGTTAATTTAACTGTTCTGTTGAATAAAGAATGTCCTCTGAGCTAATTAGTTTTCTCAGTGTCACCAGGCAACTGGGATTTCATCTTCCTGCCAGAAGATGGAGAAAGAACTTCAACTGAAGCAGACAAGTTTCCCCTCTACATATACTCAACTCCTTTGTGAATGTCCTGGCTGCTAGGCAGCCTCTGCCAGCAGAGGTCCTCACTGAGCCATTCTCTCTCCTGCTCTAGCCACCTCCTTGATGGCTCCATGATGCAGAAAGACCAGTCCTATTTATCCTTGCCTCTCCCACAACTCTGTGCCTCATCGAGTCACCTTGGCTCCTTTTATGGCCTTGTTACTGCGTGGCCCTTGTGACCTTCTTGCCCTAACATGTGGCCTTCGGACCTTCTAGCCTCATCTTGCCCTGCCTTGTGGCCTGCTTACGCCTCCTTGTTTGTTGCTTGCTTGTCTTATATGTACCTCAATTGCATTAGATCTTGTTTTTATTTATTTATAGATTTTTATATACCGAAGTATAGCACTCTGCCTTCACTCCGGTTTACAGTTGAACAACTCATTACATATAGCGCATGATATAAACGGGAATCGTGTTAACTAAAAACGCAACAAAAACATTGAAAAAGTTGAAGAAAACAGGTCATGCAGTGTAAAACAATATCTAATCAGAGTAAGAACGAGTACTGCTGCGTAAATTTCGTGAAAAAACAAGATAAAGTCATTGAGTCTCAGGTGTGTTAGATGTAGGCTTAGCCAACACCATCTGTGAATGTTTGTCTGTATATCCAGGTTTTGAGTTCCTTTTTGAACGATTTTATGTCACTGAGTGAGCTTAAGTAATCCGGTAAGGAGTTCCATGCTTTCGGTCCCGCAATGGAGAAGGCTCTGTTCCTAGTGTTGGAGTGCTTGGCTGAAGGAAGAGAAGGTATGGCTAGGTGCAGTTTGCTTGAGGTTCTTGTTGTGTGTTGAGGTTTGTGTGTTTGGATCATGTTATCGAGGGTGGTATTATCAGCTCTGTAAATTGCGTTGTGTAGGATTGTTAAGGTTTTGAACCTGATTCTTTGATCAACCGGGAGCCAATGAAGACTCCTCAGAACAGGGGTGATGTGTTCAGATTTTTTCTTGCCTGTTAGAACTCTGGCTGCGGCATTCTGTAAAAGTTGGAGAGGTTTTATGGTAGATTTGGGAAGACCGATTAGCAGCGAGTTGTAGTAATCGAGGCTGGTAAAGATAAGAGATTGTAGGACGGTTCTGAATACTTGTTGGTGTAGTAGTGGCTTGAGATGTTTTAGTATGTGGAGTTTATGAAAGCCTTCTTTTGTTTTTGTTGCGATGTTTTTTTTTGTTTAGTTCTGTGTTTCTATATCTTTGACCTGTTCTCATGTCCCTGTCCAGTTCTTGTCTTGTCCTGTCCAGTCTTCCCTGTGGCCCTCTGCTCCTTGTGGACCTCCCAGTAGCTTCCTGTATCTTGTGTGTGCCTCTCTCAGACCTATCCCCTCTGTGTGCTCTTGCTCTCAGCCCTTGCCTGTCTGCACCTGTTCCTGTTTGCCCTATCTTTGCAGAGTACATTAGCAGCTCATTCCAGCCTGTATGTATTCTCCCTGTTCCTGCTTTGCCCTGCTGACAATGCCTGCCCAGTCTGCTTCCCTAGGACTGATCTTCTTGAGGCTCTTGACCCTGATTGTCTTCTGCCTTCCTCAACCTTGCCTGACCACTACCAGCCCTGACCTCAGCTTGCCTTGTATGATAGCAAGAAAGTCTGCCAGTCACCAGAACCTGTGTTGCTCCTGCTGGTGGAATCCTCAGACCCAATCTGCCTGTCCATGACACTTTGCTTAAGTTCTGAGATCTTCCCAAGCTGAAAAATACACTTATATAAGTATGCTATATGTGCATAATACTCTACAATGTCTATGTCACACTGAACCCATAAGTAAAGTTTAGCTATACTATTCTGAGCTGACCTATAGATCTACTTTTCATACTAAATGTCCGTTTCTACCATTTATTTCTTCTCTACCTATGATGGAACTTCAAGAAATCTAATTAATAGATAGCAAATTCTCCAATCTCAGTTGACCCACCTGTTAATCCATGTCAAGACTATACCAAAATATTATCAAATGAACAAAGCCAAAGGAGGTGTCCTATGGATCATTCACCACTGCTGACAATCCCTTCTTCCAAACTGTCAATACTTCCACATTTAACCTATAATGTTTAGCAGTGCCCCAGTTTTCTGCAATAGTTTTTTCAAAATTCTGCAACAACTATGTGGTCAATTTGCATATTTTTGCAGACAATTGCATATTAAAATATAATATGACCCTGGGGACGATGGGGGAAGAAGGAAGAGATCTGGAGGTGGAGAGAGAGGGTCTCTCAGATAGGAGAGTAAGGGATAAAGGATAGATACTCAGAGGGAGGAGAAAAAGGGGATGGGAGGAGAAGGAGAAGGAAAAAGGATAAGGGAAGAGGGAAGAGGGAGGAAAAAGGCTATGACCTGGGATCAGGAGAGGAAGGAATAATCCACTCATGCCTCCCCCCCACCCCCCCAATCGATCCTCTCTCTCAATAACACCCCCTCTGATCCCCTGTCTCTCCACACATGCCCCTCCAATCTCCTCACTCACACTGCACAGCTCTTCAATCAATTCACTTACACCCTACTGTTCCTTAATTCTCTTACACTCTCGTCTATTTCCAATTTCTTCATTCTCTTCCTTTCCCGCATTCTCTCTGATTTCCTCACTTCCTCAACAGCAACTCTTGCTCCCCCTGCATCTATCACTCACTCTAGGGGAGGAGAACTTGGAGGGAGATGTAGAAGGGACCTCAGGGTGAAAGGGGGCAGAAGAATAAGGGATGGAAGGATGAAGGATGGGAATCAGGAGCAGAGGAAAAGGAGATGAAAAGAGGGAAAGAAGGAAGAAGGAAAGAGAAAAAGGCTCACAGGTGGAGAAGGAGTGGGATCCTGGAGAAGGAAGGAGGGTAGATCCACATACACTCCTCCAAGAAGATCCCTTTTCTCACTCACTCTCATATGCCCAACACCCCCTTATTTGCTTTCACACATACTCGCCACACTACCTCTAATCCCTTTCATTATTCCATACAACCCCCCAACCATCCCTTCCCCTCTCACAAATACTTTCCACACACATCCTCTCATTCACACATTCACTACATACCTCCTCTCTCACTCACATTTCACACTCTCTCTCTCATTATTATTCCACTGTTCCTTCCCATCTAAACCCATCCTTAACTTTCACCCTCAGGCCCCCCTGTAATCCCCTTACTAGCACCCACACTGAAACCCTCTCTATCTCCTTACCCTTTCTTGCTGCAGAGTTTAGCAGCAGAACACAGTACCTTGGGCTGCTTTCTCTTCTGTTCAACATGGCGCTGAAGGACCAACTCTGCCCAACCTCCTCAAAAGTAATTCAACCGGCACGAGACAACAGAAAACCGTGGTTCACCCCGGAACTCAAAGCCCTAAAACAAAAACTACGAAACAAAGAACAAAGCTGGAGAAACAACCCTTCACCCACATCCAGACTGGACTACAAAGCCACCCTCAACACCTACAGAAACGCCATACACAAAACAAAAAAGGACTTCTATGCAAAAAGAATTCATAACTTCATCTTCGACTCTAAAGCGCTATTCTCTTACGTGTCATCTCTCACCAAACCTATGCCACCTTCCATTCCAGACCAACTAGCGCTCAGCAAAGCCAACGAATTAGCCACTTACTTCAAGACAAAAATCTCAAACCTTACTAGCTCCCTTACAACCCATCAAACTCTTCCAACACCTCATAGCACATACCTACCCACGCTGAATTCTAGACTAGAGTCATTCGAGCCCACATCAGCCATGGAGATTGAAAATTTACTTAAAAAAATTAAACCATCTGCACATCCCTCGGACCCACTCCCTACTAATCTGCTCACCGCCATCCCTAGCACCGTCGCAAAACCTATTGCAGAAATCATCAATACCTCTCTAGCCATGGGCACAGTTCCTAATCAACTAAAACTTGCAATCCTCAAACCCCTACTGAAAAAACCAACTGCATCACCCACGGACCCAGCCAACTTCAGACCCATTGCAAACCTGCCCCTGATCTCCAAACTGATGGAAAAAGCTGTAAATAAACAACTTTCCGAATATCTCGAGGAGCACAACATTCTTTCCCCTGCACAATATGGTTTTCGTAAATCACTAAGCACAGAGGCTCTTTTGCTTTCTCTCACAGATAATTTACTTTTGAACCTGGAGAAAAAACAGTCATTCTTACTGGTCCTGTTAGACCTATCTTCAGCGTTCGACACGGTAAATCACTCACAACTACTAGAACAATTATCAAACATAGGAATCAAAGGCACAGCTCTCAGTTGGTTCAAATCGTTCCTATCAAACAGGTTTTACAAGGTCAGAATTAACAACAAGGAATCTGACCCCATCCTATCAGACCAAGGTGTACCACAAGGCTCATCCCTCTCTCCCACCCTGTTCAACATTTACCTCCTCCCCCTCTGCCATCTCCTATCACAACTCAAGCTTACTCATTACCTCTATGCAGATGACATCCAGATCCTCATCCCCATCACAGAATCAATTCAAAAAACCTTCGCCTACTGGGAGAATTGTCTTCAACCAATTAAACATCTACTCTCCAGCCTGAACCTGATTCTAAACTCCAGCAAAACAGAGTTGCTACTGATTTCTCACAAACCGAACACCCACGCACCCAGCCTGGCACAAAACATGGAGCTCTCTGCAGACGTCAGGAATCTAGGAGCATGGCTTGACAACCAACTTAACCTAAAAAAATTCATTAACACAACCACCAGGGATTGCTTCTTTAAACTACAGGTCCTAAAGAAGCTAAAGCCACTCCTTCACTTCAATGACTTTCGCCTCGTTCTTCAATCCATTATTTTTTCGAAACTTGATTACTGCAACTCAATCTTACTTGGCCTCCCCTCTAACAGCATCAAACCCCTACAGATGGTACAAAATGCCACAGCCAGAATCCTAACTAACACTAATAGAAGAGACCATATTACCCCCATCTTGAGCAACCTCCACTGGCTACCCATCAAACAGAGAATCCTATATAAAACCTTAACCATCATTCACAAAGCAATCCATAACGCCGCACCTATATCTCTACAAATTCAACTTCAGCCACACTTATCTTCCAGACCCATCAGAAGCGCCTACAAAGGCACATTAGTCGCAGCTCCTGCCAATCAACACTAAGAAAAAGAGCACTCTCCACTGCAGGACCACACCAATGGAATGCGCTCCCACCAGACCTACGACTCGAACCCAATCTACCAGAATTCAAAAAAAGGTTAAAAAAACCTGGCTCTTCAGGCAAGCATTCCAATTCCCAGAGTGTAACTAAGCACCTCCTCCTGTCTTTCAGATCCAACCATTGTAGGGTGTCACGAATAGCTTGACACTTAACTTCTTACTCGTACTTGCTTATTCGCAATGCCTATTTAACATTTAACTATTTAAAATTGCCTACTTAACAGTCATTTAACAGAGGACATATTATATAACCGTTGCAGTCGATATACGCTACTAAAGTCCATTGTAAAAAGGGGAACACACACATACTATTCAAAACACGAACAAGGTTATTTATTATTTGTTAAATATTATTGATATTTCACTGTTCCTTGTAATAATGTTCATTGGTTGATTGTTATTGTTCAATGTTCTATGTAAAAAACCCCGGTCTAACCTCCCAGACCAGGGCAACCTTTTGTTACTTGTAAACCGGATTGATTTGTATTGCATACAGGAATTCCGGTATATAAAAATTAAAAATAAATAAATAAATAAATTATGTTTTGAACTAAGGGGCTGCACAAATGCAACTCTCTAGCTCCGAGCTGCATAGGAAGAGGAAGCAGTCCAAGGCACCACTTTATTGCTGTTGAACTGCTTCAAGGAACCTAGGATTAGTGCACAAGGGTGAGGTAGGAAGAAAATGGGGGTAAATAAGCAGTAGCAGGTACTGCTGCACTTTTGTGTCCTGGTCCCTTATCTCTCAAGTCAACTCAATGGACAAAGCACGTTTGCTTCCCTATAAACAAGATTCTCAGACAGCAGGATGAATTAGCATGACTTTTGGGTGGCATCACACAGTTAGGCACCATTTTACACAGTTAGGCACCATATTGTAGAGATTACTTACCTGATAATCTCGTTTTCCTTAGTGTATGCAGATGGACTCAAAACAAGTGGGTATAGTGTGCTCATGCTAGCAGTTGGAGACGGATCTGATGTCAGCACGGGTACTCATACCCCCGCAGGAAGTGCAGCAAATCAGTAATCTTCCTTGCAAAAGCTGTAGCTGACCGATCGATTAAATGAACAGGATCACCCTGACTGATTGATAGTAGCTGGAGACCGCCAGTGTTCTCAACCGGAAGGCGTCGACCCCCGACAGGGTGGATGGCCTACTATAAGAAAAACATGGCTTACCGTGAGTCAGTGAATCCCCATGTATGCCGGCAGCCAGGCGGGATGCTGAGTCCATCTGCATACACTAAGGAAAAGGAGATTATCAGGTAAGTAATCTCTACATTTCCTAGCGTGTAGCAGATGGACTCAAAACAAGTGAGATGTACAAAAGCTACTCCCGGACTGGGCGGGAGGCTGCCCGAGGTCCATTCAGGATTGCCCTCGCAAATGCTGTGTCCTCCCTGGCCTGGACGTCCAGACGATAGAATCTGGAGAAGGTATGGAGGGAGGACCACGTCACCCGCTCTACATATTTCTGCAGGCGACAGCATCCTAGTTTCTGCCCAAGAGGCCGCTTGCGCTCTGGTAGAGTGAGCCTTGACCTGTAGAGGCGGTGGTTTTCCCGCTTCTACGTAGGCTGCCTTGATAACTTCTTTGATCCAGCGGGCTATGGTTGCTCGTGAGGCCACTTCCCCTTGCTTCATCCCGCTGTGAAGGACGAACAGGTGGTCCGTCTTTCGTACTGCTTCTGACATTTCCAGGTATCTGGACAGCAGCCTGCTGATGTTGAGATGGCGCAGTATTCGATCGTCTTCAGACTTCTTCAAACCTTCCGTGGTGGGCAAGGATATGGTTTGGTTGAGGTGGAAGTGTGAGACTACTTTGGGTAAGAAGGAGGGAACCGTGCGAAGATGGATAGCCTCTGGAGTGATTCTGAGAAACGGATCACGGCAGGACAGTGCTTGTAGCTCTGAGATGCGGCGTGCTGAGCATACAGCCAGCAGGAACACCATCTTCAAGGTTAACAAACGGAGGGACAGGCCTCGAAGTGGTCTGAAGGCGTGTCCCGCTAGAAATTCCAAAACTAGGTTGAGGTTCCACAGGGGTACTGGCCACTTCAGTGGCGGGCGAATGTGTTTAACTCCTTTCAGGAAACGTGAAACATCTGGGTGTGTGGCAATGCTGTTGTGTCACTCCGGGGACCGTAGCAGGATAGCGCTGCCACTTGAACCTTGATGGAATTGAGGGACAGACCCTTCTGAAGTCTATCTTGCAGGAAATCCAAAATGATAGGGTTTTAGCGGCATGTGGATTGGTGCTGTGAGTTTCGCACCATGCTTCAAATACTCTCCAGATCCTTATATATGTAAGTGATGTGGAGAACTTGCGTGCTCGGAGGAGTGTATCTATTACCGGCCCCGAGTATCCTCTTTTCTTCAGTCTAGCCCTCTCAATGGCCAGACCGTAAGAGAGAATTGAGCTGGGTCCTCGTGGAGGATGGGACCTTGCCGCAGCAGGTCCCTGTGTGGAGGCAGGGGAAACTGAGTCCCTGCCAGTAGTCTTCTCATGTCTGCGTACCAGGGTCTTCTTGGCCAGTCCGGGGCCACTAGAGGAACTAGGCCTCTGTGCCGCTGAATCTTGTGTATAATGGCGCCCAGCAGAGGCCATGGAGGAAAGGCATATAGCAGGATCCCCTGAGGCCATGGCTGTACCAAGGCATCGATCCCCTGGGATAGAGGATCCCGCCTGCGGCTGAAATATCTGGGTACTTGAGTGTTGGACCTGTCCGCTAGTAGGTCCATGCCCGGCGTCCCCCACTGATCCACAATCATCTGGAAAGCTGTGGGCGACAGCTGCCATTCCCCTGGATTTAGGCATTCTCTGCTGAGGAAGTCTGCCGTGGTGTTGTCCTTCCCGGCGATGTGGACGCTGGAGATGTCCTGGAGATTTGCTTCCGCCCAAGTAATCAGGGGGGCTATTTCTAGGGATACCTGTTGGCTTCTGGTTCCGCCCTGTCGGTTGATGTATGCCACCGTGGTGGCGTTGTCAGACATCACTCTGACCGCTCTGTTTCAAAGTCTGTGGGCAAATCGCAGGCACGCTAGCCTGACTGCCCGTGCCTCCAGTCGGTTGATGTTCCACCCCTATTCTTCTCAGTTCCACCGACCTTGGGCGGTGAGTTCTTCGCAGTGTGCTCCCCATTCGTTCAGGCTGGCATCTGTAGTGAGCAGGGTCCAGGTTGGCGAGGACATTCTTGACCCCCGGCTCATGTGGCCGGGCTGCAACCACCACCGTATCTGATTCCACACTCTGGCTGGTAGAGGTAGGTGTACGGTGTAGTCCTGTGATTGTGGGCTCCACCGAGATAGGAGGGCGCGTTGTAACGGTCTCATATGAGCCCGCGCCCGAGGTATCACCTCCAGAGTGGATGCCATAAGGCCGAGGACCTGTAGGTAATCCCAAGCTGTGGGCCGGGTGGCGCTCAGCAGGGCCTGCAGACGATTCCGGAGCTTTGCTCTCCTCTTGGCGGTCAGACTGACCTTGTCTTCCTGGGTGTCGAATCGGACTCCTAGGTATTCCAGCGCCTGAGAAGGCTGTAGGGAACTCTTGTTCAAGTTCACTACCCATCCTAGGCTTTCCAGAAGAGCTATCACTCTGTTGGTTGCCTGGTGGCTCTCCTCCGGTGACTTCGCCCTGATCAGCCAATCGTCCAGGTAGGGATGGACGAGGATTCCTTCCTTCCTGAGGGACGCCGCCACTACTACTATGACCTTGGTAAAGGTTCGCGGCGCGGTGGCTAACCCAAAGGGTAAAGCTCGGAACTGGAAGTGATGATTCAGGACTTTGAAGCGTCAATAGCACTGGTGATCCCGATGGATTGGGATATGCACGTAGGCTTCCAACAGATCTAGGGATGTGAGAAACTCCCCTGGCTGTACTGCATTCTTGACAGACCGCAGGGTTTCCATGCGAAAGCTGGGGACCCGTAGGTGTCGGTTGACTGACTTGAGGTCCAGGACGGGCCTGAAAGTGCCCTCCTTCTTGGGTACTATGAAATAAATGGAATAATGCCCAGAATTCTCCTCCCATGCAGGCACTGGGATTATGGCTTTTAGGGATAGGAGCCTCCGCAAGGTAACTTCTAGTGCCGCCCTCTTGAGGGGTGAACAAGGAGATTCCACAAACTTGTCCGGCGGGAGCCGAAGAAAGTCCAGGTAATACCCTTCTTGGATGATGGCGAGGACCCACTGGTCCGAGGTAATCTCGACCCACCTGCGGTAGAAGAGGGTTAGCCTGCCCCCTATGGCTGCTACCCCCGGATGGGTCGGCTGATTGTCATTGTGGAGTGTGGCAATGGACCAGAGCCCGAGCCGGTTCTCCTCTTGTTGTGCTGAGTCCGAAAGGACTGGTTCCTGGCCTGAGAACGAGGTGCTTGATAGCGAGCCCTATAAGGGTTGAAGCGCTGAGAGTTTCTACCTCTGGATGGCCTAGGAAAAGGGCGCTGGGCCCTCCTGGACCTGACCTCCGGTAGACGGGGTAATGGAGAGGTGCCCCATGTATTAGCCAATTTCTCGAGGTCGCTGCCGAACAAGAGGGATCCCTTAAAGGGCATTCTCGTGAGGCGAGTCTTGGAGGAGGAGTCGGCCGACCAATTACGTAGCCAGAGGTGTCTTCTGGCTGCCACTGAGGATGATACTCCTTTGGCTGCTGTACGAACTAGGTCGGAGGCAGTGTCAGTGAGGACAAAGAGGGCTGATTCCATTTCTTCTCCCGGGATGTTGTTCCTGGCTTGTGATAAGCAGGAGCGCGTCACCACGGTGCAGCAGTTCGCAATTCGTAGGGACATGGCTGCTACCTCAAAGGCTTGTTTCAGAATGGCGTCCATGCGCCAGTCATGTGCATCCTTGAGGGCCGCCCCTCCCTCTACCGGAATGGTGGTGCGTTTCACAATTGTGCTAACTATGGCATCTACCATCGGGCACGCCAGCAGCTCCTTGGTTGCCGGGTCTAGGGGGTACATGCTAGACAAAGCCCGACCCCCTTTGAAGGAAGCGTCTGGCGCATTCCACTCCAGATCGATTAACTGCTGTGCTTCTTGTAGGAAGGGAAAATGGTGAGCCGTTGGACGCAGGCCCTCTAGCAGAGGGTTCATTCTGGGTTCCCTGGGGTGCCCTGGCCCGGTATAGCCAGCTCCGACAGGCATTGAGAGACCAGGTCTGGAAGATCCTCCTTAGGAAAGAAGCGTCTCATGGTTCGATATGATTCTATCCCCGAGGGGAGTTCTCCCTCCTCGGGGGGCTCGCCATCTTCCTCAGAATAATCCGAGTCCCCATAAGTGGGGCTTCCGGGTGACGGGTGGCCATGCGTAGGTCTTGAGGGTCCCGGGGCAGGGACATCAGGCATGTATGGGTCCGGTCGGGGATCAGACTGCATCTTGACGAAGGCGTGAATCCCCTTGAATAATTCCACCCAGGAGAGCGAAGCAGGTTCTAGCCGTAGGGGCACCAGGTCTGTAGGGTTCCCTGGCTGCTCACCGCGGCCTGCTAAGTTCGGGGTGTTCCCTGAGGAACTGGCAGTCAAACTGGGCTGAGACCGGCCCTGGCCTGGAACTCCCAGGGCCTCTTCACATTGGGCACATAGGGAGTCTGTTTCCTCGCTCTGTGTGGCTCTGAGGTGGCATGCTGAGCAGAGGCCTAGAGCTCTTATGCCTGAGTCTGGAGGTGCCGGCTCTGCGGCCGCATGGGCTCTCTTACGCTTCATCGCGTCTGAGCTCCAATCAATGAGCGCCTATGAGCGTGCGCCTATAAACGTGCGCGTATCAGCGTGTGCCTAACAACGTGCGCGTATCAATGTGCGCGTATCGGCGTGCGCGTAGCAATGTGCGCCTATGCTATCAACGTGCGCGTATCAGCGTGCGCCTATGCTATCAACGTGCGCGTATCACCAGTAATGGGCGCCCAAATCGTTTCGGGCTCCTAACATACGCGCCCGTCGTCCCGCTTAGATCGAGGCGGCGAACCAGGGCTGGCGAGCAGGCAAAATGGCGACCTCCTTGGCGGGCTGCCACGTAGGCAGACCCTGCTAATCCTCGCTCTTCGGAGACCAGTAAGTAAAGATGTACGCCTTACCTTGTCTTCGGCGCTTCCCGGCTGCGACCAGGGCGGTCTCCGGCTGCAGGGGGAGAGGGTGAGTACCGTCACCGCTGCCTCTAAGCCGCGCCCGAACGTCGTCTCGCTCGGGGGCCAAGTCCTCACCGGGACCGAGGCTGCCTCTAAGCCGCGCCCGAGCCCTTCTCACTCGGGGGCTAGGTCCCTGCCGCGATCCGGCCACCGGACCGAGGCACTCACCTCCGAGGGACCACAGAAATCACCTCGGGAAACTCAACTGGGGGAGAGACCCGAGGGTATCACCGCAGGAGTGCGGGGCTCGTCTTCAGATAGGATTTCTTCTAAGAATTTAGTCGTTATAATTTGGAAAAACGCTCAGCGAGCATAAGGTAGCTCCAAACTGCTTTGGAGACGGAAATTACTGATTTGCTGCACTTCCTGCGGGGGTATATGTACCAGTGCTGACGTCAGATCCGTCTCCAACTGCTAGCACGAGCACACTATACCCACTTGTTTTGAGTCCATCTGCTACACGCTAGAAAATAGGAGTTACCACACAGAAAAAGATCTAGGTGTCTTAGTGGATAATACATTGAAATCCTTAGCTCAAAGCAGATTGTGATAAATTGCAGGAAGACCTTGTGAGGCTGGAAAATTGGGCATCTAAATGGCAGATGAAATTTAATGTGGACAAGTGCAAGGTGATGCATATAGGGAAAAATAACCCATGCTATAATTACACAATGTTAGGTTCCATATTAGGTGCTACAACCCAAGAAAGAGATCTAGGCGTCATAGTGGATAACACATTGAAATCATCGGTTCAGTGTGCTGCGGCAGTCAAAAAAGCAAACAATGTTGGGAATTATTAGGAAGGGAATGGTGAATAAAACGGAAAATGTCATAATTCATCTGTATCGCTCCATGGTGAGACCGAACCTTGAATATTGTGTACAATTCTGGTCGCTGTATCTCAAAAAAGATATAATTGCGATGGAGAAGGTACAGAGAAGGGCTACCAAAATGATAAAGGGGATGGAACAGCTCCCCTATGAGGAAAGGCTGAAGAGGTTAGGGCTGTTCAGCTTAGAGAAGAGATGGCTGAGGGGGGATATGATAGAGGTGTTTAAAATCATGAGAGGTCTAGAACAGGTAGATGTGAATCGGTTTTTTACTCTTTCAGATAATAGAAAGACTAGGGGGCACTTGATGAAGTTAGCATGTGGCACATTTAAAACTAATCGGAGAAAGTTCTTTTTCACTCAACGCACAATTAAACTCTGGAATTTGTTGCCAGAGGATGTGGTTAGTGCAGTTAGTAAAGCTGTGTTTAAAAAAAGGACTGGATAAGTTCTTGGACGAGAAGTCCATTACCTGCTATTAATTAAGTTGACTTAGATAATAACCACCGCTATTACGAGCAACGGTAACATGAAATAGACTTAGTTTTTGGGTACTTGCCAGGTTCTTGTGGTCTGGATTGGCCACTGTTGGAAACAGGATGCTGGGCTTGATGGACCTTTGGTCTGATCCAGTATGGCATGTTCTTATGTTCTAATGTGCGGCAGCAGTCATAAAAGCAAACAGAATGTTAGGAATTATTAGGAAAGGAATCGTGAATAAAACAGAGAATGTCATAACACCTTTCACTCAATTCACAGTGAAGCTCCAGAATTCATTGCTGAAGGATATGATTAAAGCAGTTCTCATAGCTGGATTTAAAAAAAGAACATAAGAAATTGCCATGCTGGGTCAGACCAAGGGTCCATCAAGCCCAGCATCCTGTTTCCAACAGAGGCCAAAACCAGGCCACAAGAACCTGGCAATTACCCAAACACTAAGAAGATCCCATGCTACTGATGCAATTAATAGCAGTGGCTATTCCCTAAGTAAAATTGATTAATAGCCATTAATGGACTTCTCCTCCAAGAACTTATCCAAACCTTTTTTGAACCCAGCTATACTAACTGCACTAACCACATCCTCTGGCAACAAATTCCAGAGCTTTATTGTGCGTTGAGTGAAAAAGAATTTTCTCCAATTAGTCTTAAATGTGCTACTTGCTAACTTCATGGAATGCCCCTAGTCCTTCTATTATTCGAAAGTGAAAAGAACCGAGTCACATCTACTCGTTCAAGACCTCTCATGATCTTAAAGACCTCTATCATATCCCGCCTCAGCCGTCTCTTCTCCAAGCTGAACAGCCCTAATCTCTTCAGGCTTTCCTCATAGGGAAGCTGTTCCATCCCCTTTATCATTTTGGTTGCCCTTCTCTGTACCTTCTCCATCGCAACTATATCTTTTTTGAGATGCGGCGACCAGAATTGTACACAGTATTCAAGGTGTGGTCTCACCTTGGAGCGATACAGAGGCATTATGACATTTTCCGTTCTATTAGCCATTCCCTTCCTAATAATTCCTAACATTCTATTTGCTTTTTTGACTGCTGCAGCTCACTGAGCTGACGATTTTAAAATATTATCCACTATGATGCCTAGATCTTTTTCCTGGGTGGTAGCTCCTAATATGGAACCTAACCGTGTAACTACAGCAACGGTTATTTTTCCCTATATGCAACACCTTGCACTTGTCCACATTAAATTTCATCTGCCATTTGGATGCCCAATCTTCAAGTCTTGCAAGGTCCTCCTGCAATGTATCACAGTCTGCTTGTGATTTAACTACTCTAAATAATTTTGTATCATCTGCAAATTTGATAACCTCACTCGTCGTATTCCTTTCCAGATCATTTATATATATATTGAAAAGCACCGGTCCAAGTACAGATCCCTGAGGCACTCCACTGTTTACCCTTTTCCACTGAGAAAATTGACCATTTAATCCTACTCTCTCTTTCCTGTCTTTTAACCAGCTTGTAATCCACGAAAGGACATCGCCTCCTATCCCATGACTTTTTAGTTTTCGTAGAAGCCTCATAAGGGACTTTGTCAAACGCCTTCTGAAAATCCAAATATACTACATCTACCGGTTCACCTTTATCCACATGTTTATTAACCCCTTCAAAAAAATGAAGCAGATTTGTTAGGCAAGACTTCCCTTGGATAAATCCATGTTGACTATGTTCCATTAAATCATGTCTTTCTATATGCTTTACAATTTTGTTCTTGAGAATAGTTTCCACTATTTTTCCCAGCACTGAAGTCAGGCTCATTGGTCTATAGTTACCTGGATCACCCCTGGAGCCTTTTTTAAATATTGGGGTTACATTGGCCACCCTCCAGTCTTCAGGTACAATGGATGATTTTAATGATAGGTTACAAATTTTAACTAATAGATCAGAAATTTCATTTTTTGAGTTCCTTCAGGACCCTAGGATGCATACCATCTGGTCCAGGTGATTTGCTACTCTTTAGTTTGTCAATCTGGCCTACTACATCTTCCAGGTTCACAGTGATTTCGTTCAGTTCGTCTGACTCATCACCCCTGAAAACCATCTCCGGAACTGGTATCTCCCCAACATCCTCATTTGTAAACACGGAGGCAAAGAATTCATTTAGTCTTTCTGCAATGGCCTTGTTTGGACAAGCTCCTGGAGAAGGCCATAAACTGCTATTAACCAAGCTGACTTAGTGAATAGTCCTACTTATTGCCAGCATTAGTAGCATGGGATTTATTTACTGTTTGGGAACTTGGCAGGTACTTTTAACCTAGATTGGCCACTGTTGGAACAGGATACTGGGCTTGATGGACCCTCAGTCTGACCCAGTATGGCAATTATGTTCTTATGATGCTGTACAGACCCATTTCTTATAGCTCAGTAAAGTTTTATTGAGAATGTGCAGTGGTTCCGAAATGCACCCTCAGAATTTTTCAGAGCTTAAGTTTGTTACGATTCTGCCCTGGCTTGCACCATGGGCAGTCTCTCACCTCCTTTGTCCAGCTTTTTCCTGCAGCCTGGAGGCCACCGACGCCTTGTTTTGCGCAGCTGGAGCCGCTCCCACATAGCCCTTGCAGCCAAGAGGCCGCCGATGGCATTCCTATGCGGCTCGGAGGCCGCCAATCTTCTTGCGGCCATGCTGCGGCAGGGTGCCGCCACCGCTCCTCATGCGGTCCGGAGGCTGCCAACCTTCCTGCACTACCCGGTGGCAGGGAGCCGGCTGGATGCTGCCCTTGCGGCCAGGGGGCCGCCGACAGCACTCCCATGAGGCCCGGAGGCTGCCAACATTACCTTGTCCTTTCCGTGGGGAGGGGCCTTCATCCTCGGCCTTGCTTGTGGCAGGGAGCCACCTTCAGCTGCTTCTCCACGGCAGGAAGCAGTTTCCAACGTCAGGGCCTGTTCCGTGACCCAGCTCTCCTCCTGCACCGTGCTGTGTCAGGGACGCCGCTCTCCAGGGTCCTGCCTTCCATCTCCTTAGGAGCGGGGCCGTGCCTCCTCTCTATATTTAAAGGACCAGCGTGGGAGTGGTCCTCCTATGATGTCATCGTGGGAGTCTCCTCTTCAGCCCTATAAAAAGGACCTGTCTTCATTACTTCATTACCTTCGCAAGGAGCCAGTCCTCCTTCGGACTTCTCTGCAATCCAGCTTCTCGTTGGCACTCTGTTCCATGTTGGAATTCCATGTCTTCGTCTTCATCTTCGTCAAGGTCTCTCGTCGAACCCCATGTCTTCATCCGTCTAGTTCCTGATGTTCCGACGTCCGACTCTTCAGATCTCCTGATGTTCATGATGTGTCGTCCTTCAGATCCCTTGAAGTCCCGACGTCCTCTTCTCCAGATGTCTTCTCTTCCTGATATTCCTTTATCCAGATGTCCTTTGCCTCGGCAGCGTAAGCCTCCAGAAGATTCTGGCTTTTAATCCTCCAAGCTTCAGGTTCCATACTCCGAGTTCACTTAAGCTCCGCGCTGAGTCTTTTACTCTGAGTCCTTGGATCCTGAGATTCTTCTCCTTCTCCTGAATGCTGTCCGAGTCCTCGAAGCCCCTTGCGTTTGCCTTGTCCATATGAATGAACTCTGCATAACCTGTACCGTATCAGCGTGGTCCTTGCCTGGCTATGGAGGGCGCATCTCTGTGCAGGCCTCGTCAGAGTCTTCATCGTGGAACCTCCAAGTAACCTGAGTCGGGAACCACCAGCGTGGTCCGTGACCGTCTTAATTGGCTGCGTAGGGCACGTGGTGTGGCAGTACCTATTCAGAATTCGTGATCTCGTCACTTGGTCGGAGTCCTTCTCTTCAAGCAACCTGAGTCCGTCTCAGTTCTTCAACCCTTCAAGTATCCTGAGTCTTGTCTCAACCTTTCAAGTATCGTAAGTCTCGTCTCATCCTTCAAGTATCCTGACTCTTTGTGTGAATCCCTCACGTATCCTGAGTCTTCGTCTTCGTCTGAAGTCTTCGCCCTTCAGCCTCTGTCTGTCCTGTCGCATTTGCTGTTCCCATACGGCAGGTCCGAAAGTGCTATCGAGGGGCCGGAGGGCTACCCCAGAGACCAACATTGTGTTGCTGGGTCTCTTTTATGCAATCAGGTTTGGCAGAGGCCAGGGTCCTGCATCTCCAGCCTGTGCTTGGATACTCCTCGCCTGCCTCAGCGCTTCCCGGAACTCCTCTGTGGTCGTGTCATGGCCGAAGGGTACACAATCTCCCAGAAATGGGACCGCCTCCAGCATTCCCATAACAAAGTTTTAGCGAGGTAGTCGACCCTCCAGGGAGGCAGGCAGGGAAATAATAAGCATGGCTAATTCATCCTGCTGTCTATGGAAAACCCTCTTTACAGGTAAGCAAACTTGCTTTCTCTATTGACAAGCAGAGCTGAGTTAGCCATGACTTGTGGGGAGTCCCAAGCTGAGAGTTGCATTATGGAGCAATTACTGAAAAAGCAGCCCAGACTACACCAATGGAGAGTGGACTACTGGATAAACAGGCTGTGCAAAACTGCTTGTCCACATCTCTTGATATGTTGTCTAGACAGTAGTGGAATGTGAAGGGTGCACAGTCGACCAAGTCACAGCGTTACAAATGTCTTCAGTGGAAGTGACCCTGAAGTAAGCCACCAAAGCTGCAGGGCTCTCCCTTGATAAGCCTTGAAAGCCAGCCAGCACAAAATAGTACGTAATTATAGTCTGCTAGCCAACTGGATAGAGTTCTCCTGCTACTGTCACTCTTAGTGTATTAGGATCAAAGAGACACAAAAGATTAAGAAGCTTCACAATGAAGTTGAGTGCTTCTCAAATAATATGCCAGTGTACTTCTACAATCCAAGGAATGGAAAAGCCTGTTCTCCTTTACATGCATGTGGTCTCAGAAAGCTTGGTTAATATGAAAAGCCAACATCATTTTTGGCAGAAACTTGGGGTGAGTATTTATTTATAACTTTTCTATACCGAAGTTCAAATAACAGAGTTAATTATCACTCCAGTTTACATTGCAACCATAAAAACAGTGACAAAGTTGTCTTACATAGAACAGGGGGAGAGAAAAACTTGGATACAGCTTAAGCATGGGGAGTAACGTGTCAAAACTGGTAAGAACTGATAAGAGTTGGCTTTTTGGGGTAACAAGGTATTCCGAGGGAGGGGGTAGGAATGAGGGATTGGAAGGGGGGTTACCATAGATTTAATTAAACTAATATACATATATTAAATAGCTTAGGTAGCGGAAGAAAAAGAGTATGCAGAAAGACTTTGTTATAGAAGAGCCAAATGTATAGTGAATATAAGAGCTCTTGCAATTCACTGTCCCATGAGCAGAAGTAACCGTTACAAGGGACACAACTTTCCAGGTGAGAAATGTCAACTCACCAACTCCAGAGGTTCAAAGGGAGGCTTCACAAATTGTTTTAGCATTCTATTAAGGGCTCAAGGCACTGGAGGTTTACAAATCGGAGGCTTAGAATGAAATGCTGCGATAGTGCTGAGGTGAACCTTCACTGAAGAGGTACTAAGACCTGATGAAGATAGGCAAAACAAGTACTGAAGCAATCTCTCAGGCTACAGGGAAAATGGTACAGACAGCTGGACTGATACCAGGATGTGAATCACTATCACTATCACTTGAAACTGTAACAGCTTCCTAGCTGAAGACTTCCTGGCCAATACTAGGATGTCTTCCACCTTCTTTGGAAGAAGCAGAGAAAAAACTAAATATGTACTCAACATCCATGTGAGAGCCAGGGAGAATAGAGTCGGGTGGCAAAGCATGTCCTTCTCATGTGTGATGAGAGTCGGAGATGCTCCCAGCAGAATTGGTGATTGAACTGATAACTGGATGAGAAATGGAAACCAAACTTACCCTGGCCAAGCTGGAACAATGAGGATTATCCATGTCTGTTTTTGGCGGACCTTTTGAACTGTCCTTGTGATTTATGGAATTAGTGGATATGCATACAGTAGAATGATGTCCCAGCTTAGCAGAAATGTATCCAGAGCTGAAACGTACCTGCTTGCAAGCATAGAAGAGAACTCTTTGACCTTCCTGTTGCTCTATAAAACAAACAGCTAATCATTGGTTGTCCCCAGAGATTGAACAAACTGTCTACTACTCCTTGATCCAAGAACTATTCATGTGGTTATAGAACTTTATTGAGATGGTCTACTAATATATTCTGAATTTCAAGAAGATAGGTTGCCTGCAGGTGGGCCTCATGACTGAGAGTCCATGACAGAGAGTTCATGACCATATTCGGATCACTTCCTGACAGAGGGTGAATGAACCTGTTTGTTTACAGATAACATGTGTACCCGATTGTCGGTCTGGATGAAGATTTTCCTTCCTCACAGGTGGTGAGGGAAAGCTTCCGGGGCATGACAAATTGCACACAGCTCTAGTAACTTGATTTGAAGGCACCCCTCTGACAAGGACCACACTCCCTGTGCCCTTGTGCCAGTATAAACCCCTCCAAATCTTTGGTGAAGGCATTGGTGGATAAATTCACCTGATGAGGTGGAATCTTCAGCAAGAGACCCACACTAAGGGCCATCTGTTTCAACCACCACTGTTCTCATTCTGGTAGTCACCAATATCGGGTGTGACAATTGTTGAGTTTGCTGGTCCCACTGGCTCCAAAGACCCCACTGAAGGTGCGAACTACATGTGTTGCTGCTGTCATGTGACCAAGGAAATGAGGACTGTTCTTGCTTAGTCAACTAGGCCCCTTAGCTCTGCTGCCTTCTTCTCTGGGAGGAATGCTCACGTCCATACAGAATCTATCCATGCCCCAATGAATTGAATTTTCTGAATCGGGGCAAGACTTGACTTGGTGAAGTTGATCAGAAACCGCAGGGACTGAAGAAGCTGGATGGACTGTGAGGGACTCCAAAATGCCCAGAGGGGTGGGGCCCATCACTAGCCAATTGTCCAGGTAAGGGAAGACACAAACCCCCACTCGATTAAATCGTACCTCTACCACTGCCAGGCACTTTGTGAACATTCTTGGAACCACTAAGAGGCCAAAGAAAGCATCTTGTACTGATAAATCACCTCCTTTACCACAAATCAGAGGAGCTTCCTGTGAAGCAGATGAATTGGAATATGCAAGTACACGTCCTTCAGATCCAAGGTGCACATCCAATCTCCCGGCTGAATAAAGAAGAAGAACATGTAGAGGGAGCTCATTTTGAATTTCCCTCAGCTCAGCAGTTGGCTCAGCTTTCGTAAATATAGAATAGGCCTCAAACCTCCCATTTTCTGAGGAATGAGGAAGTACTGGGAGTAGAATCCCTGACCACACTCCTGTAAAGGCACCACCTTGGCCACCTTCTGCTGAAAGAACCACACTTCCAGCTGTACTTGGGCAGACTGAATGGGTCTGAATTGAAGGCTGAAAAACACTGGCTCAGAGAGGGCAAGAAAACTCAAGTGATAGATACACTCCACAATCTTTAAGACCCACTGTTCTTTAGTAATTTTTTGCCATGCCATCAGGAAAGACTGGACTTCAACAAATGAGCTGGGGAATCCGCCTTGAATTCCATCAAAACCTTGGACCCAGTTTGGACTGCATCTATTGCAGAGTCTTCACTTGATATCTTTCCCTCTGTCACCCGCTAGCAGGGAGCTGCTGCAGAGTAGGAGATGCCAAATGATACTGTTAAAGCAGAAACAGTGTTTCAGGGAGAATGAATGCTTAAAACAGAATAACTGATGTCTGATCAGAAGTGGCTGATCCCTCCTCATATAGATAGTTTGTATCATAAATGGATGTTCCTTAATTTGGGCCACTGTCTCATTGATTCTGTCCCCAAACAAATTATCACTGGTGCAGGGGCCATCTGCCAGGTGGTTATGGGCATCTTCACGCAGTTCATAGCCATGTCAGTCTTCATGACCCAGTGGCTGCTGCTGAAATTTTGGCCACAGTATCAAAAGCTTCATTGACCAATCAGATCAGGTGCTTCTCACATTCTTCTGCATCCTATAGTGCCCTATGAACATCAGCCTGATCTGGATCTGAAGACGTAGACAACAGCTTTAGCTTCTTAACACACTCATGCAAGTATTGCACCATATACAACTGGTAAGCAGCAATCCGGGCTTTCTACATAGAACTCTGGAACACCTTCTTGTCAAAAGTATCTAGAAGCTTTGGATCCTTCCCCGGAGGCATATTAGAGAACTCTTCTGTCTTCTTGGCCCACTTGAGAGCCAACTCTGCTATCACTAAGTGATAATGAAGCTGAACCATTTTAAAACCAGAGACAGCTTGTACCCTGTACTTCAGGTCAAGCTTACAAGCTACTAACAGACATGAAGTAGGAGACTGCCAAATCCTTGTCTGAAGACCCTAAAGTAGCTTGTAAACCAGAATCACAGCTGAATTTGCTTGTGGTTGTAGGAACTGCAACAGTTCAAAATATCCATCCTCAGGCCAGCATCTTTCACTAGTTTATCCAAGAACTTGGGAGTAGGAAAGGTCTTAAAAAAAAAAAAAAAAAAAAAAAAGAGAGACATTAGCAAATCAAAAAAAAAAAAAAAGACATATACTGAGGCAAGTCAAGTAAGGGATCAGATGGAATTCCTATAGAACCCTCGTCCACCCCAGCCTGGAGGAAGACAGTGATGGGGGTGGAGACCTCCATCACCTCAGAGAGGATGCAGTCCAACTAGGCAGAAACCCCTTCTTCATCATTCTACACCTGATGGGACCCCCCGGAAAGAGGAGAAATCTACATAATTTGTGGGCTCAGGCTGGAAATTTGTGTGATATGACACTAGTTAGTGTTGAAAAAAGCAGAACTCCACTACGTGGAAACACTTCCTCCATCTTGGAAAGGATAGACTCCAAGTTACCCTTTCTGTCCTCTGGTGTTAATAAGGCAAAGAAATTATTCACCAACTTTGTTAACTGATCCATGGGCTAAAATGCCCTTTAGGCCAAGGTTGGGGGAGATACATCCACTTCTGAGGACCCTATGGGTTCTTTACTTTGCTGCAACATCGCCAAAGAGCTTGGCTCCAAAGACAGTATCACCATTTGGCTCTAAGACACTGCTCCAATGGAACTGAGTTGGTCCTGCATAGAGACCTTTTTGGAGGGTTTCCTTGCTAGCAGAGATCAAGCCTGTGTTTTCTCTGACAGTGCTGCAAGTCATTTATGTTGATGGTGCCGGATGCACTACTATCGCAGGTCTCCACATCGAGGTTATCAATGACAATTTGGAGTGGGTGTTCCTAATGCTTTGATGCCATCTTGGAGTGGGTGTTTCTTGCCATTAAAACAGACAGTATCCTCGTGGGACTGGAGTCAGAGGAGAAAAGATGCGCTGGAGTCATAGGAAGTTTACGTGCCAAGAAAGAGGATGGCACCTGCATCAATATAGCTTGATCCTTCCAAGGTGCAGATGAAGGGCCTAGTGCAGGTCCTTGTCTGAGTGCCAAGTTATGACTCTTTGGCTCTGTTGGGTCTGACCCAAGGATGAGCCTCACTAGGGTGCCTTGCTCGGTGGCTCCTCCAGTGCTGTAGGCCTTCCAGCCTTGCTAGACTCCAAGCCTGAGACAGATCTGGGAACTGGAGTCACAGAGAGGGAACGGGGTAAAGAACACTGGCCTGGTGCCAAATGTGTTAGCCTGAAAAAATACTGAGCCAGTAAGATGAGCAACCCTGATGCCTGGACTCGTGCAAGCACTTACCATTCAGCACTCTTCTGAGGTCCTGCATCTCTCAGGCCCACAAAACTGATGCTCCTGGGAACCATGCAGCCATAGCTATAGTAGCTTGCCATATGATCTGGGTCCCGGCATATAGTACACTTAATGAGCACTGGTGATGGCCAACCGTCGCCTGAAAATGCAGACCTTGAAGCCACTAATAACAGGCTTCATGGATATTTGCTTTTTTTTTTTTTTTTTTTTGCCATCTTACTATTTCTTTTCCTCTTTTTTTGAATAGCATTTAAAAAGTGCTGTTGAGGGACTGCTGAGGCAACAGGAAAAAACCCAGACTGCAACAAGGCACAAAACTAAATAGAAAAACTTTAAAAACAAAAAGAGAAAAAGGGTACATGCTGTGCAGTAGCTCAGACAAAAGGAGACTGAGAGTCTCATGAGGCAGCGCATGTGTAGGACCCATGCTGCATGCTTAGTAAAGTTTTACTAAGCTATGAGAGATGGGTCTGTTTGGTGCTGTCAAATGACATACCCACAGTCATGGCCAATTCAGTCCTGCTTATTGATGGGGAACAGAGTTTGACCTAAGTTCTTACTTGCTCTCTCCATCCTGGTACAAAGCAGTATTTTCTCCAGCTAATGACCTAATCTGTTTTCCAATTATCTATGATGGATTAACCATTTCCTTTATCAGGATTCATTTTGCACTTATTAGCGCGAAGCTATTAATTCACAATTACTTTCCCCAACCCACTAAATGGGCGGTTGTCCCTATGCATCTGGTTTACTTGCTTATGTGGCCATTTGTGTGTAGGCTAGAGGTTTGTATGCACATATTGGAGCCAATGTAATAAGCTGCGCAAAGCCTGCCAGGTAATTGCACATGGTTTTCCATGCTAATTTTATGCGAGTATGTAAAAAAAAAAACATTTAGCACAGAAAAATATGCACACATACCCACGCAAAAACCCATGGCAGGTTTTGCACGAGTACATGCAAATGGTAAGTAAAGGAGGCAATTATTTATTCATGGGCTATAAAGGGAGCCACGCTAGCAGAGAGATTGGTTAATGTGGGTTTTTTAGTGCCTGGGTCAGGGCAGGAGTTAAGTGAAAATGCCTGTCTAGAGGCCCTTTTATTCCATCGCTGGCATTAGTTCTCATTAGCTTTGTTATGTTAAACTCCTTCATTTCCTGAATAGTTTTCTGATGCCAGGTTGTGTGTCATGCAGTCTTTTCCTCGCTGGGTGCCTGGGGCTTGCTGATCGCAATTGCTCTTACCACTTTGTCGGCTTTCAGTTCCAGTCCTGGTGATGCTGTGGCTCCAGGCAGTGTCAGAGCTTTTGTCTGTAGCTCCCGGAGATAGCCGGTCTGTCCATCCCCAGTTCCTGCTTTCTCCCAACAGAGCTTATCTATGCTAAGCAGCCCAGTGAGGAAAAGGGTGCACAGACACACAATCACATTAATGTCAGCAATGGAGTAAAAGGGCGGTTAGGAGCTGAAACAATTTATTTTTGAATAATGGTAACTTTAATTCATTTGAAATGACTATAACATTTTTCCATGAGCGCCTATTTTAGTGCCGTTTTTCCCACAGTTTTCTGCATTTAGGCTTTTATGTGGGTATTGGCTCGTGTATTAGTATTCCACGCATTTTTTTGCTGCTTATCTGTTGCATGCCGTCCCCTTATTATATCCCGCGGAGGTGTCTGCTTTTGCTGAGCACACTAAAAAAAATACATGCAGAAAAAGAGTGACAATTTCAACATGGGTCTTATTACATCGGCCCCACTGTCTTTTGTGAGAATCAGACACAATTGTGGCTTTCAAAACACCTGTTTTTCTGGTTTGTCAGCTGCCTTCCTGTTTGTATGTTTGTCCATGTTTTTGTTGTGTTTGCTCTGGGTGGGATGCTGTACGTTAGTCAAGGACACATACTTTTTGTGTACAGTCCCTTCTAAACTTGCTACAAGCAGGCTTGTGCATTGTTGCAGTTAGTTTCTTCTGTCTTTATGCATTCATTATTTTAATGTTTTTGTGCAAGTTTAGAAGATAACTATTTCTTGCTCTTTCCTATACATTTTTGTCCTTTTTGTGTAATCTGTTCATTAGGTTTTGTTTGTGCACATAGGATCATGTATAAAGGCATGGCTAATATAGTTCAGATTTTACAGTTGGTCCTCTGTCCCCTCTTTGGCTAAAATGGAGAGATTACTTACCTGATAATCTCGTTTTGCTTAGTGTAGGCAGATGGACTCATTACAAATGGGTATAGTGTGCTCGTGCTAGCAGTTGGAGACTGATCTGACGTCAGCACGTGGTACATATACCCCTGCAGGAAGTGCAGGCGCTCAGTAATCTTCCTTGCAAAAGCTTTATGGATATATGTGTGACTGACCGATCAATGAACTGAACATGATTAACCTGACCGATTGACAGTAGCTGGAGACTGCCAGTGTTCTCAACCGGAAGGCGTCGACACCCGGCAGGGTGGATGCCCAATGTAAGGAAACATAGCTTACCTTGAAACGGTGAATCCCTATATATAATCGGCAGCCGGGCAGGATGCTGAGTCCATCTGCCTACACTAAGGAAAACGAGATTATCAGGTAAGTAATCTCTCCATTTCCTAGCGTGTAGCAGATGGACTCATTACAAATGGGAAGTACAAAAGCTACTCCCGGACTGGGTGGGAGGCTGCCCATGGTCCGTTTAGGATTGCCCTTGCAAATGCTGTGTCCTCACTGGCCTGGACGTCCAGATGGTAAAATCTGGAGAAGGTAGGGAGGGAGGACCACGTTGACGCTCTGCATATCTCTGCTGGCGACAGCATCCTAGTTTCTGCCCAGGAGGCCGCTTGCGCTCTGGTAGAGTGAGCCTTGACCCGTAGAGGTGGTGGTTTTCCCGCTTCTACGTAGGCCGCCTTGATAACTTCTTTGATCCAGCGAGCAATAGTCGCCCGTGAGGCCGCTTCTTCTTGCCTCTTCCCGCTGTGAAGGACGAACAGGTGGTCCGTCTTTCGTACTGCTTCCGACATTTCCAGGTATCTGGACAGCAGCCTGCCGATGTCGAGATGGCGCAGTATTCGACCTTCTTCCGACTTCTTCAAACCTTCCGTGGTTGGCAAGGATATGGTTTGGTTGAGGTGGAAGTGCGAGACTACTTTGGGTAAGAAGGAAGGAACCGTGCGAAGATGGATAGCCCCTGGGGTGATCCTGAGAAACGGATCGCGGCAGGACAGTGCTTGTAGCTCTGAGATGCGGCGTGCTGAACACACGGCCAGCAAGAACACAATCTTCAAGGTTAACAAACGGAGGGACAGGCCTCGGAGGGGTCTGAAGGCAGGTCCCGCTAGGAAGTCCAAAACTAGGTTGAGGTTCCACAGGGGGCACTGGCCACTTCAGTGGCGGGCGAATGTGTTTGACTCCTTTCAGGAAACGTGAAACGTCTGGGTGTGTGGCAATGCTGTTGCCGTCACTCCTGGGGCCGAAGCAGGATAGCGCTGCCACCTGAACCTTGATTGAATTGAGGGACAGACCCTTCTGGAGCCCATCTTGCAGGACATCTAAAATGATGGGGATTTTAGCAGCATGTGGATTGGTGCTGTGAGTTTCGCACCAGGCTTCAAATACTCTCCAGATCCTTATCTAAGTTAGTGATGTGGAGAACTTGCATGCACGGAGGAGTGTATCTATTACCGGCCCCGAGTATCCCCTTTTCTTCAGTCTAGCCCTCTCAATGGCCAGACCGTAAGAGAGAATTGAGCTGGATCCTCGTGGAGGATGGGACCTTGCCAAAGCAGGTCCCTGTGAGGAGGCAGGGGTAGAGGATCCCCTGCCAGTAGTCTTCTCATGTCTGCGTACCAGGGTCTTCTTGGCCAGTCCGGGGCCACCAGAAGAACTAGGCCTCTGTGCCGCTGAATCTTGTGTATAATGGCACCCAGCAGGGGCCATGGGGGAAAGGCATATAAGCAGGATCTCCTGAGGCCATGGCTGTACCAGGGCATCAATCCCCTGGGATAGAGGATCTCGCCAGCGACTGAAATATCTGGGTACTTGAGCGTTGGACCTGTCCGCTAGTAGGTCCATGCCCGGCGTCACCCACTGATCCGTGATCATCTGGAAGGCCGTGGACGACAGCTGCCATTCCCCCGGGTTTAGGCTTGCTCTGCTGAGGAAGTCTGCCGTGGCATTTTCCTTCCTGGCGATGTGGACGGCGGAGATGTCCTGGAGATTTGCTTCTGCCCATGCCATCAGGGGGGCTATTTCTAAGGATACCTGTCAGCTTCTGGTTCCGCCCTGTCGGTTGATGTATGCCACCGTGGTGGCATTGTCCGACATCACTCTGACTGCTCTGTTGCGAAGTCTGTGGGTAAATCGCAGGCATGCTAACCTGACTGCCCGTGCCTCTAGTCGGTTGATGTTCCACCCTGACTCTTCTCTGTTCCACCGACCTTGGGTGGTTAGTTCTTCGCAGTGTGCTCCCCAGCCGCTCAGGCTGGCATCTGTAGTGAGCAGGGTCCAGGTTGGAGAGGACATTTTTGACCCCCGGCTCATGTGGCCGGGCTGCAGCCACCACCGTAACTAATGCCGTACTCTGGCCGGTAGAGGTAGATGCACGGTGTAGTTCTGTAATCGTGGGCTCCACCGAGATAGAAGGACGCGTTGTAACGGTCTCATATGAGCCCGCGCCCATGGTACCACTTCCAGAGTGGAGCCATTAGGCCGAGGACCTGTAGGTAATCCCAAGCTGTGGGCTGGGTGGCACTCAGCAAAGTCTGCAAACAGTTCCGGAGTTTTAATTTCCTCTTGGAGGTCAGGCTGACTTTGTCTCCCTGGGTGTCGAATCGGACTCCGAAGTATTCCAGCGACTGCGAAGGCTGTAGGGAACTCTTGTTTGTGTTGACTACCCATCCTAGGCTTTCCAGATGAGATATAACTCTGTTGGTTGCCCGGTGGCTCTCCTCCGGTGACTTTGCCCTGATCAGCCAATCGTCTAGGTAGGGATGGACGAGAATTCCTTCCTTCCTGAGTGACGCCGCCACCACTACTATTACCTTGGTAAAGGTCCGTGGCGCGGTGGCTAACCCGAAGGGTAGAGCCCGGAACTGAAAGTGTTGTCCCAGGACTTTGAAGCGTAAGTAGCGCTGATGATCCCGAAAGATTGGGATATGCAAGTAAGTTTCTGACAGATTCAGGGATGTGAGATACTCCCCTGGCTGTATGGCACTTCGGACTGACCGCAGAGTTTCCATGCGAAATCCTGGGACCCTTAAGTGCCGGTTGACCGACTTGAGTTCGAGGACGGGTCTGAAGGTGCCCCCCTTCTTGGGCACGATGAAATAAATGGAGTAATGCCCAGAATTTATCTCCCATGCAGGCACTGGGATTATGGCTTTAAGGGACAGGAGCCTTCCCAAGGTAGCTTCCAGCGCCGCCCTTTTGAGGGGCGGACAAGGAGATTCCACAAACTTGTCCGGAGGGAGGTGAAGGAAGTCCAGGTAATACCCTTCCCGGACAATGGCGAGGACCCACTGGTCCGAAGTAATCTTGACCCACCTGCGGTAGAATAGGGTTAGCCTGCCCCCTTTGGCTTCGTCCCCCAGATGGGTCGGCTGATTCTCATTGTGGGGTGCAGCCGGGACCCGAACCCGAGCCGGTTCCCTGCTTGCTGTGCCTGGTCCGAAAGGACTGGTTCCTGGTCTGAGAACGAGGTGCTTGGTAGCGAGTCCTGTAAGGGTTGAAGCATTGAGAGCTTCTACCTCTGGATGGCCTAGGAAAAGGGCGCTGGTTCCTCCTTGACTTGTCTTCTGGTAGACAGGGCAATGGAGAGGCACCCCATTTGTTAGCCAGTTTCTCGAAGTCGCTGCCGAACAGGAGGGATCCCTTAAAGGGCATTCTGGTAAGGCGCGTCTTGGAGGAGGAGTCAGTCGGCCGACCAATTTCGTAGCCAGAGCTGTCTCCTGGCTGCCACTGAGGATGACACTCCCTTGGCTGCCGTACGGACTAGGTCGGAGGCAGCGTCATTGAGGAAGGAGAGGGCTGATTCCATTTCTTCTCCCGGGGTGTTGTTCCTGGCTTGTGATAAACAGGAACGCGTCACCATGGTGCAGCAGGTCGCAATACGTAGGGACATGGCTGCCACCTCAAAGGCTTGTTTCAGAATGACGTCCATGCGCCGGTCATGTGCATCCTTGAGGGCCGCCCCTCCCTCCACCGGAATGGTGGTGCGCTTCACAATTGCGCAAACTATGGCGTCTACCTTGGGGCACGCCAGCAGCTCCTTGGTTGCCGGGTCCAGGGGGTACATGCCAGACAAGGCCCGACCCCCTTTGAATGAGGCCTCCGGCGCATTCCACTCGAGATCAATTAGCTGCTGTGCTGCTTGTAGGAGGGAAAAATGGTGGGCCGTTTGACGAAGGCCTTCCAGCAGGGGGTTCATTCTAGGTTCCCCTGGGGTGCCGTGGCCCGGGATAGCCAGTTCCGACAGGCATTGAGAGACCAGGTCTGGGAGATCCTCCTTAAGAAAGAAGCGTCTCATGGTTCGATACGGCTCTATCCCCGAGGGAAGTTCTCCCTCATCGGGGAGCTCTTCTTCTTCCACAGAGCAATCTGAATCCCCATCAGTGGGGCTTCCGGGTGGCGGGTGGCCGTGGCTAGGTCTTGAGGGTCCAGGGGTAGGGTCATCCAGTACGTACGGGTCCGTTCGGGGTTCAGACTGCATCTGAGAAAGGCGTGAATCCCCTTGAATAATTCCACCATGAGAGCGAAGCAGGTTTCTAGCCTTAGGGGCACCAGGTCTCTAGGGTTCCCTGGCTGCTCACCACGGCCTGCTAGGTCCGGGGTGTTCCCTGAGGAACTAGCAATTACGCTGGGCCTTGGGACCGGCCCTGGCTGGAACTCCCAGGGCCTCCTCACATTGGGTACATAGTGAGTCTGCTTCCTCGCTCTGTGTGGCTCTGAGGTGGCAGGCTGAGCAGAGGCCTAGAGCTCTTATGCCTGATTCTGGAGGCGCCGGCTCTGCGGACGGCATGGGCTTTCATACGCTCCATCGCGTCCTGTTATCTCTATGTGCGCGTTGTAATAGCGCGGAAGTAGTGCGCCTATTCAACGTCGTGCCTCCCAAACGTGCGCCTCGTCAATCGTGGCGCTGCTCTCAAATCGTGCGCCTCTTCAATCGTGCGCCTCTCAATTATCATGTGCGCCCAATTAGTTTCGGGCGCTAACCTACGCGCGCCGTCGCCTGTGCGCTGAGTCCGGTCTGAGCGCTAGGGCGAGGCGGCGAACCAGGGCAGATGTGACAGTGAGCAGGCAGGCAAAATGGCGACCTCCTAGGGCGGGCTGCCACGCAGGCAGACCCCCCGCTAATCCTCGCTTCCTCGGAGACCTAGCAAAGTGGAAGATGTACGCCTTACCTGATCTTCGGCGCTTCCCCGGCTGCGACCCGGGCGGTCTCCGGCTGCGGGGGGAGAGGGTAATTACCATCAACCGCCGCACTCGAGGAAGTGCACCCGCTGCCTCTAGGCTGCGCCCGAACTCGTCTCGCTCGGGGGCCAAGTCCTCACCGCGAATGATCAGGACCGAGGCTGCCTCTATGCCGCGCCCGAGCCCTTCTCACTCGGGGGGCTAGGTCCCTGCCGCGAATCTGGCCACCGGACCGAGGCTCGTACCTCCGAGGGACCATGGAAATCACCTCGGGAAACTCAACTGGGGGAGGGACCCGATGGTATTACCGCAGGAGTGCGGGGCTCGACTTCAGGTAGGATTCTTCTATGAATTTAGGTCGTTAGAATTTGGAAAAATGCTCAGTGAGCGTGAGGTAGCTCCAAACTGCTTTGGAGATGGAAATTAACTACTGAGCGCCTGCACTCCTGCAGTGGTATATGTACCACATGCTGACGTCAGATCCGTCTCCAACTGCTAGCACGAGCACACTATACCCATTTGTAATGAGTCCATCTGCTACACGCTAGGAAATCAAAGTTTAAGGTCTTGAGCTTAAGGCCTAGAAGGGAGAAAACTGAGAACCTGTACAATACGGGATCATCAGTGCCTGTCATCCAAACTGATTGGGGACATGAAAATGTGCAATTATGGCCAAAGCAGGAGGATTAAAACCTCCAGTAAAACAAGAAATACAAGTTAAAAAAAATCCAATCTACAGACACTGCAGGGAGGTGCATTTTATCTCACCTGTCTTGGGCCCTCTCCCCCTGCCACTGAAACAGTGGTAAGAAGAAAAGCACGAAGGTGGCCATCCTGCAATGGCTGCCAAAAAAAGAATGGGGGATTCAAGTGGCTGGCAGAGCCATTCCTCCAGGTCTACTGTGAAAAAAATGGGGCGCGGGCAGCACAAAGGAACCATCCCATGGTGTCAGCTGCACTAGAGCCATTTGAGCAGGCCAGTATTGATAGAGCATTTTTAAAACATTTAGGCTGGCGATTTTAATCTTGCTGGCCTTAGACAATCTAAGATAACTGACACTATGCAATGCTTGCCCTTTGCTACACTGGCTTTGCCAGGCACCTGATTTTCTCCTTCCCCCCCCCCCCCCCTTTGGAATGGCACCACTGAGTGCTTGATCTCCTTCATCTGCTGCCACAGTGAGACTGTATCCATTGCACTGCCTGGCTTTCCACACCAGTCCATATTTCCACTCTCTGCTAACTGGCACTACAGCTAAAACTACAGTGAGATTCTACTTCTAGATGCTAAGTTGCTGCAGATGAAAGTATGCACAGACATGCATGTGCACCTCAAAGCAAACACTCATGCGAGCATATTAAAAAAAAATAAAGCCAGTCTTTTAGGGTATGGACCTATACAGTCAGTCTAGGAATAAGTTAATGCTGTCCATACAGGTGATTCTAAAATGTTCAAAATCTTTTTACTATGATAGCTTTTTTGGGAGGCCTGGTAGTTTCTTCCTGCACCTACAGGCTTCAAGTTCAATCGAAACCTGGGTTGGAATCTGGCACAAGACTTCATTTGCAACTACCCAGGGATTTTTCCTCGTTAAGAACATGCCATACTGGGTCAGACCAAGTGTCCATCAAGCCCAGCATCCTGTTTCCAACAATGGCTAATCCAGGCCATAACAACCTGGCAAGTACCCAAAAACTAAATCTACTATTGCTAGTAATAGCAGTGGCTGTTTTCTAAGTCAACTTAATTAATAGCAGGTAATGGACTTCTCCTCCAAGAACTTATCCAATCCATTTTTAAACCCAGCTAAACTAATTGCACTGCACTAACCACATCCCCTGGCAACAAATTCCAGAGTTTAATTGTGTGTTGAGTGAAAATGAACTTTCTCCGATTGGAGTGCCCCCTAGTCCTATTATCCGAAAGAGTAAATAACCAATTCACATTTACCCGTTCTAGACCTCTCATGATTTTAAACACCTCGATCATATCCCCTCCTCAGCCATCTCTTCTCCAAGATGAACAGCTCTAACCTCTTTAGCCTTTCCTCATAGGGGAACTGTTTCATCCCCTTTATCATTTTGGTCGCTCTTCTCTGTACCTTCTCCAGTGCAACTATATCTTTTTGAGATGTTGTGACCAGAACTGTACACAGTACTCAAGGTGCGGTCTCACCATGGAGCGATACAGAGGCATTATGACATTTTCTGTTTTATTCACTATTCCCTTTATAATAATTCCCAACATTCTGTTTGCTTTTTGACTGCCGCAGCACACTGAACCGACGATTTCTATGACGCCTAGATCTCTTTCTTGGGTGGTAGCTCCTAATATGGAACCTAACATTGTGTAACTATAGCATGGGTTATTTTTCCCTATATGCATCATCTTGCACTTATCACATTAAATTTCATCTGCCATTTGGATGCCCAATTTTCCCAGTCTCACAAGCTCTTCCTGCAATTTATCACAATCCACTTGTGATTTAAACTACTCTGAATAATTTTGTATCATCTGCAAATCTGATTACGTCACTCATCATACTCCTTTCTAGATCATTTATAAATATATTGAAAAGCACGGTCCCAATACAGATCCCTGAGGCACTCCACTGCCCACTCCCCTCTCCACAGAGAAATTGTCCATTTAATAATACTGTTTCCTGTCTTTTAGCCAGTTTGTAATCCATTAAAGGACATCACCATCTATCCCATGACTTTTACTTTTCCTAGAAGCCTCTCATGAGGAACTTTGTCAAATGCCTTCTGAAAATCCAAATACACTACATCTACCAGTTCACCTTTATCTACATGTTTATTAACCCCTTCAAAAAAGTGAAGCAGATTTGTGAGGGTAAGACTTGCCTTGGTAAAGACATGCTGACTTTGTTCCATTAAACCATGTCTTTCTATATGTTCTGTGATTTAGATATTTAGAACACTTTCCACTATTTTCCCTGGCACTGAAGTCAGGCTAACTGGCCCTGTAGTTTCCCGGATCACCCCTGGAGCCCTTTTTAAATATTGGGGGCTACATAGCTACCCATCAATCTTCATGTACAATGGATGATTTTAATGATAGGTTACAAATTTTTACTAATAGATCTGAAAATTTCATTTTGAGTTCTGTGAGAAGTAAAGTTCAAATGTCACTATTATATAGAAAATAATAAATATAAGTTGATTATGTGTCTTATATTAAAGACCAACTCTATGCTGCTATATGAAATAAGAATGCTGCGATAAATAGGGTAGGAAGAACTGAATGCTTGAAAATACTTTTGTAGCTTAAAGAAATGCTTAAATTGTAGCTTTTGCCTAGAAGTTAAGAAAGAAAGAATAATCCTTGTTTTTAAAAATCATTTAACATGTCTGACCCAGCAGCTGGCAGACAAGCTGTGTAGAGCTGCTGCTGGAAGCAGGCCAAAATAACCAGGCCTCATTCTAGCAGAAAGATAAAGTTAAAACACTTTCCCCAAAACTCCCCTCTTAGAAACACATTACCTGAATAAATCCCACCATGTCATAAAGGCCATGGAACGAGCTTGTGAAATATACAGGCCTCTGCAAAGCAGAGAAGCAAGAGACCCAGAAACAAAGTTACACATTTGTCTGCACAGCCCTAGTGACGTTATCTCTTTCTACAGGGGCCTTTAGCTGCTATATTAAGACATCTTTCTCTTTTCCTCACTAAGTATTAAGGAAGCATCCCCCTCTGTACAGCCCCAAGTACGGAAAGCACAAAACAAACAAACAAACAAACACACACCCTTATTGCACAAGCTTTGTGCAGAAATAAAAAAAATAGGCCAGCCTTCCACAGGTGGCAAGAAAAGATAGGAAGATAGCCAAACGTGCTAACCACAAAGCTAAAAAAAAAAAAAAGAGGAAGTTAGAGAGTATAAAATCTAAGTCTTGTCCAGCGAAAACTTGGGCTTGCTCAATTGCATTCACCCACCTTGCAAAGTGTGTTTAAAATAAAGACCTCTTTCACAGACTTATTATTCCAGAGAGGGAAAAGTGTTTTTTTCCTACAGTTCCTTCAGAACCCTGGGGTGTACACCATCTGGTCCAGGTGATTCTACTCTTCAGTTTGTCTATCAGGCCTACCACATCTTCTAGGTTCACCGTGATTTGGTTCAGTCCATCTGAATCATTACCCATGAAAACTTTCTCTGGAACGGGTATCTCCCCAACATCCTCTTCAGTAAATACCGAAGCAAAGAAATTGTTTAATCTTTCCGCAATGGCCTTATCTACTCTAAGTGCCATTTAACCCCCTCGATCATCTAACAGTCCAACTGATTCCCTCACAGGCTTTCTGCTTCGGATAAGCAAGTTTGCTTACCGTAAACGATGTTTCCGTAGATAGCAGGATGAATTAGCCATGCTGTCATGGGATCTGACAATCAGGTCTGGGAGGCGGAGCTTGTCAAAGCAGAGATCAGAGCTTTGCTCTCTGCAGCTGCGCGTGTGTTCCCGCGCAGGAAAGTAACGGAATCTCCTCAGTCTGTGATTAAGCCTTAGTGTAGTCGAAGACTAGGTGACTGCCAGGGAGGAGGGTGGGTCAGCATGGCTAATTCATCCTGCTATCGACGGAAACATCGTTTATGGTAAGCAAACTTGCTTTTTCCCGTCGATAGCAGGGCTGAATTAGCCATGCTGTCATGGGAGTCCCAAGCTCCCGATCACGTTGTTTATGATATATTTGTTTGTACGTGATCTTTGACTGTGTGGCAGTCACCGTGGACAGGAGGATAGAGATTGCAGTATTGCTTGCCCTATCTTCGCATCAGTGACTGCTTGTTGATCAAGGCAGTAGTGAGATATGAAGGTATGAAGCGATGACCATGTAGCTGCCTTGCAAATGTCTATGGGTTGTACATTCTTAAGGTATGCCATGGAGGCTGCTACTGCACTGACTTGGTGAGCTTTAGGAGTAGAATGTAATTGTAAATTCTGTTTATTGTAACAGAATGTGATGCATTGTGCTATCCAGCTGGAAATGGTGCGTTTAGTCACTGGTAATCCAGGTGCCTTTGGGTCAAAGGAGACAAAGAGTTGAGAAACAAGGGAGTCCGATTTTGTCCTTTCTTTGTAGTATGCTAACGCTCTTTTACAATCTAGTGTGTGCAGTAGTTTTTTCCCTATCATTTGCATGAGGTTTAGGGAAAAAGGTGGGTAATTCCATGGTTTGATTGAGATGGAATTGGGAAACCACTTTTGGTAAGAAAGATGGGTGAGTTCGGAAAACCACCTTTTGGTGATGAAATTGCAGATATGGAGAATAATGGACCAAGGCCTGCAACTCACTAACTCTTCGTGCTGATGTTACTGCAACCAGGAATACCACTTTCTATGTGAGGTATTTAATGTGTGCCGAGTCCATGGGTTCAAATGGGGAAGAATGAGCTGTGCCAGAATTATGTTGAGGTTCCATGGAACTGGAGGTTTACATATCAGAGGATGAATGTGAGTTAACCCTTTAATGAAACGAGACAGTAAGGGGTGATTGGATATAGGAATATTGTTAACTGGTCTATGATATGCCCCTATGGCACTGAGATGAACTCTGATGGATGATGTTGCTAAACCAGCTTTATATAGTGTGTGAAGATAATCAATGAGCAACTCAGGTGAGCAGTCCAATGGTGGTACATCTTTGGAAGTGCACCATGTAGAGTAACGTTTCCATTTATAGCTATAATGTTTCCTCGTTGAGAGTTTCCTGGATTCTAACAAGATGAATTGTGCCAAGGTGGGAATTCCTTGTTCTGTTAACAGGAGCCTCTCAATCTCTACACTGTCAAGTGGAGAGATGAGTGTAGCGGGTGTAGAAGCGTCCCTTGATCTTGGCAGAGAAGATCTTGGCAATTCAGTAATCGAATTGGATCCATGATGGATAGTCAGAGAAGGAAACTGTACCATGGTTGCCTTGGCTAGGCCGGGGCTATGAGTATCAGTTGAGCTTTGTCTGCTATGCACTTTTGAATTGTCCTTGTTATGAGTGGTATGGGAGGAAAGGTGTACAGGAGGGCCTGTCGTCCACGGGATGAGGAAGGCATCTTGGGCGATCCTGAATTGGCTTGGTCTTATCGAGCAGAATTTGGGAACTTGAGCATTGATCTCTGTTGCAAAGAGATCTATCGAAGGCATCCCCCACTGCCGGAATATGTTTTGGGCTATTTCTGTGTTGAGTGCCCATTCGTGAGGATGAAAGATGCGGCTTAGCCTGTCCGCTCTTGTATTTGCCACGCCTGGTAGGTAAGTTGCCTGGAGATATATGCAATTTCGGTGAGCGTGTTCGAAGATTATCAGGGTCTCTTTGCAGAGGGACCATGAACCGGACCCTCCTCGTTTGTTGATGTAAAACATCGCCACTTGATTGTCCGTGTAGATCATGACCCTTCGCCCTTGCAGCTGGTTTTGGAACGCCTGTAATGCATTTCGAATCGCTCTGAGTTCCACTAAATTTATTTGCAGGTTTTTTCCGAGATTGTCCATAACCCTTGTGTTTCGTAAATCTCGAGATGTGCCCCCCATCCTTTGCGAGACGCATCTGTGGTTAAGACTGCGTTGTGAGGAGGGGAACTGAACAGTGCTCCCTTGGACAGGGTGGAGTCTAGGAGCCACTATGTTATATCTTTTTTCATTTCGGCGGTCAGAGATAACTTCTGTGTCAATGGTTGTGAATGTTGTTTCCATTGGCTTTTTAGTCCCCATTGCAGGCGTCTCATATGTAACCTGGTGTTTGGAACCGTGAAAATTGCCGCCGCCATGTGGCCCAGGACTACCAAAACCTCTCTCGCTGAAGGTCTCCGAGTATGGTTCAAGGTATGTAGAAGGTGACAGAATTGCGATATTCTGTCGGTGAGTAGGTATGCCCTGTTGCAAGTAGTGTCCAGGCATGCTCCTATGAACTGTAACTGTTGTGTTGGTTGTAGGTGTGATTTCTGAAAATTGATCACTAATCCTAATTCCTGTAAGCATTGTATCACCCGATGTAGGTGATCTACTAAGATGTTTGGAGTTGAGGCAATTATGAGCCAATCGTCCAGATATGGAAAGATGGTTATACCTTGTGTGAGATGAGCCACCACTACCATGCATTTGGTGAAAACCCTGGGTGCAGCCGATAGTCCAAAGGGGAGAACTTTGTAGTGGTAGTGTTGATGTCCGTAGCGAAAGCATAGGTAACGCCACGAAGACAGATGGATTGGAATGTGTGTGTAAGCATCCTTCAGGTCGATGGAACACATCCAATCTTTGGTTTGAATCAGAGGAAGTATTGTTTTCAACGATACCATTTTGAATTTCTCCTTGATGAGGAACTTGTTCAATTCCCTCAGGTCTAGGATGGGACGATGTCCACCCGATTTCTTGGGTATGAGGAAGTATGGGGAATAAAATCCTTTTGATTGGGTCCCCGGGAAAATTTTGCGAATTGCTTGTTGTTTGTGAAGCAAAGCATTTTCCTCCCCCAATTGTGGTTGAAAGCCTTGAATTTTGAGAGTGGAAAGGTGAGCTAATATGGGTTTTGTGACAAATTGGAGTTGTAGCCATGACGTACTATCTCCAAAACCCATTGATCGGATGTTATCTTCTCCCAGGCTGCCAGGCAAGAATGAATCCTGCCGGGTGGAGCTTGATGTTGTGGTGGTGGCTGAATAACTAAAAAGATGGAGTCGATTTTACTGCAGTAGCTGGCTCTGGTTACGTGGTTTACCTCTACGTTGGGTTGAGGTATTCTGTTGTGGAGTAGGACGCTGGTAAACAGGGTAAGCCTGTGTACAAAAGGACTGGTAAGATCTGTAGGGTCTCCTGGCATATGATTGCCGACGAGTAGATCCCATATATCGACGTGTGGTCGAATAACGAGGATGTGAAGTTAATGATTGTACTGCTATAGCTTCTTCCTTCAGTTTACCTACTGTGTCCTGGAATCATTCTCCGAACAGGTTATCTCCTGTACA
This sequence comes from Rhinatrema bivittatum, assembly GCF_901001135.1. Taxonomy (NCBI): domain Eukaryota; kingdom Metazoa; phylum Chordata; class Amphibia; order Gymnophiona; family Rhinatrematidae; genus Rhinatrema; species Rhinatrema bivittatum. The sequence goes on along the minus strand of NC_042618.1, from coordinate 262,836,438 downwards.
TGGGAGGTTTGTTAGTTTTTCGTGCAAGTCTTCACATATCGAACTTGAACGTAACCATGCTAAGTCTGCGGGCTGCAATGGCTGTTGCAGATGCCCTGGAAGATGTTTCATATGCTTAATAGATCGATCTCAAAAGGTGTCGAGAACACTCTTCCATGTCATGCAGAAGCGGAGGTATTTGATCCGCAGTCGAGGAAAGCATACCTTTTATAGCTTGTATGCACTCATATAGGTATTGTACCATGTAGAATTGATGGTGCATAATTCGAGCATTCAACATAGAGTTATGGTATATTTTCCTGCCAAACTCATCTTAATATTTGTTGTCTTTCCCTGGTGGGTATGAGGAATGCGACTTTGTTTTCTTAAATCTTTGCATCGCCGACTCTACTACAATTGAAGCATGAGGTAATTGTGGTAGAGAGTACGGCGATGTTTTCCTCATAAGAAATTTTATGTCTGTTTTCCTGGAAACTGCTGCGATTGCGTAAGGTGTTTCCCAGGATTTCTGTAAGACTGAATGCAGGAGTTCTTGTGGTGGAAGAGATGCTGGAGTATCAAAAATCTTTAGGAGACCAAGGGTTTCTGATCTAGGGTCTGTCTCTTTTTGGACCTCGGCCTCACTCTTTTTACTCTAACCTTATTCAACGCCCAATCCATCACAAAAAAAAATCCATCTCCTCAATGACCACCTGACTGACAACAACCCAGACCTTTGCGCCATTACTGAAACGTGGTTGAAACCCACAGACACAGTCCTACTAAACCATCTCCCCAACCAACTTTATGATATCCATTCAATCCCCAGAATCAAAAAAAGGGGAGGAGGCCTACTACTAGGTGCTAAAAAGGGACTTGGACTCTCACTGCAATTATCCACCAGAATAAGTAACCTAGAACTAGCCCTATTCAACTCGGACCATCTCCAAATTGCTCTGGTCTATTCACCCCCAGGAACTCTAGACTCCGATCCCTCACCCCTAATCGAATTCGCAGCTAAACATCTCAAGAGGGACAAACCATCCATTCTGATGGGAGATTTTAATCTCCATGTGGACTTTTCCCCATTATCCCACAACTGTGACATCTTACTCACAGCACTCAACCACTTGGGATTCAGCCAGATCGTTAAAGGTCCCACGCATAAAGCGGGACATTCTTTAGACCTGATTTTCCTCAATGAGGGTCTATCATCTGCCTCCGTCCCATCTTATGTCCCAATCCCGTGGTCAGATCAACATATTATCTCTGCCGAGATTCAAATTAATGACCATCCTCGACCTGTCTTCCCTACAACCACTTTACAATACAGGAAACCTTGCTCTACAGATCATCTTAGCAAACTGCTTTCAAAAGAGCTGGTTCGACTTGATCTCACCGATGCACCCTCGGCTATTAACTCATGGATCAAGATAACTAGCAAGATTGCAGATCAATCCTGCCCAACCATTACTAAATCCTTAAAACCACCCCAAGCTAACAGGAATCCGTGGTACACCCAGGATCTTAAAAGCATCAAACAAAACTTCGTAGCAAAGAGCTCAAATGGCGCACGACCCCATCCACTGACACCCTTGCATACTACAAAGCCCACCTTAATGCATACAGGATTGCTATCCTCAAAGCCAAAAAAAGACTTCTTTGCTAAAAAAAATTCATAACTTCTCATTCGACTCCAAAGCCTTATTCTCCGTCGTTTCATCTCTTACAAAACCCTTGCCCCCTTCCATCCCTGACGAGCAAGCATCCAACAAAGTCACAGAACTCGCCATCTACTTTGATAAGAAGATAACCAACCTCCTCAAGCTGCTGTCAGACTGTTGGATGCCTGGGTGGTGGATGCAGTGTGGAGCTAGAAGTGGCGGGTCAGCTGTGTAACTGCTCTCCTCAGGCCATGCAGTTCCATGCGGATTTACTCTCCCTGTGAGCCTGTGAATGGGTCGTCGGTCGGGTGGGGCTGCTGTAACTGGTTGTGGTGCTGGTGGTGGGGCTACTGGTGCTGGGAGATGTGCAATTTCTGCCACAGGTGCTGGTACAGGGCTCAATGGAGACGGGACAGGGGTATCCTGAATGGGAAGAGTCATCTCCAATGCGAGTGGGCTGCTTGCACCCAAAGTGGTGGGGGAGGCCCCCCACTCCAGACCTTCTAGGGCCTCGGTCAGGTTGAGGGGGGCTGCCTTTGCCTGATGCTGTGGGGCCCAGCTCTCCCTCCTTCTCCTCCTCCTCCTCATCCGCCCACTGAATCCCTCACAGGATGAAGGGCCTGGTGAACAGCGGTGGCCACCTTGTCCCAGGTGGGTCAGTGCTGGTGCCTGGGCCTTCCCAGCTGGGATCAGACCTCTGCTGCCTGGGACGAGAGTGCTCTGTGGGGACAAAAGGATGAACAGCATCAGTACCACAGTGTTTGGTTGAATGACAGTACCATGGAACAGGGGCACCTAATCATGTGAGGCAGCATATAAGGTTATATTGTATCTCTGTACCTCATGGCCTGGGGAATGGGGTATGGGAACTCCGCAAGGGCCTGTGCAGAGCAGATGGGGGAGGAGAACACATTCACAGTTCTAAGTAGTTCTGGAAATCCACATCCTGCTAGGCACAGTGTGGGGGGGGGGCCCAACCCTGGGCTGTGCAGAGCAGATGGGGGAGGAGAACATATTCACAGTTCTAAGCAGTTCTGGAAATCCACATCCTGTTAGGCACAGTGTGGGGGAGGGGGGCCCAACCCTGGGCTGTGCAGAGCAGATGGGGAGGAGAACACATTCACAGTTCTAAGCAGTTCTTCCACACCTCATACTGCTAGGCACAGTGTGGGGGAGGGAGGGTCAACACTGTTCTGGAGAACACATGGGAAACCACAACTGAATACAGGACTAAACATTGTGTATGAACCTTGAACAGGACAGCAAAGGACCTGGTGGGAGGTACAGGCCAACTTACCATCTTCGAGGTGGGATGTATCCAGTTGTGGGTCCAACCCCTTGAAGACATCTGGTCCCAGCCGCTGCATCAGATGCCTCTCCATGTCCGTGAATCTGATTGGGCAAGGGGACCTTCCTCCTGTCTCCCGCAGGTACTCATTCCGCTCCGCAATCTTTACCTTCAGCTGCGCCTTTATGTCCCTGTAACGGTGGGCCACCTGCTCCCCGGTGCGAAGTATGCCACTTTGTCGTCTGATGTCTGCAGCTATGGTGGCCCATAGCTGTGCCTTGGCTGCCTTGGACGTCTTCACTGCCAGGTTGCCAAAGAGATGGGCATAGTGACGGAGGACACCTTCGATCAGCCGATCATTGTCCTCCTGGCTGAAGCGTATAGCACGCTGCCTGACCCTTGCCTGGCTGGGGTGCCACTTCCGGAGGGGTCTCCTCCCTAGACTCACTCTCCGACCCACCGGATTCCCCCTCCCTTCCTCCCCCCCACCTGACCTGACCCTGCACTTCCTGCTCCCTTCCCCTCTGCTCTGCCTGTCTAGCCCTACCTCTTCCCACCATTCTCTCCTGCCTCACCCTTTCCCCTCCCCCACCCTCCTATCACTTCCCTCCTACCTATCTCTCCCACCACCCCTGTCCCTGCTCCTACTCCTCAGACCCTACCACTATGTCCCCTACTCTCAACTCTCCTCTTCTGTCCTCTCCTCCCACTCCTGTCACGCTCCATCCTCCACCACACTCCTCCTCGCCGCCACCACCACCACCACACTCCTCACCACCAGCACACCACCACACTCCTCCTCCTCCTTACCAGCACCACCACCCCCCACCACCACACTCCTCCTCCACACAGACAGGGACAAAAAGGGAACTGACAATCTTTCACTCCAACCTTTAAGTACAACAGCTTCCTTAAAGTAGTCTTCTCTGCACAAGCGTGCCTACTGTCTGCAGCAAAAAAGTGCATGCAAGTACCTCGTGGCCTACCGCATGCCAAAATGGAAGAAGCCTGGAAGTGGGACCTAGCCAAACAGCTGTTCAACCCACCGTAGTCTGCACTTTTTTCTTCACCTCACAGAACTTCCCAGAGATGTGAGTGGACACAGCTGAATGCTGAGGACACAGATCCTTCTCTGCTGTCTTCCTGTACTGACTCTTTTTTTTTTTTTTTTTTTTTTTAAAGTTAAAAACTTTTATTTTAGATTCAGCCTTCCCTGGTTGAGAGCAGGTACCAAGTCCTAGCTATTGGGGGAGAGAGCTAAAGCCTTCACCGCGGAGCCTCTTCTCGGCCTGCAACCATTAATTGGAATTTAGGTCCACACCAGTCAAAGCTACCGGATTGAGGCACACTACTGAGGAAGGGACCACATGGTATCACCTCAGGAGGCAAGCTGTGCTATGTCGACATCTCCTTTCCAACTTTTCTGGGGGGGTTTCTTTGTGGGGGGGGGGTTTACCTCACATGCAATTCCTCGCAAGGGAAATGCATGTACACCATCTGCTGAAGATGGAGAATACTGGTGGGCTGATGTCGGGCGAAACTATATAGCCATGACGTCAGCTTTTGCTCCATCTCCATCTGCTGGCAGAGGTGCATAACCCACTTGTTGGGACTGGACCTATCTGAACGCTAAGGAAAGTTAATTTTCAAAGAGAAACTAGCTAGACAACTTCTTTGAAAAATAGATGCATGCGAAAGTACCCAGGGCTGTTGCTACAGGTGGGCAAGCTAGACTACTCATCCAGAGTGTCAAGCCAATGGTGGCACAGAGAAGGCAGCAGAAAGTGAAATGAGCAACTCACCATCGACCCCCTTCCATATAACCCCCTATCTCCAAATAACGTACGTGCCCTTCCTGTGCTGGACCCAAGCAGTTCAGTCTGTATCAATGTAGGGAAGGGAGGGGTGGGAGAGAGAACAGCAGTGATAACTGTGCTCAGAATGCTATGCTCTCCAACAACAGACCGAAAAGTACCTGTCTATTTGAAAATTGGCCCTTTAATAATAAGTAATAATGATCTCTTAGGAGGTCTAAACCACAATTATGTAAGGATCTGTTACAAGAGTAAATTATTTTATAATCTTTCTAACCAAAGGGGAGAAAAGTTAAACTTGTATGTTTTGCTTAGTGCTATCTACTCTGCTTCCATGCATCCAATCAGAAGTGTGACTAGGATTATACAGATTCGCCTGCAGTAACAATTTAATAGGTTTTATCATTTCCAGAGATTTGCTGACTGCAGCAAATACATTATTTTCAACCAAGATTCAGAGACACAGGGAGGTTTCTCATGGTTAGAGCAATGGGCTGAGAACCAGGGAAACCTGAGTTCAAATCCCATTTCCTCCAGTGACATCCTTTGTGACTTTGGCTAAGCCATTTTATCTATCATTGCCTCACACGTACCCAGTTAGCTTGTAAGAGCTTTGGGGTAGGACTTATTGTACCTGAATTATAATAAATCTATAAGCTGCCCTGAGCATCATTTGGAAAGACAGGATAAAAGTAAAAAAAATCAAGCACAAAGTCAAAACTAACAGTTTGTGTCAGAAAGGAGATTTGAACTCATATCCTAATATCTCACTTGAATCAGAGACTATTGCTCAACCCACTTAGATACTTTCCCTTTTCTGTGTAACATTTCCAGTAATTTGACCTTTCATAGGTTAATAATATAATCTAAATCTCTTATAGATCAAAATGTAAACACAAATTTTAGCTTACCAATAAAAATTCCAGTCTTCACCTTCTGACACTTGAATCCATCCTCGCTTTTCAAAGTTGTTTATAAGCACAGACTTTTCTATGTCCGTGACCCACTTCAGTTTCCCTGCCATAATCTTTAAAAAAAAAAATTTCAATTTGTTAGCATTCTGTAACTGGTCTGAAAAAATAAGTTTGTCAGGATACGCACCAACAATATCACAAATTAGATTGTTGTCTCAATAGTACTGGGAAAAATAAAATTTGTCAATACCACTGAAAACCTTTCCCAAAACTTTGGTGAATGTTCCTAATTACATTAAAAGATGAGATTTATTTAAAAGAATACACTACAACTACATTGTTTCCCAACTGCGAGTCTGCAGCAGCTTTTTTGCTGGTCCAAAAAGCAGTGGTGATTTGTCACCATTATCCAAAAAATACCCCCATCTCACCCTATCCCGTCACTTCCTCTCCGTGACTGGCCAAAACATGAGCGCCAAAGAAGAGATGATTGCCAGAGCAGGAGGAGCACCAGCTTTCATTAGCCATGAGATCAATGGTCCTGCAGTAGGAGGAGATTAGCGGTGTCAAGGTGACAGGGAAGGAAGAACATCAGAAACTTAATTCTTAAAAAAAAAAAACCAACCTCATAAAAATGGTGGCTGACCTGAAGACGGCAACTAAGAGAGCCTGGGATTTCATATAAAACAAATATGCAACATTAATCCATCTGCTTTTTCAGCTTGATCCAAGGTATAAAGAAAATAAAAGTTTAAATACATATAACAATAAAATGAGTGGAAATAAATCTTGTACTCATCAGTTGGCATGATGATAGAACAACTAGAGCAGTGTGTTTCAACCTACTGTATGGACTGGCTGCGGACTGACTCATGAGATTAAAGAGTTTGGGGAGATACCCCACTCCGGAACTGAATAGCAAGAGCTCCTCCCATCAATCTTATGTTTCACCATAAAATTAAAGAGTTGAAGGGGTGGACACTTTGCATTCCCTATACATATCTATATGTAAATAAACTAGAATCATTGGAGTTGGGTGAACAAAACCCTAAGGTAAGTTAAACATTAAAGGGTAGATTTTCAAAGCCCTACGTGTGTAAATGCCAGGCTTTCTGGAAGGGACGGGCCAGGACAGTGCCATTGATGGCTGTCCCGAACTCGCATGCTGGCCAGCTGCTGGCATGTGTAACTTGGGAGCTGAAGTAATTTGTCAAAAAAAGGAAAAAAAAAAAAAAGAAAAAAGGTAGGGTTTAGGGGGTGGGGAGGAGAGAGGAAAGAGGAGGAAATTTAGATAGGGGAAAGGAAGTTCCTTCCCAGTCCGCTCCTTAATTGGAACAGACTGGGAGGGTACTGGGGAAGGCTGGAATGTGTCGCTGTGTGCAAACATTTGTGTAAGTCTCCCCCCCACCCCCCCCTTGGTGTGCGCTGCCCGCACATACGCGCGTGGATTATAAAGTTCCAGTGCGCATGTGAGCGTGATGCACAAATTTTCTAACATCGCACAACAACAACAGCATTCCATGTGTGCGCACCGGGAAGCACATATTACAAAAACCTACCCCCAATACTGTGCCGCTCTTAATGAGTGGAACACCCTAGCAGGCACATAGAGTTTTACCACGACTTGATAATATGCTAAACCCAAACCATAACACTACTTTGAAGATAAAGATTAAGATTTTAACATTTATGATTATATAATAGGGAGACAGTGAAGGGCTTTTCAGCATGGGTTAATTTTGTCTCTCCACTAGCAACCTGCTATTAAACGTGCAAAGTTCTGAACGATAACTTGTGCATGCTTTTAACTGGTAACCCCAGAAAGAAGGAATTAAAATGATCTAGACCTGATAATACAAGTGTGCATAAGAGTCTTAAAATGGTTTTTCTTGGAAAACAATCAACAGAACCAGGGGTCACGATTTAAAACTCCAGAGAGGAAGACTCAGAACCAATGTCAGAAAGTATTTCTTCATGGAGAGTGGTGAAGGGATGCCTGGAACACCCTTCCGGAGGAAGTGATGAGGGACCAAAACTGTGAAGGATTCAAAGGGGCAGGGGGGATAGAAACTTGTGGATCCATAAAGTCTTGAGGATGTGAATGAAGAGTAGAGGCATGGCGGTGGCTTGCGGGAATGATGGCTACTACCTGATGATTAATAACCTTATTCAATAAACATACACACTGTTAATGCGACTCCAGCATTGCTCTATGCTTCAATGGCAAGAGGAAATGTGGGAAAAAGGATTTGCATTCACAAATAAGCGTGGGAGTAGCCTGCTTGTTGCGGCGGTTACTACCCCAAACCAAATTAGCCTGCTACTTCACTTTCAATGCATATCCAAGCAGCTCTCTGCTTCAATGGCAAGGGGGAATGAAGAAAAGAGGATTTATATTCAGACAACAACCAACAAGGACTAAATTGCACAGGCTGGGTAAACAGATAAGCATAGGAGTAGCCTTATTCAATAAACATACACACTGTTAATGCGACTCCAGCATTGCTCTATGCTTCAATGGCAAGAGGAAATGTGGGAAAAAGGATTTGCATTCACAAATAAGCGTGGGAGTAGCCTGCTTGTTGCGGCGGTTACTACCCCAAACCAAATTAGCCTGCTACTTCACTTCACTTTCAATGCATATCCAAGCAGCTCTCTCTGCTTCAATGGCAAGGGGGAATGAAGAAAAGAGGATTTATATTCAGACAACAACCAAACAAGGACTAAATTGCAACAGGCTGGGTAAACAGATAACATAGGAGTAGCTTGCTTAAATACTGCGCATACTACAAAGTGAAGTAATCAATTAGGCTTGATACTTCACTTTGATGCAGCTTCCAGCACTGCTCTCATACAACAAAGGCGGAGGGGGGGGGGGGGGGTGGAAGAAAAGTTAGAACCAAAAAGTTACCAATAAGGGCCTGACCTCAGCAGTCAGAGTAACAGACAGTAATGAGAAAATAAGTGTGAAAGCGTGCTGGGCAGTACTGGATGGGCCACTTGGTCTTCTTCTGCTCCGTCATTTCTATGTTTCAACATAAGGATGAATTTGGCACATAGAATGTAGATCTAAAGGCTTTCTAAGATACTTGCTTAATCTGGTATTCCATCATAAGAGCCGAATCTAATTGTAATGCTCAGACAGCCTACTTTTTAGTGGAATTGTAACAGTTATTTAATACAGTATCAGAAACCAGGCCAGGAATGGGACTCATACTGACTTTCAAGGCTGCACATTTGTCAGGGTTAAACTTAATTGCTTGTTACGCAGCAACCTGTTTAATCATACAGCAAGCTTGCTGACATACAGCATACTACTGCTACAGAGCTTTAACACCTGCCCTCGCTCTCTTCTTTTCTCCCCCTCGACAGAACAGTTAGCCCTACCTTGTGATGTCAGCTCAGGGTGCTGGCTGATTAAAGGGTGGGGGGGGGGATACCAATTGCCCTTGGATGCCGGGTTCAGCTGGTCTTAGGGCGGACCTCCATCAGACGACTCCCAATGGAAGATGTAGTAGGTAGCCAGGGACCAGCAGAGGTATCGGAGGGACCGAGGCAGGTCCGGACAAGGCAGGGATCCAGAGGCCCGGGCAGCAAGGACGGCCAGACAAGAGTAGGTGACACCCAGTGCAGCAGAAGGCCGAAGCCTAGTAGGCCAAGTCCAGGGAGATACCAGAGGCATGGTCAGGACAGGCTGGAGTCAGGGCAGGCGGCAGAGTAGACAAGGTACAACAGAGCAAGGGTCAAGGCCAGTAATCAGTCCAAAGCGGAGTCCAAGCGTAGCAAGGGTCAAAGCCAGTAATCAGTCCTGAGCATGGTCCAAACGTAGCAAGGGTCAAAGCCCAAATGTAGCAAGTATCAAAGCAGTAATCAGTCCGAGGCAAAGGCTAGGTAGGAACCAGGAACCGAGTCAGGAACAAGGATGAGCAACGAGCACACGACTAGCGTGGAGACCTGTGTGCCAGAGGCAAGGAATGAGTGGCGGGCCCTACCTTAAGTAGCAAGGGCCTGATAATGTCATCATCCAGGGCCATGGGTCAGTTTCCCCGTTGCGGCCCCTTTAAAGGCCAGCAAGGCGTGCATGCGCGCCTTAGGAACAAGCAGGACGTTGGACGGCGGCGTCTCCCCGCAGCACACGTGGAGAGACCCGCCAGGAGCCGGAGAGGTCCGCAGAGGAATCAGGAATGGCCAAGGAGGCAAGGGGTGCAGGAGCGCAGGCGGGCTGCCTATCACCGCCAGTGAGGACGGGCCAGGTCCGGCAGACAGGCACTGGAGGCGAGTAGGCCCAGTCGCAGGCCTGCCACGGGCGGGACACACAACAGCAATGGTGGAAAATCAAAATCTCCTGTTGATCAAAAGTTATCATTCCAAATTTGAAGAGTATAAAAAATTGATGTAGCAAAAAGAAAATACTTCATTAAATGAGACTTCCTCTTAAAAGAGATATTTCACAATGTGAAACATCTTACTTTACTTCGCTTTAAGAGTGTAAATTCTCAACCCTGATCCAGGTTTCAATGCCAGTGATTTAGTCATTTCCTTTACTAGTAAGACTGAGGTACTGAATTCTAAGTTTTTGAAATATTTTTAGTATTAATATTGATTATGATAGGCCACATTTTTTGGGATACTTTTGAAGAAGTTACTGAAAGTGAGATAACTGAAGTAATTAGGAATCTCAATACTAAATTTTAGTCCTATTTTAAAATGCTCCAATGCAGCTTTGAAGTGCTTAAGATCTGACTATGCAGCTTCCGTTGCAAGATTTGTGGAATGTATCTTTAACTGAAGGGTCATATTCCAGAATTATTAAAGACTGCTACCATAAATGTTGTTTTAAAAAAAAGAATCTTGATTTGAAAGATTTTAATAAATATCGGCCCATATTTAATCTTCCATTCTTTCTTTAAAATCTTGAAAAATATGGTCTTAAAAACAATTCCAACTTTTCTTAGATGATCAGTCTAGTCTTAATTTTCACAAATAGGGTTTCGTGCAGGTCATACATAGTAAAGAGAAACTTCATTACTTTCTCTTTTTGATGTCTTTCGAAGGGGGTTTGGATAATGGAAAAAAGTCCTTTTGGTTCTGCTTGATCCTCATTGCAGCTTTTGATATATCAATATCCTGATCTCCTCTTATCTAGACTCAGTGAAATTGATATTGCTAGTAATGTTCATAAATGGTTCTCATCCTTTTAAAGGGGTGTTACCAGAAAGTGGTTTTAAAAATACTGAATCTTCATTATTTGATCTTAAAACTTGGGATCCCTCAGGGTTCGGCTTTGTCCGCTTCCCTGTTTATGTGTACTTAGCACCAATTTGTAAATATTATTGGGCTTCATGTTAATTTCATATATTTGCTGATGACATTCAAATTTATTTACAAATTGATGAGTCAGTGAATGATACATTAGAAAAAATCAAGTCACTTTATCATTACTCTCAAGCAGTAGCCAATTATTGAATAATTTGAACTCTGAATATGAAAAAAACAGAAATCTTGTACCTTACAAAGAATCCTGAGGTAGATCTCCCTTCCAATTTGTTATCAATAAAATCGCTATTCTAATATTAAACAATTACAAAATGTGGGTATTATTATGAACACTCCTTTATCTTTATGTCCACATATAGGACAACTTGTTTGTAATGCATATTATAAGTTACGTTTGATTTGTAAGATTTGCCTGTATATTGAAGAGAATGACCTAAAAACAAAGTACATTTCCTGATTATGACCTCCACTTGATTATTGTAATATCTTATTTTGGGCTTACCACAAATAATATTAAAAGCTTTACCATATGTTCAAAATTGGCAATGAGGATTATATCTGGAATTCCTATATGCCAACATATTTCTCCAACATGAAACAACTTCATTGGCTTCCTATTACTTGGTAAATCAAATTTATTGTTGTCTTTAAGTATTCAGTGGGCTTGTGTCTTCATGTTTTAATGCTGATCTAAAATTATACCAACCTATAAGACCTCTTCTATCGGCATCCAATTACTATTAGAGGTTCTAATCAGTTAGACTGATAAGGCTAGATGAATCACGTGAAATGTTTTGTTCATAATCCAAGGTTCTTTGCTTGGAACTCTTTACCTTGGAGATTTAAAAAAAATAGTCTTCTCTTCTTAGCTTTAGAAAATTACTTTTAACTCATTTGTTTAATTAAGTATATATAATACTTAATTTTTATGATAGAAATAAGTCAAGTATTTTTTATGTTAATTTACTTTTTTATTATTAAATAAGAGGTAACTGCTTTAGTCACACATCAGCAATAGTGAAAGTGTGTGTTATTTATAAAAATTATGTATTTTTTCTATATAAGCAAGCCCTGTATGATATCAACAAAATGTTTACTTTTGTGCAAGTAGATGTCTTAGGAGGAAATGGATATATTAGGCACTGAAGCAGCTAAAAAGAGCAGGTTTGCTTACTGTAAACAGTGTTTTCCATAGTTGGCAGATGAATTAGCCATGCTGTCTGGGACGTCCTCCGGGCGGCTAGGTGGCGGAGCTCTTTTAGAACACTGAGGGGGCCAGTCAAAAACAGTGTGCTCAGCCGAGCGCACTGTATAAACCCTTAGTCAGACGCAAGGTTGAATAGGCGTTAATCAATCCCCTAATGCAATAAGGGGATTAGCGCCTATTCAAACGCATGTCCAACGCGGAGTGAACCTAATAGCGCTCATCCACATGCAAATGCACGTGAAATGAGGTATTATGCATTCACTCCGATGCAAAAAAAAACCACTGTGCGGTCTCGACGCACATTTAGCGATCAGCTATTAATGCCTACCTGGAGTAGGCATTAATAGCTAAGCGCATTTAAAACAAGTACAGAAAGCAGAAAGAAAACTGTTTTCTGTACTTGTACCGATAAACTTCTTATACAACGATCTTCTAACCAGCCTCAATCTGGTGCTAAACACAAACAAACGGAAATTCTCATAATCAGCACCGGAGCATTCTACCCCCCGCCAACATCCAGCAACTCTCCAGACGCCTCAGGATATTCCACCACCACCTCAAGTCAGAGATCTGGGAGTACTACTAGACAACAGACTCAGCCTTAATAAATTCATAAATAACACTACAAAAGAATGCTTCTTTAAATTACATGTGCTAAAGAAACTAAAGCCCCTTCTACTCTACAGGGATTTCCGCACAGTACTCCAAGCCATCATCCTTACCAAATTAGACTACTGTAATTCACTCCTGCAAGGCCCTCCAGCATACACTACCAAACCACTCCAGATGGTTCTGAATGCTACTGCAAGGATCCTTACCAATGCCAAAAAAAGGGACCATATCACCCCAATCCTCCAGCATCTCCACTGGCTTCCCATCAAATATAGGATTCAGTTCAAGACTTGCACGGTGATTCACAAGGCATTACATAACATCTCCCCACTCAACTTAACTTTCCAGCTTCAACTACACTCTTCTAACAAACCAACCAGAAGGGCATACCAGAATAGAATGATCACCCAACCTGCTAAATCTACCCTGAGGAAACGTGCTCTATCCACAGCAGGCCCGTCTCTCTGGAACTCACTACCACTGGACCTCCGCCTTGAACCGTGCCATACTACTTTCAAAATGAAACTCAAGACTTGGCTTTTCCATCAAGCTTTCCCAGAGAGCTAAAAGGAAGAAGAACAAACTTTCAGCCTTGTCTTACAGCATTATTGTAATGTTCATATTGCGTCAGTTATATGTTTCAAGTTGTTTTCTAAGTTGATCTTAGTTGTTTCATAATAGATTTTACCTTGATTATTATCCGTTCATTATATTCGATATGTTCCATGTAAACCGCCTCCCCGGCGATAGTTATTTCTGTTAAATGTGAACCGGAGTGATATGTATTGTATACAGGAACTTCCGGTATATAAAAACCAAAAATAAATAAATAAAATAAATAAACTAGGCGTCGATTTTCATAACCGGCAGATGGCTGAGTTAGTAAAAGCGATCGGGTTCTTGTTAGCAAGGAGGCACTAGGGACGAGCAAGCGACCCTAGCGCCTCCTTGCTAATGCGACCCCTAATTTAAATGTTGCATGGCGCCCTCCTTGGAGGCGCCTGGGGTGCGTTAAGAAAGCGGGCGCTGACTGTTCAGCACCCGCTTTCTACACACATTTATTGCATCGGCCCCTGAGTCTTTTAGTGTAGTGTGCCTGCTTGGCTCCTCCCCCGCTTCCCTCAGTCTCCTCAGTCCGTGTCCAAGCAGAAGATAAGTAGTAAGAACTGTCCGGGGAGGTGGGAGGGTCAGCATGGCTAATTCATCTGCTATCTACGGAAAACACCGTTTACGGTAAGCAAACCTGCTCTTTTCCCGTAGATAAGCAGCATGAATTATCCATGCTGCCTGGGAGTCCCCAGCTGGCTTGAGCACATGTTCTTGATCATGTTCCAATGATGGGTGTAGGTAGTGGGCTCAAGACAGTAGTTACGGTATGCGGACAGTTCATCTTTTGACCTTGCAGTCTTGAGAAGTGCTCACCTTGAGGATTACTATGCCCACGTCTGTGTTGGCTGCGGTGTGCTTGTCCAAGCAGTAGTGAGAGGTGAATGTTTGTAGCAAGGACCAGGTGGGCAGCCTTGCAAATGTCCAGAATGGGCAAGTCATGAAGGTGAGCTATGGAAGCAGCCATAGCCCGGACTTGGTGTGCCTTTGGGGATGAAGACAAAGACTCTGAGTGTTTCTGATAGCAGAATTGTCTGCAGTTTGAGATCCAAGACGAAAGGGTTCTTTTGGAAACTGGTAGTCCTGGAGCATTAGGGTTAAATGATATGAAAAGTTGGTAGGCCCTGCAATCATTGTGCGTTCTGCGTTTATAGTAAGCGAGTGCCTGCTTACAATCCAGCATGTGTAGTCTACGCTCTGCCTCATTACTATGTGGCTTAGGGTAGAAGGATGGAAGGGTAATAAACTGGTTGAGGTGGAAAACTGAGACCACTTTAGGAAGGAAAGTGAGATGTGTACATAACATAACCTGTCGTGATAGAACTCCAGATATGATGAGTAGTGTACCAGGGCTTGCAGCTCACTGACACATCCCGTGGAGGTGATTGCAACTAGAAAACAGCACCTTCCAGGAAAGGAACCTGGGATGACAAGTATCCAGTGGTTCAAAGGGTGGCAACATCAGTTGCTCCAGCACAACATTTAAATCCCATGGCATGGGAGGCTTCTGGATCGAAGGACGGAGACGTAAAACTCCTTTCATGAATCTTGAAATGAGCAGGTGACAAGAGATTGGACCTTCGTTATGCAGAGAGTGATAAGCTGCTATGGCACTGAGGTGAACTATGATGGAGGCCGTGGCTAGCCCCTTCCGGTAGAGTAAATGGAGGTAGTCCAATAACCGCTCTGGTGGACAGGTGAGCAGGTCTGTCCCACTGTCGGAGCACCAAGAGGCATAACGGGCCAATTTTGTCAATAATTTATTCTTGTGGAGGTCTTTCTGGAGGAAAGCAAGATATCTTGCAGCTGAGGTGAAAGGTTCAGGTGATGGAGTAACTGCCTTTCAATCTCCATGCAGTGAGATTCAGAGAGGAGTGGAGCAGATGGAGGAGGGAGCCTCCCTCTAGGGTGAGGAGGTGAGGGCTGTTGCCCAGGGGTATTGGATAGTCCACTGATAGTCGAATCAGATACGAGTAGCACAGTTGTCTGGGCCATGCTGGGGTGATAAGAATGAGGTCTGCATTATCAGAGATGCATTTCTGGACTGTGCGAGAGATAAGAGGCATGGGGGGGAAAGGCGTACAGCAGCCCCCCGTCCAGTTAATGAGGAACACATCCTGCACTAATCTCTGGGAGCTGGGGAACACCGAGCAGAAGGTCTGTACCTTGCAACTGAGTTCTGTAGCGAAGAGATCGATGCGTGGCAGGCCCCAGGTCTGAAAAAGGCTGTCTGCCATATCCTGATGGAGTTCCCACTCATGGGGGTGAAAGATTCTGCTCTGTCATTGTTGATGTCTGGCAGTTAGGTGGCCTGTAGGATGATGGATTTGCTGGTCACCCATTCTAGGATCCTCACCACTTCCCTGCAAAGGTTCCAGGAACTGGACCCTCCTTCCTTGTTTATGTAGAACATGGCCACCTGATTGTTTGTGTGGACCATGACTGTTTTTCCTCGGACTGTTGTCTCAAAGGCTCAGAGAGTGTTCCGAATGGCTCATAAGCTCCAGCAGGTTGATCTGTTGCATTCATTCCCAGGCAGACTATAGACCTTGAGTTTGCAGGTGGACTAGGTGAGTGCCCCATCCCCTGGTGGAAGCATCGTGGTGAGTATGGTGTGATGTGCCGGGGATGCAGGGAAGCTCTTATTGTGAGAGCTGTTGACATCAACCATCAGTTTAAGTCCTGCTTCATGCTGGAAGTCATGGTGACCAGTGTGGAAAGATGGTTGGAGAATTGGTTCCATTGGGTTTTCAGGCCCCTTGCAGATGCCGCATATGGAGGTGGGTGTGGGAACAACATAGATAGCTGCTGCCATGTGGCCGAGGACTGTCAATACTTGGCAAGCAGGGGCAGTGGCAGACTGCTGGAGGCGGTTGGCGAGCGATGTTAGGGTGAGAGCTCGGGTCTCCAGAAGGAAGGCTCTGTCTCGAGAGGTGTCTATATGAGCTTCAATGAATAGCAAGACTTGAGAAGGTTGCAGATTTGATTTCTCATAGTTGACCATCAGACCTAAGTTGTCAGGCATTGGATGGTAGTGAGGAGAATGGCTTGCAGGAGGGACGGGCTGGGGGACACCAGTAGCCAATCGTCTAGATAAGAGAATATTTGGATCCCTCGGCATCGAAGGTGAGCCACCGCTACCTCTAGGCATTTGGTGAAAACTCTGGGGGCTGAGGAGAACCAAATAGGAGCACCTTGTACTGAAAATGACGGCCATTGGCCGTAAAGCAGAGGTACCTCCAGGACGCCGGATGCATTGTTATGTGCGAATAGGCATCCTTGAAGTCCAGGGAACACATCCAATCGCTGGATTGCAGGAAGGGCAGAATGGACATGAGTGACGTCATCTTGAATTTTTCTGTCGTCAAATGTTTGTTGAGTGCTCTAAGATCTAGGATGGGACGTGACCCTCCCGACTTCTTGGGTATGAGGAAGTATTGGGAACAGAAACCCTTGTGGGGCTCAGATACAGTGTTGTTGGAGTAAGCTGTTGATCTCCAGGTGCAGTTGGCTGCAGTGCACTGATAGGTGTGTTTGGCGCAGTAGGTGAGGAGTGGGAGGGATGGAGCTCTCCTGTACGATTCAGAGGACCCAGAGGTCGGATGTGATTGTTTTCCATGCTTTCAGAAAATGGGAGAATCTGCCCCCAACCAGGAGCGGTAGCGGTGGGGATTGCACCCTAAAAACCCTGGGAAGGTTTAGGGGGATTGGGATCCTGCGAGGTCTAGGTTGCCTCTGAGCATGCTGACACTGTCGAGGAGTTTGTGTCTGGGAAGACTGAGGTCGAGAGGTAGCGTATTGTGGAGGCCGGGGGGCAGGATACAGTCTGAAAGGAAACCTCTGATAATAAGGTTTGTGGTATGATTGGAAATACTGCCTCGAGGATGTCGGGTCAGAGGGGGAAGCCAGGGACATGACTGCCATCTTTTATTCTTTCAGCTGTGCCACTGTTTCCCTGAATCTGTCTCCGAAGAGGTTATCAGGGAGACACAGTAGGTCTGTGAGTTTCTCATGTACATCTTCTCGGATGGCACTGGCTCACAGCCATGTGAGACGCCGGGTCGTAATTGCATTGGCCGTGGATTTGGAAGATGTTTCGAATCCCTTGTACACGGTTTCTTATAATGTCTCAGGCCCTCTTCCATGTTATGGAATTCTTCTGGAAGGTGATGGTCTGGGGATGCCTCTTGAAGCAAAGGCTTCAAGGACTGCAAACACTCAAAAAGATATTGGGTGATGATGATTTGGTGTTGCTGTATTTTTGCGTTAAGCATTCCAGACTGAGGCCTTTTTGCCAAAGTTGTCTAGATATTTTGAGTCCTTCCCAGGAAGGGTGTTGGAATGAAGGCGAGATTTTCTAGCTTTCTGCATAGTGGACTCTACGACCACGGATGTATGAGGAAGCTGTATGTTATATGCAGATTGTCGCATACAAAACTTGAGGTCCATCTTCCTAGAAGTGGATGGGCCTGAAAAAGGAGTCTCCCAGGCCCTGTTCATAACAGAATCCAACACCTCGTGTGAAGGTAAAGCTGTGCGTTCCGCAGGGTTTTCAAATATCTTTAGGATGTCCAGGATATCAGCTTTCGGGTCCAGAACCATTCTTGTTTCTATGTTGAGGCATTGTCCTACCTTTTCAAGTCCTCTGGAGGAGAGACTGGCTCAGGCTGGTCCTCCAGAGGATCGGAGGGGTACCCTGTTGAGGATCCTGGCGATGTTGATGTTTGGTAAGACTGATCACCAGGAGTATGAGATGACGGAGGCTGTGCGGGGGAAGGCCCTGGGCTGGGGCTGTCCTGTGGGGAAGTGGGAGCTTCCCACTGCGCTACAGGTAGACATCCACTCTGTTCCTCTACTGTGGTGAGAAACTGGGAGAGGATTAGCGAAATTTGAGTCATTACCTGTGAGACTAAGGTGAGCTGAGTGGTTCGCTGGGCTGAGGTGTCATATCCCTGAGTGGAGGCTGCGGCAGTAAAGCAGATTACTGAATGTCCGTGTTTGGACTTCTGGGCAATGGCGTCAGGGGTCTTTTCTGCCTTTTGTGCGAAGCCTCATATAAACATGATGTTCTAGAAGTTGAGGAAGTAGGAGAGATGTCCAGTGAGGAGGATGCCACATCCAAGTCGACTGTTAGGAAAGGCGAGGGTTCCCTAGGCCTCTTGTGCCCTGTGACATGCTTCTTTGTTTGGAGCTTTTGTTGATATATACATTGATGTAGACTGGTGCCGGTGCATCGGCGTCGATTTGCTTTGATGCGCATGCTTTGAGCCCAAAGCATGGCTCCTACTTCCTGCATTGGACGCATCGATTGTACGTCGCAGCCCCATCACCACTCGACGTGGATGCCATCTTCAACGCTCTCGACACGTGTTCTGCACCGTGCGTCGGCGTCAGTGTCGTTAGCCTCGATGTCGACAGAGACGAAGCTGGAGGACCCACCAAAGCAGCCCGTGGAAGCATCGACTCCTTGGAAGGTTGGGGAGGACCGTGCAGACTCCTCTGAGGGGGCATAGAACCCATAAGCTGCCTCTATCAATTTTTGGATTTTAGCCGCTCTCTACCTCTGGGTGTGGGGGGGACATGGGGCCGCAGTCCCTACAGGCAGTCTGGTCATGGTTGGGACCCAGGCAGAGGTAACACTGGTCATGTCCGTTGGCGACGGACATGATCTTACCACATTGGCAGAATTTAAATCCTGGTGGTCGCGGCATCTCAGGTAATCGACGACATATATCAGGTTTAGATGAATAAGAAACCTGAGCTATTGAGATTTTTCTGTAAAACCTTTTTTTTTTTTTTAATTTCAGTCAAAACTTTCTCTGAGGAGAATGAGAGCTCCGTGTGCTGCTAGGCTCGTGAAAAAAAACGGACTGAGGAAACTGAGGCAAGCGGGGGAGGAGCCAAACAGGCATACTACACTAAAAGACTCAGTGTTCTAAGAGAGCTCCACCACCTAGCCGCCCAGAGGACGTCCCAGTCAGCATGGCTAATTCATGCTGCTTATCTACGGGAAAATATATGTTGTTTTGTATTGGTTTTTTTACAGACTTATGTGCTTTGCATTATTTTTTATTTTTTGATGTATTTTTACGATCATTTTATTCTGAACCACTTAGAAATTGGATAAGTTGTATTTAAATATTTCAAATAAAGCATAAATAAATAGATAAATAAATGGTAGACAGACACTCATTAAGTCTGCTTACGGAAGCCCAGTAATCTTCTCTCACTGACAGATACAGCTGAATATTGTTGCGACCTTGACGTGAAATGTGGACCCCTGGCCTGAGTTGGGATTGACACAACCTGGGAGGAAGGCCTACTGCAGGTTCCCAATGTCAAGAGGCGAGGCTGGTGGAAGACAGGGGCTTGCTGGAGCTTCACCATTACCAACCCCATTCCCCGCAGGTTGAGCCCTTGGGTGTCGGGGCCGGCTGGACTTAGGTAGGCCTCTGTGTAGAAGCTCCAACAAAGTAAAGAAGCGAGATCCAAGGAGTGGCTGTGGCAAGGCAGGGAGAGGTCCGATCCGAAGTCCTGGGCAGGTGGCAAGCAAGTAGTGTGAAGTTGATCCAAAGTCCTAAGCTAGGGAGGTCCATCCGAGGGGAGAAGGAATAGGAAGCTGGAACGGGGTCCGGAAAGCTGGAGCGGGTACTGGAAGACAGGAGCAGGTACTGGAAGGCTGAAAAAAGCAGGATCCCATGAGGAATACAGCACAAGGAGACTCGTTGCCAAGTCGTGGAGGTGCTGTGGAATCAGGCCTAAATAGGCCATAAGAACATAAGAAATTGCCATGCTGGGTCAGACCAAGTCCACCAAGCCCAGCATCTTGTTTCCAACAGAGGCCAAACCAGGCCACAAGAACCTGGCAATTACCCAACACTAAGACAGGACAGATGATGTTCATGGCTGAGCCCGCGGGTGATTCCGCCGCTGGCCTTTAAGTCACAGCCATAGCCGCGCACATGCGTGCATAGGGGAAGGGCCCAGCCGGCTGGGAAGCTGGCGGCATCCTGCGCGCCGGAGGAGACCCAGCACAGGGGAAAAAGAAGGCAGAGTAGTTGTGGCGCGTCGAGGAGGGCCCGGGGATAGGCAGCCTGACAGTGCGGCGTTGGGGGATGCAAGGAGCCAGTCGGTGAGTGCAACAGTACCCCTTCCTCTAGGGCCTCCCCCCCCCCCCCGGGGGTTTGGTTTCCCAGGATGGGAGTAATTAAATTGCTTAAGTAGGTTCTTATCTAGTATGTTAGCGGCCAGTTCCCAGGAATTCTCTTCTGGGCCAAAGCCCCAGGATAATAGGTATTCCCATCTTTGTCCTCTTTTCCTTATATCCAGGATGTCATGGACCTGGTAGATGGACTTTTCTT
Source organism: Rhinatrema bivittatum (assembly GCF_901001135.1). Classification (NCBI taxonomy): domain Eukaryota; kingdom Metazoa; phylum Chordata; class Amphibia; order Gymnophiona; family Rhinatrematidae; genus Rhinatrema; species Rhinatrema bivittatum. The sequence goes on along the minus strand of NC_042618.1, from coordinate 262,815,716 downwards.
TGGCTGTTTAAGGTTGAGGCTTGGGAGGAGTTCGAGAGGGCCAAGATAACACCAGAGGCTTCAAAAGGGAGGCGTGAAAGGAACTGTGAATCCTCAGGGACGGAGCTATTTATTTAAAGTCTTTTATAAACCGTTATTTACCATCACAATGGTTTACAGGAAAGCACAAATCATAACATAAATTAATCAACATTAAATAAAAATGTGAAAAAAGATTCGGTAACAATGTGTGTTCAAATATACAGCTATATGCAGAGTTAGTTTGACTTGTCCTAGTGAAACCTGTGTCATATTCTAACTTTACAAAGTTAACAGCTAGACGTAGCTGGTAGGTGACGGGTCCCAGTTGACGGAGCACGGAAAAGGGACCGATATAGCGAAATGCCAGGCGCATGAACGGAAGCTTCAGGTGGATATATTTGGTGCTGAGCCAGACCCTTTCGCCGGTTCTGAAGTGTGGAGCAGGTCTTCGGTGGGCATCAGTGGTTTTCTTGGCTCTTTGACCGGCCTTCAGTAGGAGAAGCTGAGTGCGTTCCCAAAGATGGTGCAATTCATGCGCTGTTAAATGGGCAGCAGGAGAGGGCACTGTCAAGGGTAAAGGCAGCGGAGGGAGAGGCTGCCGCCCATAGACCAGCAGGAAAGGCGAGGATTTGGTGGCGGAGGAGACATGGGAGTTCAATTCGAATTCCGCCCAAGGGAGTAGGGAGTCCCAGTCATTTTGTTGTAGGTTGACATAGCTGCGGAGGAACTGTTTCAGGGTCCAGTTAGTCCTCTCCGCTTGACCGTTGGCTTGCGGGTGGTATGCAGTTGTAAAATCCAAGGCGATATCGAATTGTTTGCAGAGAGCCCTCCAGTAGTGGGCAGTAAATCATGTTCCTCGGTTGGAGACCATATATTTCGGGAGACCGTGTAGCCAGAAGACAAGTTGTACAAAGAGCTGCGCCAGCTGTGGAGCGGAGGGAAAGCCAGGTAGGGTGACGAAATGCGCCATCTTGGCGAAGCAGTTGACCACAATCCAGATGACGGTCTTGCCCTCAGAAGGTGGTAAGTCCTCAATAAAGTCCATGGCAATATACGACCACGGTTCAGCAGGAGCTGGTAACGGTTGTAACAGACCCCAGATTGGACCCGACAGGGGTTTTTGCTGGGCTCAGACTTGACAGGAATCCGTCCTGACCATGGGCCACCAATAGAATCGCAGGACTGTGGCAAGGGTGTGGGCTTGTCCAGGGTGCCCCGCGGTGCAGGAGTCATGGGCCCAGTGCAGGATTTTGCTGCGAAGTCTGCGAGGAACTACCATTTTCCCCAGAGGTACGGAGATGGTAGCCAACAGGAGAACTCGCGCTGGATCTACGATATGGCGAGGAGGATCGGCGATGTCTTCAGGAGTGAAAGCGCGGGAGAGGGTGTCTGCTTTGACATTCTTAGCCGCTGGGCGTTAACACAGAGTGAAATTAAAGCGGGTAAAAAAGAGCGCCCAACAGGCCTGGCAAGGGTTCAACCACTGGGCTTGATGAAGGTACTGTAAATTCTTATGATCCGTGTATACCGTGATGGGGTATTGGGATCTGTCCAACCAGGGGCGCCATTCCTCGAAGGCAAGCTTGATCGCCAGAAGTTCTTTGTCGCCGATTCCTTAGTTCTGTTTTGCCGGCAAGAACTGTCTAGAATAGAAGGAACACAGATGGAGCATGCCAGTAGAAGAGTATTGGCTTAATACCACCCCTACTCTTTCGGAAGAGTCGTCGACCTCAAGGACAAAGGGGCACAGTGGATCGGGATGCTGGAGGAAAGGTTCTTGGAGGAAAGTGGTCTTTAGACGCTGAAAGGCCATTACGGCTTCTGGAGGCCACAGTTTAGGTGTCATGCCCTTGCGGTTCAGGGCAGTAATCGGGGCTACAAGTTTGGTGTAATTGTGGATAATTGCTCGTTAATAATTAGCGAACCCAAGAGATTGCCAAACAGCCCATGACCTGTCGGTTGTGGCCACTCCTGGATGCTCTTAAGCTTTTCTGGGTCCATGCGGAATCCGTTTCTGGAGACAATATACCCTAGGAAGGGTAGGCTTTCCTTCTCGAAAGAGCACTTCTCTAGTTTAGCGAAGAGCTGGTGGTCTCGAAGATGTTGAAGTACTCAGGCAACATCCTGGCGATGGGTTCGGAGAGTACTGGAAAAAACTAAAATGTCATTCAAATATATGATGACACACTTATACAACAGGTTGCGGAAGATCTCATTCATCATATTCTGAAAACAGCCAGGGCATTGTAGAGTCCGAATGGCATGACTAAGTACTCATAGTGCCCATCGCAAGTATTAAAGGCTGTGTTCCACTCATCACCCTCCCGGATGCGGATAAGGTTATAGGCTCCCCGCAGGTCAAGTTTGGAGAAGATCCGGGCTCCTGTAGGTGTAACGATTCCTCTGGTCGGTGGACTCCAAACTCCTTCTCTCCAGATCTAGTCTTGGAGGAGCTTTCCTGGCCACTTGAAAAACTCAATTAGCAGTCATATACAATTTTTCTCTACAAGTCCCCAGGCGGGGTTTGAACCGTCCCAGGCGTGGTTGGAAGGTAGATGCCCTCCCTGCTGAGCCAGCGGCTTAACTAACAAAGGCTCGCTTCAAATGTTCACCTTAAGTCTCTAGCCTTGCTTTTCAGTCCTCAGTGCCATCCAAGAGAAAACAAAACTCAGTCTCAATACATTCTCAAAAAGTCAAAGTCTGGCTCAATGGGCCTAACTGCCACCTCCCACCATACCTCAGGGATATCACGCTTGTCCCAAGAGATATAACCACCCGCTTGGCAGTTCCTGGTGAAGTATCCTTAAAGTAAGCAAATCCAAACAAATAGGAGCTTTTTGTAGGCACGAGCTCACCTTCTTTGTGATCACAGTTGCTGTCCTCCTTCACTTACAGCTGTAGCGGGAACATCCAGACTCAAAGTCTCCCAGAGTAAAAAGGTAGTAAAGTCCTTCCTCCTCAGTCCCCGGCAGGAGACAGAGTGCTCTGCTAGGGAATCCTTTTTATACTGTGTAAACTCCTCCAGTAGTACAGGATTGGCTCGTGGGGCCCCAACCTCTGTTTGGCCATCCCCCTGTAGCCAGGGATTGGCTTCTGGAGCTCCACCCTTTATTTCCCACACCTGTAGCTTTTCTGTCTCTATAGTTACCGGGGAAGGAACCAGGGTTCTTCCTTGACTTGGTGTCGCTGTCTTTTTCCTCCCCCCTTTTCTAGGATTTTTGGTTCCGGGGTTTTTAGCCTATATCTCTGGGTTGGGGCAGACCCCGTCACAGTAGGCGATCAAATAATTCAGCAATGAGAGGCAGGGGATAACAGTCTTTCAGTGTGATGGCGTTGAGACCCCTGTAGTCAATACAGGGACGGAGTGAACAATACTTTTTAGACACAAAAAAGAGCCCGCTCCGGCAGGAGATGTGGATTTACGGATGAATCACTTGGCTAAATTTTCCTGTATATAGTTGGACATAGCCCTGGTATCAGCCAGGGATAGTGGGTAGACCCGACACCAGGGTGGTTCGGCATTAGGCAGGAGGTTGATGGCACAGTCAAATAAGCAATGCGGAGGCAGGGTATCTGCGCCTTGCTTGGAAAATACCTCCGCATGGGGGCATCGCCTGGCAGGAAGGAGCACCGTGGAGAGACAGTGGTGGGTCATGGGTGACTTTAGACACGAGTCCTGACAGATGGTACCCCACTGCGAGAGTTGCGAGGATGCCCAATCAAATTGTGGAGAATGTTTCCGTAACCAGGGCAGACCAAGTACCACAGGATGGATGAAGCGGTCAATGAAGTGGAAGGTTATACTCTCCTCGTGCAGAGCATCGGTGTGGAGAATGAGCGGGGTGGTAGTATGGGAAACTTTGCCTGGTAGAGGCTCCCCAGAGATGGAGGAAAGTACAAGAGGCACCGGGGCAAGGTGAGTAGGAATCCGGATGTGTTGAACTAGCTGTTTGAGGATGAAGTTGCCTCCAGACCCGGAGTCCACCTGTTACGAATGGGCTCCGGTCAGGAGTCGTGAACACCACCCAGAAGGGTGGCTCCAGGTGGAGAGAGACAGGAATGGCTAGAAACAGTGTCTGGGTCCAGGCTGGGTCAGGGCAGGCGGCAAGTAGCAGTGTCTGGGTCCAGGCTGGGTCAGGGCAGGCGGCAAGTAGTAGTGTCTGGGTCCAGGCTGGGTCAGGGCAGGCGGCAATAGCAGTGTCTGGGTCCAGGCTGGGTCAGGGCAGGCGGCAGATAGCAGTGTCTGGGTTCAGGCTGGGTCAGGGCAAGGTAGGTCAGAAGGCCCGTAGGCCACACACACACAGAAGGCCCGTAGGCCACACACAGTAAGCAGGGCAAGGCAGGTCAGAAGGCCCGTAAGGCCACACACACACAGAAGGCCCGTAGGCCACACACAGTAAGCAGGGCAAGGCAGGTCAGAAGGCCCGTAAGGCCACACACACACAGAAGGCCCGTAGGCCACACACGTAAGCAGGGCAAGGCAGGTCAGAAGGCCCGTAAGGCCACACACACACACAGAAGGCCCGTAGGCCACACACAGTAAGCAGGGCAAGGCAGGTCAGAAGGCCCGTAGGCCACACATACACAGAAGGCCCGTAGGCCACACACCGTAAGCAGGGCAAGGCAGGTCAGAAGGCCCGTAGGCCACACACAGTAAGCAGGGCAAGGCAGGTCAGAAGGCCCGTAGGCCACACACACACACAGAAGGCCCGTAGGCCACACACCGTAAGCAGGGCAAGGCAGGTCAGAAGGCCCGTAGGCCACACACACACAGAAGGCCCGTAGGCCACACACAGTAAGCAGGGCAAGGCAGGTCAGAAGGCCCGTGGCCACACACACACAGAAGGCCCGTAGGCCACACACAGTAAGCAGGGCAAGGCAGGTCAGAAGGCCCGTAGGCCACACACACACACAAGGCCCCTAGGCCACACCGTACAAGGTAGCAGGCCCAAAGGTACACCCAGAGCAAGGCAAGGTAGAAGGCCCGAAGGCCGCGCAAGGCAAGGCAAAGCAAGGAATGAATAAGGCCCGAAGGCCGCGCAAGGCAAGGCAAAGCAAGGAATGAGGCCCGAAGGCCGCGCAAGGCAAGGCAAGGAATAAGGCCCGAAGGCCGCGCAAGGCAAGGTCCTGGGACCAAACGCACAGCAAGCAGGGAAGGAAGGCTAGAGCAGGGAGCCCAGGCGAGCTCGATGCCGAAGCACTGAGGAAACTGTCAGGCAGGGTTATAAGGGACAGCCCAGAACATAGAGTGGACAGGGGAGATGGACTGGGCCTGTCAGGAGAGCCAGCACTAGAGGGACCCCTGGTGGTGAGGCGGTTGCACTGCAGCCATAGCCGTAACAGTACCCCCTCCTCAAGGCCTCCCCCTCCTCCTGGGTCCCATCTTAGCAGGGGGTACACAATAATGAAGTCAGACCCCTCCTGGGGCGATGCGGCAGGTTCAACTCCTTCCCGAGGCAGCAAGGCAGTCCATAACCCTTCCTGGAGTAATAAGGCAGACACAACCCCAACCTGGGGCAGCAACATAGTCCATAACCCCTCCTGGGACAAGGCGGCAGAGTTAGACCCCTCCTGGGGTAGCAGAGGCGGTGCAGATTTCCATAACCCCTCCTGGGGTGACAAGGGGAACATAAACCCCACCTGGGGCAGCGAAATAGTCCGTAATCCCTCCTGAGACGACAGCAGGACTGGTCCGGACCCCTCCAGGGTCGGCATCAGGGCCGGCACAGACTCCTCCAGGGTCGGCGACAATAGGACCAGTACGGACCCCTCCCGGGTCGGCAGCTGGACCGGTACAGCAGGCTCAGATGGTTGAGTAACAAAGTCTGTTGGCAGGCCCGGTTCGGACCCCTCCGGGGACTGCAGCAGGACCGGTTCGGACCCCTCCGGGGACGGCAGCAGGACCGGTTCAGCAGGCTCGGATGGCTGAGTCAGAAAGTCTGTCAGTAGGACCGGTTCGGTCCCCTCCGGGGACGGCAGCAGGACCGATTTGGACCCCACCGGGGACGGCAGCAGGACCGGTTCGAGCCCCTCTGGGTGGCAGCAGGACCGGTTCGAGCCCCTCCGGGGGCGGCAGCAGGACCGGTTCAGTAGACTCAGATGGCTGAGTCAGAAAGTCTATCAGTAGGACTGGTTCGGACCCCTCCGGGGACGACAGCAGGACCGGTTCGGACTCCTCCGAGGACGGCAGCAGGGCCGGTTCGAGCCCCTCTGGGGGGAGCAGCAGGACCGGTTCGAACCCCTCCGGGGACGACACAGCAGACTCAGGTTCTTCTCGGGGTAGTGCAGCAGGCTTGGACCCCTCTCGGGGCGAAGCAGCAGGCTTGGGCCCCTCTCGGGGTGAAACAACAGGCTCGAACTCTTCTCGGGGTGAAACAGCAGGCTTGGACCCCTCTCGGGGTGAAACAGCAGGCTTAGACTCTTCTCGAGGGAATGCAGCAGGCTCGGACCCCTCTCGGGCGATGTAGCAGGCTCGGACCCCTCTCGGGGTGAAACAGCAGGCTTGGACTCTTCTCGAGGTGAAACAGCAGGCTCGGACCCTTCTCGAGGTGAAACAGCAGGCTCGGACCCTTCTCGAGGTGAAACAGCAGGCTCGGACCCTTCTCGAGGTGAAACAGCAGGCTCGGACCCCTCTCGGGGTGAAACAGCAGGCTTGGACCCTCTCGGGGTGAAACAGCAGGCTTGGGACCCTCTCGGGGTGATGCAGCAGGCTTGGACCCCTCTCAAGGCGATATAGCAGGCTCGGACCCCTCTCGGGGCGATGTAGCAGGCTCGGACCCCTCTCGGGGTAGTGCAGCAGGCTCGGACCCCTCTCGGGGTAGTGCAGCAGGCTCGGCCCCTCTCGGGGTAGTGCAGCAGGCTCGGGCCCCTCTCAGGACGATGTAGCAGGCTTGGACCCCTCTCGGGGTGAAACAGCATTCTCGGACCCCTCTCGGGGGAGCAGCAGGGTTAGAAGTAGTGCGCATGGAAGACACAGATTGGACTGCCGTGGGCTTGATACCTGGAGCCAAAGTCTGAAGCTCCTGATTTTGTTTCTGGAGGAGCAGTTTAGAGAAGGCACAGGCAGTTCTAGGACGTCTAGGGAAGGTGCTCGTTAGTGTCTCAACAGCAGCTGTGGGAAGCAGAGCCCTGCTAGAGTTAATCAACTCTCTCCGTTTTAGAGAAACCTGTTCCCGAGGCTCTAGCACTGGTGTCACAGAAGCCTTCTTGGCCAGGTAAGTCCTGGGTTTTTCTATCCACAAACTGCCAGCTAAAATGTCTGTTTTAGTAAAGCCAAAAGCAGAATACCGGTTAGGAGAGTGATTGTTTTTTCTAATGGAACAGCTGGTCCTAGAGCAGCACAACGGGGGCAGGGTTTGCCTGGTGGTAACAGACATGGAAGACAGGAGCATTTCCACCACCCTGGTTTAGGATTTAGACAATTTAAACATTCCTGATAGACTGAGACGTTCCTCTTATGACAACTACTGCATACCCAGTGTTCTTGGTCTGAGAGTTGACAGGCAAGACAGTTCTTGTAACTGGGATAATTCAAAGTCTGGCAACAAGCACAGACATAAAAACTTGGACGCTGAGGCATAATGTGAGTAGAAGGAAAAAGAAAAAATTGGCTCACCGGTAGTACCAAGACCTATCTCTTCCCCTGGAAATTGGTGGCTTCGGCATACTGTTACGAATGGGCTCCGGTCAGGAGTCGTGAACACCACCCAGAAGGGTGGCTCCAGGTGGAGAGAGACAGGAATGGCTAGAAACAGTGTCTGGGTCCAGGCTGGGTCAGGGCAGGCGGCAAGTAGCAGTGTCTGGGTCCAGGCTGGGTCAGGGCAGGCGGCAAGTAGCAGTGTCTGGGTCCAGGCTGGGTCAGGGCAGGCGGCAGATAGCAGTGCCTGGGTTCAGGCTGGGTCAGGGCAAGGCAGGTCAGAAGGCCCGTAGGCCACACACACACAGAAGGCCCGTAGGCCACACACAGTAAGCAGGGCAAGGCAGGTCAGAAGGCCCGTAGGCCACACACACACACAAAGCGCGTAGGCCACACACAGTAAGCAGGGCAAGGCAGGTCAGAAGGCCCGTAGGCCACACACACACAGAAGGCCCATAGGCCCACACAGGAAGCAGGGCAAGGCAGGTCAGAAGGCCCGTAGGCCACACACACACAGAAGGCCCGTAGGCCACACACAGTAAGCAGGGCAAGGCAGGTCAGAAGGCCCGTAGGCCACACACACACAGAAGGCCCTTAGGCCACACACCGTACAAGGTAGCAGGCCCAAAGGTACACCCAGAGCAAGGCAAGGTAGAAGGCCCGAAGGCCGCGCAAGGCAAGGCAAAGCAAGGAATGAATAAGGCCCGAAGGCCGCGCAAGGCAAGGCAAGGAATAAGGCCCGAAGGCCGCGCAAGGCAAGGCAAGGAATAAGGCCCGAAGGCCGTGCAAGGCAAGGCAAGGCAAGGAATAAGGTCCGAAGGCCACGCAAGGCAAGGTCCTGGGACCAAACGCACAGCAAGCAGGGAAGGAAGGCTAGAGCAGGGAGCCCAGGCGAGCTCGATGCCGAAGCACTGAGGAAACTGTCAGGCAGGGTTATAAGGGACAGCCCAGAACATAGAGTGGACAGGGGAGATGGACTGGGCCTGTCAGGAGAGCCAGCACTAGAGGGACCCCTGGTGGTGAGGCGGTTGCACTGCAGCCATAGCCGTAACACCACCAAGGCCAGAGTGTGGAATTCTTGACCGTCTACCTTGAGAGAAATGGGTAGGGTGAGAGGGGGATCGGGAGATGTCAGGCCCAGGAAAAGTCCCCCAATATGACCTAGGCCCATGCGTTTCCCGGGTGTACCGGGATTTGAGCCAGAAGGTACCCTCCCTCACCGCAATACAAGCATAGTCCTGCACGATGATGTCGGAGTGGTTCCTCAGTAGTCAATCGGCCACAGCCCAGTTGCATGGATTCTTCAGAGGCAACCTTGGTTGGACTAGCAGTTTGTTTGGGAGAGGGCAAGCGCTGAGGAACTCGGGTAGGCAGAGGAAGTCTCTTGGGAGCATGTAACTCCCGGGATCGCTCCTGGAGTCAGCGATCTATCTGCTTGACCAGTTTTATGAGGCCATCCAGCAAGGGGGGCAGCTCTCGGGCTGCCAACTCATCCTTAATCCGACCAGCCAGGCCATCCAAAAAGATTGAGCATAGACAATCCTCGCCCCAGTGAAGTTCCGATGCCAGGGTGCGAAACTCGATGACAAAGACCGTTAGGGAATGGGACCCTTGACGTAGGTGCAACAAGGAGGTACTAGAGATAGACTGCCTCCCGGGATCATCGAAGACGGTGCGGAAGAGTGGGAGGAAGCACTGCAAGTCCTGCAACACTGGATCAGCTCACTCCCAGAGAGGGGATGCCCAAGCTAGGGCCTTACTGTCCAAGAGGGAGAGCATATAAGTGGTCTTGGTGAGGTCATCCGGAAAAAGCACAGACTGGAGACAAAGTACATATGGTATTGGTTCAAGAAGCCGCGGCAGAGTTGAGGATCCCCAGCGAAGCGAGGTGGTGCCGGAAGGAGCAGCACAGACCGTGCAGCCGGCGGGGGGGCTGGGGCCCCCATCGCTGCAGACGCTGAAGCACCCAGATGAATGGTGGAATCCAGATGTTGGCTAAGGCGTTTCACAGCCGAGGCGAGGGACTCCAAAACCGAAGCCTCCGCCGGGTCCATGGACTTGGCAAACTGTTGCGACCTCGACGTGAAATGTGGACCCCTGGCCTGAGTTGGGATTGACACAACCTGGGAGGAAGGCTTACCGCAGACTCCAATGTCAGAAGGTGAGGCTGGCGGAAGACAGGGGCCGGCTGGAGTTTCACCACTATCAACCCCGTTCCCCGCAAGTTGAACCCTTGGGTTCCGGGACCGGCTGAACTTAGGTGGGCCTCTGTGTAGAAGCTCCAACGAAGTAAAGGCGAGATACAAGGAGTGTAGGGAGAGGTCCGATCCGAAGTCCTGGGCAGGCAGCAAGCAAGCAGCGTGAAGTCCAATCCGAAGTACTGGGCAGGCAGCAAGCAAGCAGCGTGAAGTCCGATCCAAAGTCCTAAGCCAGGGAGGTTCATCCGAAGGGAGAAGGAACAGGAAGCTGGAACGGGGTCCGGAAAGCTGGAGCAGGTACTGGAATGCAGGAGCAGATACTGGAAGGCTAGAGCAGGTACTGGAAGGCTGAATAAAGCAGGATCCCACAAGGAATACAGCACAAGGAGACTTGTTGCCAAGTCGTGGAGGTGCTGTGGAAATCAGGCCTAAATAGGCCAGGACAGATGACGTCAAGTGACGGAGCCCGCAGTGATTCCCGCTGCTGGCCCTTTAAGTCACAGCCATAGCCGCGCGCATGCGCATAGGGCAGGGCCCAGCCGGCTGGGAAGCTGGCGGCGTCCTGCACGCCGGGAGAGACCCGGCGCAGGGGAAAAAGAAGGCCGAGTAGCTGCGGCGCGTCAAGTATGTTATAAAATATCATGACATCTAATGATTTCCCCAAGGCTGCAAATGAACATTAAACAAAAACGGGGAAGAATAAGGTTCCCTTACTTCAGTGAATATGGTGTAGAGCATTCATTCTTCCATAATATTTTCTGAAATTTACCATTTAAGAAAAACTTTACACCACTGCTATCTACACACAATAGTAAGACGCAGTAAAACTGAGTGTTTTACTGCATCCGAGGCTGCTGATAGTTTTAAAAGAATAAGAATGGCAGAATCTCACAAATCAGTAACAAACTGAAGATCATCCATAAAGCCTAGAGATGTGAATCGTGTGCCCAATCGTCTTAACGATCGGGTTCGGCTGGAGGGAGAAAAAAATCTGATCGCTGGAGATGTGAATCGATTCCGATTCACATCGTTAATTTTTTTTTAGTGAGGCCGGCGGCCATCTTTAAAGATGGCGCCAGCCAGCCAGTGCTACCATGTGACAGGGGACGGCCAATGGCACGGATACCCTGTCACATGGTAAGGGCAAAGGGCCATCGGTGCCATTTTTATGATTGGCAGCCGACGGCCCGAGAACGGAAGATCGCTCCCGGGACCACCACTAGACCACCAGGTAATTTAAAAATGTTTTGGGGGGATCGGGAGGGGGGGGGAAGCTAAGGGATCATCTTTAAAGGGTCAGGTGGGGTTTTTTTTAATCGGGCCATCGGCGCCATTTTTGAATGGCAGCCAAAATGGCGCCGATGGCCCGAGAGCAGGAGATCGGTCCCCGCGCCCCCACTGGACCACCAGGTACGGGATTCGTTTTATAGGGTCGGGGTGGGTTTAGGGGTTGTTTTGGTGTGCCGGTTTTCCCGCCCTCCCCCAAATAACTCCCATTAGTGGACACTACGGAGTAACGATTTTTCACGATAAATCGTGAAAATTTCTATTGTATCGCGCACTGTACCGATTTTTGACGATTTAAAAAATATCGAACAATTTTTTTTTAAATAGTCAAAAAACGATTCACATCCCTAATAAAGCCTAATAATAAGATCTCATTTCCATGGGCTGGCTGAATCCCGACTGACATGAGCCTAAACAAGGGGTGGACAAACTTTTTTGTGTTGAGGCTACATTACAAGGTATCAACTGCAACAAAGGCTGAGCTCGATACAACAATCAGACCCCCGACACTTGCAGGCATTTCAGCATCCAGCATGTTCAGCACTATCATTTTTAGCACCTGAGGAACCACTTCAATAATGGATTCCAGCCTTTACCAAAAATCAGCAAAACCTTTAACCCAAGAGGTGCAAGACGTTTTCTGACAAGCACACCTTGGTCACAAATGCAGAACACAAACAGACTCTCACCAAATAAGAATAAAAAGGCCATAAAGTATAAATACCGTATTTTCCGGCGTATAAGACGACCCCCCCCCCCTTTTTTATACATATTTTTAAGAAAAAAAATAATTTTACACTCAAACAGGAGCAACCCTATCTATGAAAAGGCAACACTACACAAATACCGTATATCAGGCCCTAAAACCAATACACCTCTTATTAGGAAAACAGAACTAGCAAGCAGCTATAGATCCCCACACACAGAAATAATTGTAAAACTATACTAATAAGCAGAATAAATGTTTCAAACAGCTATGAACAGAATAACATCCAACAATTAAAAACTCATAAAAACTATTAAACATTCTCCAAACACCAATAAAATATTTCAAAAAAGCAGACACATCACATAATATTAAATAATTAAAATGGCAGTCAATCAAGAAAAATAAACTTTAAAAGCCACCTTTACTTACCCCCTCCAGCAGCTCTCCTACTCCTCTTCCATGCAGGCCGTAGCACACACCAGAAGCAGCAGTAATGGCTAAGCTCTATACTCATGGTCCTCTTCCCTAGGGCCCATGTCTCTCACACACACACACACCATACCAGTCATGCCCCCATGACCAGTTTCTGTCTCTCACACACCAATCATTTCCCAAACAGTCTTTGACACACACACCAGACACCTTCCTGAACAGTTTCTCTCATGCCATACACACACACAGGCTTCCCACTCCCGTGTTCTGCTTACCGTACATATAAGGGCTTCTCACTCTCATAATCACTTTCTCTGTCTCACACACACACACACACACACCAGTCTCTCTCTCATTTCCATGCTTGCTCTCCACGTGCACAGGCTTCTCATTCCCTGAATCACATTCTTTCTCTCACATTCACACACACCAGTCTCTTTCTCTCACACACACACACCGTCACCTTATCAACCAGTCTCTCTCTCATGCATGCACGCACACACACACACAGCCCTCCCTCTCCCATGCTCTCTCTCACATAATCAGGCTTCTTACTTCCATGCTTTCTCACATACCCAGATTTCTCACTTCCATGCTTTTTCTCTCTCTCACACTCACATACACATCAGTCATCTCTCTGAGCAGTCACTTTCATTGTCTCTCACATATACACACACATGAGCTCGCTGACCAGTTTCTCTCAATCACACACATGCTCTCAATCAAATGCATTCTCTCACTTACACACAGGCTGGCTGCTTCTCTCTCTCTCTCTCTCTCTCTCACTCACTTCCACTCCCCCCCCCGAGCACAAATAGTAGCGGCAGCAGCTTCCTCCTCCAGCCCCCGCAGGCCAAGAAAGAAGAAACCCATCGGCCGCGGGAGACTCATGCTGCTGTCTCCTTTCCCGATTACCAGCTCCTTCGACTGCTCGGGGGCCGATGCTGCTGTCGCCGCTGCTATTTTTTCACGCGGCACAGCTCTTTCTTCCCGCGCATCACTTCCTGTTCCGGTTCAAAGGGGGGGGGGGAAGAAGAAAAGGCCAGCCGCGGATGCCACAGCCTTTTTTTTTTTTTTTCACCGCTGCCATTCCCGCTGGACTTGAATGTGCTGATAGCCCAGCGGCAACGGCAGTGCGGTGCGCAGGAAGGAGAAAGCCGTGCCGCATGAAAAATAGCAGCGGCGACAGCAGCATCGGCCCCCGAGCAATCGAAGCAGCTGATAATAGGGAAAGGAGACTGCAGCATGAGCCTCCCGCGGCCGATGGGATTCTTCTTTCTTGGCCTGCGGGGGCTGCAGCTACTATTTGTGCTTGGGGGGCGGGGAGAGGAAGTGAGTGAGAGAGAGAAAAGCAGCCAGCCAGCCAGCCTGTGTGTAAGTGAGAGAATGCATTTGATTGAGAGCATGTGTGTGATTGAGAGAAACCGGTCAGAGAGCAGGTATGCCCTATATGACGATACCCGGCGTATAAGACGACCCCCGACTTTTGAGAAGATTTTCTTGGGTTAAAAAGTCGTCTTATACGCCGGAAGATACAAACAAAAAACTAAACTGGAAACCACTACGAGCCAGACTTATATGCAACACAATAATGCAAAAATAGAAATACCACCATTCTTCATAAAACAAAATGAGAAATTACTTACCTGATAATTTCCTTTTCTTTGGGACAGTGAGATGAATCCAGAACAAGTGGGTTATGCATTCCTACCAGCAGATGGAGATGGAGTAAACTGATGTCACAGTATAAACACCCCTGCAGTTACATCAGCCTGCCAGTATTCTCTTCAAAAGCATCTGTGGACAGACTAGCAAAAAACCTGATGAAAAACAGATAACCATTGCAATACTCAGCCAACAGGCAACACTGAGCTCAGACAAGAATGTAATAACACTAAGCCCTGTAACAAGCAGACACAAAGGAGGATCATTATGCAATCATACGGCAGCCAAGGGAGGGAAACTGGATTCATCTGACTGTCCCTAAAGAAAAGGAAATTATTAGGTAAGTAGTAATTTCTCATTTCTTAGTGTCCAGTCAGATGAATCCAAAACAAGTGGGATGTACCCAAGCTACTCCTGAATAGGACAGGGGTTGCCTCCAGTCCAGTCAAAGCTAAAAGTGCAAAGCTGCATCCTCCCGGGCTTGCACATCCAGACTATAATACCTGGAAAGGTGTGTAAGGAGGACCACGTCGCAACTTGGCAAATGTCAACGGGAGACAACAATCTAACTTCTGCCCATGACACTGCCTGAACTCAAGTGGAATGGGCCCGAACCTGACCAGGTAATGGCTTCCCAGTATCCTCCTAAATCCAATGAGCTATTGTAGCCCATGAGACTGTCTCTTCCTGTCTAGTACCATCATGGAGGACAAACAAGCGATCACACATAGGCCAGGAAGTGGAGAACTTTCTAAGCAAAGCGGAGATCACTGCCGCAGAGTATCCATGTTTCAGCAAGCAAGACCTGTCAAGGGCCATACAAGTAAGACAAAATCAAGTCGGATCTTCATGTAGGACAGGCCCCTGCTGCAACAGGTTCCTATGCACCAGAAGTCGAAGTGACGAATCCACCAGGAGCCTCCGCAGATCTGCATGCCACGGTCTCCTGGGTCAATTTGGAGCAACCAAAAGCACCATCCCTCTGTGGCATTCAATCCCTCAAATCAACCCCTCCCCAACATGGACCATGGAGGAAAGGCATACAGAAACTTGTCATCCGACCACTCCTTTACTAGGGCATTAGTCCCCAATGACCTCAGATTCTCTTCTGCGGCTGAAGAATCACGAAATTTACACAATACACAAAGTCGCCAACAGGTCCAGGAACGGGAAACCCTAGTGATCCCGAATCAGCTGAAACTCTCTCCCTGCTGAGAAAATGTGCTCTTACATTTGTCTTAGCCTGTGATATGCGAGGCTGAGATAATCTGGAGATGCACCTCTGCCCATTCCATAAAATGTTCTATTTCCTGCCACACTTGCTGGCTCTTGGTACCTCCCTGCTGACTGATTTAAGCCACAGTTGTTGCATTGTCCTTCATTATGCGGACCGAGCAACCCTGTAGCCTGTCACCGAAATATAAACATGCCAACCAGACCGCCCTGGCCTCCAGGCGATTGATGTTCCAGAGAGACCCTCTGCACTCCAGTACCCTTGAGCTGTCACCTCCTGACAGTGAGCTCCCCAACCAAGGAGAATCGCATCCGTTGTAAGGACTAGCCAGTCCGGAGGGGATAGCAAAACTCCCTTCCATATATGATCTGCCTGCAGCCACCACTGCACGTGGGAGAAGACATTCCATCAGCAGGTGGAGCCAAATTGAATAGTCCTAAGACTGCAGATTCCACCGAGACAGCAGGGAGAACTGAAGAGGACACACATGCACCCTCGCCCACGGCACCACTTCCAGTGTTGCTGCCATTAAGCCAAGGACCTGCAGGTAAAACCAAAAACAGTTGGGCGCAGAGTGTTCAACAAAAGACAGAGTTGAGCTAGCAACTTCTGAATTTGAGCTTCTGGCAGGAACAACTTGGTCTGCTTCATGTCCAACTGAACCCCCAGGTATTCCAGTGACTGAGTAGGTTGAAGACTGCTCTTGGCTAGGTTCTCCACATGGCCAAGCTCCCACTTTGTGAATCACCAGGCAGCTCTCTTCCAGCGACCTGGCGCAAAGCAGCCAGTCATCCAAATACGGGTGTACTAGGAGTCCATCCTTTCTCAACTCTGCCGCAACTACCGTAAGAACATAAGAAATTGCCATGCTGGGTCAGACCAAGGGTCCATCAAGCCCAGCATCCTGTTTCCAACAGAGGCCAAACCAGACCGCAAGAACCTGGCAATTACCCAAACACTAAGAAGATCCCATGCTACTGATGCAATTAATAGCAGTGGCCATTCCCTAACTAAACTTTTTTTTTTTTTTTTAGTTTCAATATTTTATTGAAAGAAAGGTTTCACAATACAGCCGTCACATGGTTACATAAACTGGTCATATATATACAGTTGATAACAGAAAATGAAGATGTAAGAGCATATATAACGAAACCGATATGAATTGTTGAGGGTCATAAAATTCACGCCCTAGAACAGACAATTAAGACATTGCCAACAAAACGTGTACAAAATGGTAACTTTGACTAAACAGCTGTGATTGCTAGTTCAAAATGGATCAGAAATGCTTCCTACCGAAGCTGTAAATGGAATATGAAGATAGCGGGTGTAAAGGAGAAGAAAAGAGCGAGAAGAGAGACTAGAGGAGCAAAGGATATAGAGGGAAAAGAAAAGAGAGGAGAAAGAAGGTAAAAGAGAAAGGAAAGAAAAGAGAAGAGATCAGAGCAGAAAGAGGAGGAAGAAGCCGATATGACAGATTCGTATACCAGGTAAATATTCAAGGTACATTAGCAAGAATATAATCTTCTAAAGGTTTCCATACCTGCGCCCACGAGGCCAATCGATGACTCTTAATAGCCATTGCTTTTTCATATTTATAATACATACAGACTGAGTTCCACCACCAAGTCACGGATAGCAAATCACTACGCTTCCAGTTTGATAGTATGGTATGAAGCGCAACAGCGCAGAGGAAATCCATCAATTTCCGGTGAGGTAAGGATAGATGGAAAGAGTGATTGGATCCCCGGAGAAATATGATAGCAAATGTAAGAGGGGAATCCAGTGTAAGAATTGAGGAAATAATAGACCAGGTTTGGCACCAAAACGTATGTATGTATGGGCAAGAATAAAACATATGTTCAAATGTGGCATTGGGGGTAGAGCATGACCAACATTGATGAGTGGGAAGCAGGCCAGCTCGGTGCAACCGCCAGGGAGTCCAAAAAGCTCTATGCATAAAGAAAAAAGAGGACTGCGTCAAACTGGAAGATAGTGAGATGCGTGTGGTGATGGACCACAGATGATTCCACTCAGCAGCAGTGATAGAAACGTTTACATCCCGTGTCCAAATTGGGTATAATTTAGTAAAATTTTTATTAATATTAGTTGCAACAATAGTCTTATATAAGCGGGAAGCTAAATGACCTTTAGTCCCAAACTCCTGAAAAATTTGTAATAGAAATGGAGAAGCAGTAAGTGGATTGGATAAAAATGGGGTGGAGGATAATGCGTTCCTAAGCTGTAGCCATGCATAAAATTGGGTTTTAGGGAGCCCATAAAGGCTTTGTAGAGTAGAAAAAGGAAGAAGATTACCATCCTCTAAAATGGAAGACAAAAACCATATTCCTTTAGTATGCCATAGTGGCCATAGGAAAGAACTACCGTTAATGAGCAACAATGAGTTGTACCAAATGGGGGCCATACAGGAGTGGCTCCAAGAACATATCTGACGAGGGCGAAGGGAATCAAAGAGACAATAAGCTGCGTGTAAAGAATTCAGTATCGGATTAGTGGCATATTTCACTGGAAGTTTCATACCAGGAAAACATGACAGTGGGATAGGAGACAAAAGGGAACGTTCAATGGCTAGCCACCTCGGTTGTTCCCATTCATCAGTATCCTCCTGAAAATGATGATAGGCCTGTTGGAGCATAAAAGCTTGGTGGTACGCATGAAAATTAGGGAAATTAACTCCCCCTTTGGATTTAACAAGTTTTAGTTTGGTCAAGGCAATTCTCGGATTTCGATTTTTCCATAAAAAGGAGGAAAGGATTCTGTCTACCTTTTGATAAAAAGCGGGGGAGAAAAAAACCGGTATCATTGACAAAGCGTAAATGATTTTCGGTGCAAGCACCATTTTGATAGTGTCTAACCGCCCCCACCACGTCAAGTGAAGAGGAGACCAACCCAAAGTTAAGTCCTTAAGGGATTGTAAAATACGAGATTCTGTGTTAGAAATCGTTAAGGTAGGATTGGTATAAAAGTATACACCTAAATACTTAATACATTGGGGGACCTTTTGTATGACAGAAGTAGATAAGTCAACCATAGAGCCCATGACATTAAGGGGTAATAGTTCCGTCTTGTGCCAATTGATCTTATATCCAGATAAAGAGGAATATACATTGATTAATTGCAATAAATGAGATAATGAGACTTCAGGGTTAGTAAGGAATAATAATACATCGTCAGCATATGCCGATAGTTTATAAGTTTCAGATCCAATAGAGACACCTGTAATGTGAGAATTTTGACGTATTGCAATAAGAAGGGGTTCCAAAGCCAGGTTGAAAAGCAACGGAGAGAGGGGGCACCCCTGCCTAGTTCCTCTATGGAGTGAAAAGCTCGGGGATTTGCGATTATTAATATATAAAAATGCAGAAGGGGAGTAATATAGGAGCCGAATCCAGGAAACAAATTGTGAGCCAAATCCGAATTTGTGGAGGACATAAAAGAGGAAAGACCATTCAACGCGGTCAAAAGCCTTTTCGGCATCTAGTGATACCGCAATAACAGGGAGAGGACTTGAGTGGACCGCTTCATGAATGTGAAAAAAAAGTCTGGTGTTATTGGCGATGAGCCTGTTTTTAATGAAACCAGATTGGTCTGGGTGAATGAGATGTGGCATTATTTTAGACAATCTAGTGGCCAATATTTTAGTGAGGATTTTATAGTCAGTATTTAAGAGAGAGATGGGTCTATAATTTCCAACCTCCGTTGTTGCACGGCCTGGCTTTGGGAGAACCACCACACATGCTTCAGAAAATGTGGGAAAACACTGTGGTTGAGTGGGGGCAATAGAATACACTTTTTGTAAGTATGGAATAAGTTCTTGACTAAAAGCCCTGTAGAAATCTGTAGTGAAGCCATCCGGACCGGGGGCTTTCCCGGTCTGAAGGGACTTGATGGCGAGTTCAATTTCCTGGGCAGTAATCGGAGATTCGAGCTCTTGATGTTGAGTAGAAGAAATTGAGGGATGCGAAAGTGAAGAAAAGAAGGAATGCAGTTCAGCTTCAGAGACATCAACCTCGTTTTGGTACAATGTCGCATAGAAGTCCCTGAAAGCTTGTAAGATATCTGCATCTTGAGTCAAAGTATGGTTTGTGGCCGATGTGAGATTGGTAATGCGTTTTTTTTCAGTTCGTTTTTTCAAATAGGTAGCTAATAAATGACCACTTTTGTTGTTTTCCGCATAGTATAAAGCATTGGAGTGAAAAACATTTAAACGAACCGAAGCACTTAGCTGCTGATTGTATTGAAATTTAGCTTTAAGCACCTCAGCTAATGAAGTTGACGTCGGACAGCGAATATGTGCTGTTTCCAGGGAAACGATGGATTGTAGGAGACGATCAAGTTCAGCGTTTCGTAATTTCCGTTGATGAGCAGAGAAACTGATGATATCACCACGTATAGTGGCTTTATAAGCGTCCCAGAGAGTGGACAATGAAATTTCAGATGAAGAGTTATACAAAAAATATTCAGTAGTTTTGTCTCTGATGTAGTCTAGAAATTCCGGGTCAGAAAGTAAGGAAGAATTAAATCTCCACAATCTGTCCGCCATAATTGGAGATTGCAAGTCAATTTGTAGAGTAATAGCCGCATGATCCGATACTAAGATGGGTGCAATGGAAGCGGATTGAATTTGTGATATGAGATGATGAGATGTTAAAAAAAAGTCAATGCGGGAATAGGAAGAGTGTGGGAAAGAGAAGAAGGTGTATTCCTTTTCAGCAGGATTCAGAAGTCTCCATGGATCCGATAGGCCAAGAAGACATAAGATGCTTGAGTGTCTTGCTGGATTTAGAGATAGTCAAACGAGCAGATGTTTTCTTATCTATGAAAGGGTCCAGGACTTGATTGAAGTCTCCTCCAACTATGGTAGATGTAGAATTATGAGCTAAAAGGCGGGCAAAGGTATCATGGAAGAATGAAGGTTCATCCAGATTCGGAGCATATATATTTAGTATCGTATAGATGTCATTATTAATGGATGCTTGGATGAGATTCCACCTTCCATCAGTGTCCGCAGCTTGTTGGGTCACCGTAGCGTCTAGTCTTTTATGTAGGAGAATGGCCGTTCCTCGTTTTTTTTTGGACAGCAGGCTAAAATAAACTTGCCCTACCCATTGCTGCTTTAGTTTTTGAGCCTCAGTAGATGTTAATCGAGTTTCCTGTATAAGGGCGATATCAGAATGCAAAGATTGGAGATAAGTGAGGATTTTTTTTTCGCTTGATGGGGTGCGAAAAACCTTGAACATTTAACGAAGTCACTGTAAACGAGGCCTTAATATTAGTCATATGGCAAAAAAAGGAGAAGAAAAAGAGAGAAAAAAGAAAAAAGGAAATCAAGCAATATCCGATACCGTAGTACTGATATCGTCTGAGAATAGGATGAAGAAGAAAGCACAAGTGCAACAGAAAGAGGGAAAACAGAATTGGAAAGAGTAGAAAGGGAGGGAGAAGAAACAGAGAAAGAAGAGAAAAAGAGGATAAGACAAGAGAACCTAAACGGTGTTAGCACTAACTGTGCTAAGGGTAGAATCCCAGAGGGATAACTTAGGGGCCCCTAGGCGGACCAACGGCCAGTCCAAGTGGAACTCATCGCTCGAGAAAGATAATGAAACATGATTCCGGATAAGGAAAAATGAACAAAAAAAATTGTGCTTACAACGACGTATAGCGTCTCCAGCTAGTATCATGACCTCCGTAGAAGCCATTAATTGTTCAGGTCACCATAGCAGGCGTAATATCAATAGTGTGAAAAAATCTCTAGAGCCTGGGGCTGTTGATAGAGTCGCGTTTGATTGTTGTAGGTAACACGCATCTGTGCGGGGTACAGGAGACCATATTTCGCTCCAATATGCTGAAGTCTCGGCCGCATCGCCAAAAAGGCCTTCCGGCGCTCCGCAGTAGCTTTAGCCAGATCTGGCACAAATATTATATTACGGCCCTGATATTGAATAGGTGCCTGAGTTCTGGCAGCCCCAGGATTTGCAGTACTTGAGGGTAGCGTAATAATTTAAATATAATCGGTCTTGGATATTTGGGATTAGAAGGTGGCTTGAATGGAACTCGGTGTGCTCGCTCGATTTCCAGCGGATATTGAAAATCTACGCTGAGGCTGTTGGTAAGCAACTTAACGAGAAAGCCAGTTATATCATTGCCTTCCTCTCCCTCCATAATTCCAAGTAGGCGAACATTATTTCGTCTGTTCCTGTTAGATAAGTCTTCAATACTATTTTGAAGTTGCTCCATCTCTTTAGTTATCTGAGGAACGGAGGCGGTAGTTAACAGTAAAGAGGAGACTTGAGATTCCACATCATCGAGTCGGGATTGGTAAGACTCCAGTTTAGCCGAAACTGTTACTAATTCCCCTCGTATCGCATTAGTAGCATCAATATTAACATTTATCAGTTCTTTTAGCTGGCGCAGCTCGGTGAGAACAACATCGGCAGACGCCATTACCTTCGTTGGCGGGGCCTTGTCAGGGGAAGGAGGGTCGGCCTTGGATCTTTTAGTGCCTGCCGACGCCGCAAACGCCGCTTCTATCTTCCCGGGTTTACTGGATGC
The DNA here is from genome assembly GCF_901001135.1 of Rhinatrema bivittatum. Taxonomy (NCBI): domain Eukaryota; kingdom Metazoa; phylum Chordata; class Amphibia; order Gymnophiona; family Rhinatrematidae; genus Rhinatrema; species Rhinatrema bivittatum. Next base: position 262,793,964 of record NC_042618.1, on the reverse strand, counting down.
CATCGGGAGCTTGGACATTCGCGAAGCTGAATCGGCAAAAAAAGGAAGCTGGAGACGCACAAAAAGTAGTATTTCCTTCCTATAATGAAAAAATCTCGAACGGAGCTACACACTTAGGCGGCCATTTTGATCGTTGCGCAAGAGTGCCCCCCTCCCTAACTAAACTTGATTAATAGCAGTTAATGGACTTTTCCTCCAAGAACTTATCCAAACCTTTTTTGAACCCAGCTACACTAACTGCACTAACCGCATCCTCCGGCAACAAATTCCAGGGCTTTATTGTGTGTTGAGTGAAAAAGAATTTTCTCCAATTAGTCTTAATGTGCTACTTGCCAACTTCATGGAATGCCCCCTAGTCCTTCTATTATTCGAAAGTGTAAATAACTGATTCACATCTACTCGTTCGAGACCTCTCATGATCTTAAACACCTCTATCATATCCCCCCTCAACCGTCTCTTCTCCAAGCTGAACAACCCTAACCTCTTCAGCCTTTCCTCATAGGGGAGCTGTTCCATCCCTTTATCATTTTGGTTGCCCTTCTCTGTACCTTCTCCATCGCAACTATATCTTTTTTGAGATGCAGCGACCAGAATTGTACACAGTATTCAAGGTGCGGTCTCACCATGGAGCGATATACCAGCATTACCCTGGAACACGTACTGGAAGCGATGGCCAGACCTGAAAGTGGCATCCCAGAACTGCGAACCGCAGAAAGCATTGATATTCTAGTCGAATGGGAATGTGGAGATACGCCTCTGAAAGATCCAGAGAGGTAAGAAAGTCCCCCGACTGCATGGCCATTGTCACCGAGAGCAATGTCTTCAAGCGAAAATGCTTCACTCAAGGATGACGATTGATGCCTTTGAGGTCCAGAATGGGACAAAAAGAGCTCTCCTTCTTTGGCACAACAAAATAAAGAAAAATCGCCCTGTATTTTCTTGAGGCGTAGGCACTGGGACCATAGCCCTCTTACTGAGGAGCCTTGGCAATGCAGTTTCCACTGCTTTTTTTTTTTGTGGTGATTGGCAGGGAGACACCATGAACACATTCCAGTGAACACTGTGAAACCCCAGTGCATATTCCTCTTGTATCACCTCCACTGATCCGATGTGATTTGACTCACCTCTGATAAAAGAAAGGTGTTTCTCAATCTCCTGTTCCGGGGGGTGGGTCAGCAAACCTTCATTGAAAGGCTCGAGAGGTTCTATTACCCGAGCCTGCACCTCTTCTGGGTTGTCGAGGACGAAAGGACTGAGACCCACCGAAGGGTCGAGTCCTCTGAAGGTCGCTCCTCTACAGGGTTGAGAATGCTTGGATTCTCTAGCATGACCTCTCATGTGAAGAGAGCGCTGAGCCTGCTTCTTATCCTCCAGCAAACAAGGAACCAGAGATTCGTCCCACTTACTGGTCAGTTTCGCCAACTCACAACCAAACAAAAGTGAGCCATTGAGGGGCAATGAGATGAGGTTAGCCTTGGAGTTCGCATCAGCCGACCAATTTCTCAACCATAACTGATGCCTGGCCACTACTATCGAAGCCACCCCTCTGGCTGAAGTGCAGTCCAAATCACAGCCCGCCTCCACCAAGAAGGCAGCAGCTGGTTCAACAACTACCCTGAAGTTTACCCCAGAGTCATCAACCTTCTGAGAGAGAAGCAAACAAGAGCGAGCCACCAAGGAACAACAAGAAGCGATTTGCCACTGCTTCAAATGCTCGCTTAAGGATAGTCTCAATCTTTTTAGCATGAGCATCCTTCAAGGCTGCTTCTCCTTCCACAGGAATAGTGATCTGCTTGGACTGCACACACAAGTGCATTTCCAACTTGGGAAAAACATAAGCGCTCTCTTACCACTGGATGCAGAGGGTACAGGCCTTCCAAAATCTGATCCCCTTTGAAATTAGCCTCTGGGGCACCCCCATTCAAGATCAATTAATTCTTAAATGACCTCCATCATGGGGAAAAACAAGAGGCTTTACGCAAGGAAAGCAAAATAGGATTTCTCTTTGGCTCAGACACTGAATCTATCCCAGGAACTCCAAGCAATTTTCAAGGTCTGAGAAATCAGAGCTGGAAGTTCATCGCTATGAAAGAACTGCAACATAGCTCAATATGGCTCTAATCCAGGAGAATTTCACCATCAAGAGAGGCAGGATTGGTGTCATCTTCCATGCCATATGGATCTCCATCCAGAGGACCTGCTGCCATTCCAAGAATACTCTGGTGCCCAACAAAAAATCCAAGCAAGGTTTTCCTCTTGTGCCTCTGCTCTAGGAGCATGGGACAGGACCGAAAACTGCGTCTGAAGAAATGACTGCTACCACCGGAAAAATTCTACCCATGAAAAAGTAGATGTTACGACTGTCGCTGCCTGACGTCTCCACTCCGCCCTCCTTACCTCTCTGGCGACTCCTCCTGCGGTTGATGGACGTTTGGCTACTGCGGCGTCTACCTGCCGTCCTCTCTGGCATCCCCGATCCGGCTTGGGCGCCTCCTCCCACCATGCTGTCCAGCTGGCTTAGGGCGCGCGCGCTGCGCAGCCCTGCTTCAAACACTTTCTTTGGCGCAAATCTCAGAGGCGTCCCCCTGTGATGACATCACGCATCCCGGATACAAATAGCCTACGCTACTGCTAGCTAATCGAGTTAGCAAGAGTAATGGTAAAAGGGATTCATTACGGATGGGATTCGTTCTCCATACCTAAGCTGCTCTGCCTCTCCATTATTGGACTTAATCTATTCGGGGTACCCACTCCTCGGGGGCCTCTCTCTTCTCTTTCAGATTGCTGTCTGGAACCAGTACTCGCTCCTCGAGGGCCCATGTTCCCGGACTTGCTGCCTGGACTTCACTTCTGCCTAGAAGATACCGCTGCCGACATAATCAGTGAGTTACCATCTACTTCTCTCAAAGCTGTCCTCTGGAACCAGGTACTCGCTCGAGGGCCTGCCTCTACTCCAACTCCTGTGTTCCTATCGAGAGAAACCGCTGTGTGAGTACTCAACCAACGAGGCTCTATTCCAGAACCCTGCATCTACTTCATTGTACTCACTATCTCAGTTTCTCTTCATTACAGCACAGCCATTGAGGGATCGCTGTTCCAGAGCCCTGAGGGACTACAAGCCCAGCCGGGTTCCATCTCTGCTCACTACTGCCAACTCTGGTGGCTCCTCAATACTGTTAATAAAAGATCTATCTGTGTTGTGTGTCCTAAACCTGAGCCTGACCTGTAGCCCCTCATGGGAATTCCCCCCATGGGCGTGGTCAGCAGCCACAGTGTCCAAGGGTCCACCCAAAACCTTACAAACAATAACAGATTGCTAACTCCATGGATCCGACACAGCTCAATGCCGTGCAGGCCATCCGGGCGTGGCCTTGCGCATTTCTGAACAGCAAGACGCATTGGAGAAACTTACTTCAGCGTTTCATCAGCTGCACACACAGAAGACCCAAGGCGCTGATTCCAGCAATGAAGGTCAGTTACATGAATTATCTTTAAAGGCTGCTGTACCGCTGGCTGCTCCAGTTCGTTTCTCGGGAGAGTTTCAGAAGACCAGGGGCTTTTTAAACCAGTGCTGCATGCATTTTGCATTACAGCTTACTCAGTTCCCCACAGCTTTTTCCAAGACTACTTACATTCTATCTTATCTTGATGGAAGGGCCTTGTCTTGGGCCTCTACACTGTGGGAATGCAAGGATCCTATTCTGCAGCACATAGATGGATTTTTGGACTTATTTGGCAATAGTGATCATAATATGATCAAATTTGAATTAATGACTGGAAGGGGGACAGTAAGCAAATCCACGGCTCTCGTGCTAAACTTTCAAAAGGAAAACTTTTATAAAATGAGAAAAATAGTTAGAAAAAAACTGAAAGGAACAGCTACAAAAGTAAAAAGTGTGCAAGTGCTAAAAAGTAAAAAGTGTGCAAGTGTTAAAAAATACCATCCTAGAAGCACAATCCAGATGAATTCCACACATCAAGAAAGGTTGAAAGTAGGCAAAACGATTACCGGCATGGTTAAAAGGGGAGGTGAAAGAAGCTATTTTAGCCAAAAGGTCTTCATTCAAAAATTGGAAGAAGGATCCACAGAAGAAAATAGGATAATGCATAAACGTTGGCAAGTTAAATGTAAGACATTGATAAGACAGGCTAAGAGAGAATTTTTTATTTATTTATTTAGAAGATTTATATACCGATGAACGTTGGGAACATCTCATCGATTTACATTAAAACAAACATAGCTAACCGAGCTTTACATAGAAAATGGAACCAAATGTAACAAGGAATTTGAAAAGAAGTTGGCCGTAGAGGCTAAAACTCACAGTAAAAATTTTTTTTAATATATCTGAAGCAGAAAGCCTGTGAGGGAGTCAGTTGGACCGTTAGATGATCGAGGGGTTAAAGGGGCACTTAGAGAAGATAAGGCCATCGCGGAAAGATTAAATTATTTCTTTTCTTCAGTGTTTACTGAAGAGGATGTTGGGGAGGTACCCATACCGGAGAAGGTTTTCATGGGTAATGATTCAGATGGACTGAATCAAATCACGGTGAACCTAGAAGAAGATGTGGTAGACCTGATTGATAAACTGAAGAGTAGTAAATCACCTGGACCGGATGGTATACACCCCAGAGTTCTGAAGGAACAAAAAAATGAAATTTCAGACCTATTAGTAAAAATTTGTAACCTATCATTAAAATCATCCATTGTACCTGAAGACTGGAGGATAGCTAATGTACCCCCATATTTAAAAAGGGCTCCAGGGGAGATCCGGGAAATTACAGACCGGTTAGCCTGACTTCAGTGCCAAGAAAAATGGAAAGTATTCTAAACATCAAAATCACAGAACATATAGAAAGACATGGTTTAATGGAACAAAGTCAGCATGGCTTTACCCAAGACAAGTCTTACCTCACAAATCTGCTTCACTTTTTTGAAGGGGTTAATAAACGTAGATAAAGGTGAACTGGTAGATGTAGTGTATTTGGATTTTCAGAAGGCATCTGACAAAGTTCCTCATGAGAGGCTTCTAGGAAAAGTAAAAAGTCATGGGATAGGAGGCGATGTCCTTTCGTGGATTACAAGCTGGTTAAAAGACAGGAAAGAGAGAGTAGGATTAAATGGTCAATTTTCTCAGTGGAAAAGGGTAAACAGTGGAGTGCCTCAGGGATCTGTACTTGGACCGGTGCTTTTCAATATATTTATAAATGATCTAGAAAGAAATACAACGAGTGAGGTAATCAAATTTGCAGATGATACAAAATTGTTCAGAGTAGTTAAATCACAAGCAGATTGTGATAAATTGCAGGAAGACCTTGTGAGGCTGGAAAATTGGGCATCTAAATGGCAGATGAAATTTAATGTGGACAAGGGCAAGGTGATGCATATAGGTAAAAATAACCCATGCTATAGTTACACAATGTTAGGTTCCATATTAGGTGCTACTACCCAAGAAAGATCTAGGCGTCATAGTGGATAACACATTGAAATCGTCTGTTCAGTGTGCTATGGCAGTCAAAAAAGCAAACAGAATGTTGGGAACTATTAGAAAGGGAATGGTGAATAAAATGGAAAATGTCATAATGCCTCTGTATCGCTCCATGGTGAGACCGCTCCTTGAATATTGTGTACAATTCTGGTCGCCGCATCTCAAAAAAGATATAATTGCGATGGAGAAAGTACAGAGAAGGCCTACCAAAATGATAAGGGGAATGGAGCAACTCACCTATGAGCAAAGACTAAAGAGGTTAGGACTTTTCAGCTTGGAGAAGAGACGGCTGAGGGGGGATATGATAGAGGTGTTTAAAATCATGAGAGGGTAGATGTGAATCGGTTTTTTATTCTTTCGGATAATAGAAAGACTAGGGGGCACTCCATGAAGTTAGCATGTGGCACATTTAATACTAATCGGAGAAAGTTCTTTTTCACTCAACGCACAATTAAACTCTGGAATTTGTTGCCAGAGGATGTGGTTAGTGCAGTTAGTACAGCTGTGTTTAAAAAAGGATTGGATAAGTTCTTGGACAAGAAGTCCATTACCTGCTATTAATTAAGTTGACTTATATAATAACCACCGCTATTATTAGCAACATTAACATGGAATAGACTTAGTTTTTGGGTACTTGCCAGGTTCTTATGGCCTGGATTGGCCACTGTTGGAAACAGGATGCTGGGCTTGATGGACCCTTGGTCTGACCCAGTATGGCATATTCTTATGTTCTTATTTAAATCCGTTTTCGATGATCCTGCTTGAATGACTGTTGCTGGTTCTGCACTGGTGGACCTGAAGCAAGGCAATCGACCACTGGCTGATTTTGCGATAGAGTTTAAGACTCTTGCTACAGAACTCTGCTGGGACCCCAAATGCCTGAAGACCCTCTACTTCAGAGGCCTAAATATCTTTGAAAGACGAGCTGGCCGCTCGTGAAACACCTGACTCGCTGGATGAACTAGTGGCTTTGGCTACTAGGATCGATCACCAGCTTCGTGATAAGGTGAAAGAGCTCCAGCCTAATAGAGGACCTGGTCAGAAAGAAGTTAGTGCTAAACCTGCACCTCGGATGGTTCCAGTAATTCCTGTTGCCAGTGGAGGATGAACCAATGCAACTTGGTCGTGGACATTTGACTTCCAAAGAGAGAAGACTTCGGAAGAGGCATAGTCTATGCATGTACTGTAGACAGGCAGGTTACGATGTCCCAACATGCCCAATTCGTCCGGGAAACGGACAGGCCTAAGTCCTGCAGGAGGACTGTTCTTAGGCCTTACTACGCCCTCTCCTCCGCTCTCTCTCCGTCTCCTTGATCTGCGGATCGTCTGAGTTTCAAACTCTTGCCCTAGTGGACTCAGGGGCAGGAGGCAACTTTATTCTTCGACACCTAGTGGAACATCTGAGGATTCCCCTCGTCACCTTGAAGATTCCATTAGTCCTATCCTCCATCCATGGAGAGCCCTTACCAGGTGACGTGACTTGCCAACTGTACCACTAACACTCTGCACCGGAGCTCTCCATATTGAGTCAATTCCTTTGTGTTAGAGAAGGCCATGCACCCTATTGTCCTGGGGTTACCCTGGTTGCAGTCGCACCAACCCCAATTTCACTGGGCATCCTTGGAACTCTCCTGTTGGGGCCCAGGTTGTCATGGGAAGTGCTTTAAGGAGATTGCTCCTGTCATCTGCATGCCTACTACTCCAGTGATGTGTTTTCCAAAGAAGCTGCTGACATTCTTCCTCCGCATAGGTCCTATGACTGTACCATAAGATTGAAACCCAATACTGAAAATCCTAAAGAACGTGTCTATCCTCTCTCAGCGATTGAGAACAAGGCAATGTCCAAATACATCGAGGAGAATTTACAGAAGGGGTTTATTAGACCATCGAAGTCTCCAGCCGGCGCAGGCTTCTTCTTTGTGGGGAAGAAGTATGGAACCCTACGTCCTTGATCGATCACCGAGATCACGATTAAAGTCCGCTACCCCCTGCCTTTAATCTCAGAGCTGTTTGACCAGCTTCAGGGGTTCAAAATATTCTCAAAACTTGACTGAAGGGGGCCTACAACTTAGTTCGCATTCGTAGTGGCGACAAATGGAAAACTGCCTTCAACACTCGAGACGGCCATTTTGAGTACTTAGTTATGCCCTTCGGCCTGTGTAACGCACCCGCTATATTTCAGAACATGATGAACGACATCCTGCGGTACAAGAGTGTCGTGGTATACCTGGATGATATCCTGATATTTTCACAGGATTTGCCCACTCATCTAGAAGATGTCACGCAAATACTACGCCGACTCCGTGAACACCGGCTCTACGCCAAACTCTCCAAGTGCGAATTCCATAAAGACTCAGTGCCTTTTCTTGGCTATATCGTGTCTAAAGATGGTTTCCAGATGGACCCTCAAAAGCTCGAGAGTATCAAAAATTGGTCCCAACCTACCAGCCTGAAGGCCCTGAGACGATTCCTGGGGTTTACCAGCTATTATAGAAGCTTTATAAAGAACTACTTTCTTTAACAGTAACATTGACCGCTATAACCCGCAAGGGTGCCAACACTTCAAACGGTCTGCGGAGGCCATTTCCACGTTTGAGAAACTAAAGACTGCCTTTTCCATGGAACCATGCTTGCGGCATCCTGACCCCAACAAGCCCTTTATCGTAGAAGTTGACGCTTCAGATGTCGGCATGGGGGCTGTATTGAGCCAGACTGGAGACTCTAAAGCCTTACATCCCTGCTCTTTCTTCTCACGACGTTTTCTCCCCGGCAGAGAAGAACTATGGGATCGGCGATAAAGAGCTCTTGGCAATAAAGCTTGCATTTGAGGAATGGCGGCCTTGGCTCGAAGGCGCTCAACATCAAATAACTGTATTCACGGACCACAAAAATCTAGAGTATCTCCGCCATGCGCAACGTCTTAACCACAGACAAGCTAGATGGTCCTTATTCTTCAATCGTTTTGACTTTGTGCTTAAATATCACCCCGGAGACAGAAATACCAGAGCTGATGCCTTGTCATGCTCCTTTCTCTCGGAGGATGTGCCTGAAGAACCTCAGCACATAATTGTCCCGAAGAAAGTCATCTTGACAACTATACATTCGGTGCCCGCTGGTAAGTCCATTGTGCCTAAACACCTCAGGAAGAAAGTGCTCTTTTGGGCATACGATTCCAAGCTGGCTGGCCATCCTGGTCAACACTGTACCCTGCTCAAGATCCAGAAGTTTTATTGGTGGCCTACTATAAAGAAAGATACCCTATCCTACATGACATCCTGTACCAACTGTGCCAAACACAAACCTGCTTCTGGCCAATCGTGGGGTTTGCTGCAACCGCTGCCAGTTCCAGAACAGACCTGGTCACACATCGCTACTGATTTATAGTCAATTTACCCCCTTCTGGAGGAATGAATACCATCTGGGTAACAGTCGATTGCTTCAGCAAGATGGCCCATTTTGTGGCACTGCCTGGCTTACCTTCAGTCTTGGAGCTTGCGAAGCTCTTCATATCGCACATTTTTCACCTTCACGGCCTACCAAGACACATTGTCTAAGACCGAGGATCTCAATTCACGGCAAGAAGAATCTGGAGGGCCTTGTGCAAGTTATTCGACATCTCTCTAGGCTACACATCAGCCTATCATCTGCAATCAAATGGCCTAACAGAATGGATGAATAGAACCTTAAAGCAGTTCATTCAAGCCTACGTAAGTTGCTGTCAGAATAACTGGGCTGAACTGTTACCTTGGGCTGAATTCGCCATCAACTCTCATCCAGCAACATCAACTGGATCTACACCTTTTGAAGTGGTATATGGATGCTCTCCAACACCACCAATTCCACTGAAGCTCTCAGTGACGTCCCCAGCAGCTCAATCTACTGCTGATGAAATCCATAACCTGTGGACTCAGACGAAAGACATGCTAGTTAAAGCGAGTGACCGCGCTAAGAAGTTCTATGACGCTCACCATTCTCAAGCGCCTGTCTTCAAACCCGGTGACAAAGTCTGGTTATCTACCAAACATCTCAGGTTGAAATTACCTTCCACTCTGTTTGCTCCTCGCTACGTTGGACCATTTCCAATCCTCTGACGTCTTGGCAACATCACCTACAGTCTGAAGTTACCATCCGGACTAAACATCCACAGCGCTTTTCTCACTTTTCACTCTTGAAACCTCTCATACTCAGTGAATTCTCTTCCAAGACTCAGGAACCACCTGCCATCAATGCAGAAGATGACCTAGAATTCAAGATCGAAGAGATTCTTGATGTCCGAAGACGAGGCAAAACACTTGAATACCTCCTTTCTTGGGAGGGTTTCAGCCCTGAAGAAAACTCTTGGGAGCCTCAGGCTAACATCCTTGATAAAGAGATGCTCCGTCAATTTCATCTCATGCATCCTTCAAAACCTAAACCTGGTACCCGCAGAGGAGACCGCCCTTTGAAGGGGGTACTGTTACGACTGTCGCTGCCCGACGTCTCCACTCCGACCTCCTTACCTCCTCTCTGGCGACTCCTCCCACGGTTGACGGACGTTTGGCTGCCGCGGCTTCTGCCTGCCATCCTCTCCGGCATCCTCGGTCCGGCTTGGGAGCTGCCTCCCGCCATGCTGTCCAGCTGCCTTAGGGTGCACGTGCTGCGCGGCCCGGCTTCAAATACTCTCTTTGGCGCGAACCTCAGGGGCATCCCCCTGTGATAATGTCACGCATCCCGAATACAAATACCCTACACTACTGCTAGCTAATAGAGTTAGCAAGAGTAATGGTAAAGGGATTCATTACGGATGGGATTCGTTCTCCGTACCTAGCTACTCTGCCTCTCCATTATTGGACTTACTCTATTCAGGGTACCCGCTCCTCGGGGGCCTCTCTATTCTCTTTCAGGTCGCTGTCTGGAACCGGTACTCGCTCCTCGAGAGCCCATGTTCCCGGACTCACTGCCTGGACTTCACTTCTGCCTGGAAGATACCGCTGCCTACACCATCAGTGAGTTACCATCTACTTCTCTCAGAGCTGTCCCCTGGAACCAGGTACTTGCTCCTCGAGGGCCTGCCTCTACTCCAGCTCCTGGGTTCCTATCGAGAGAGAAACCGCTGTGTGAGTACTCAACCAACGAGGTTCTATTCCAGAACCCTGCATCTACTTCATTGTACTCACTATCTCTTCACTACAGCACAGCCATTGAGGGATCGCTGTTCCAGAGCCCTGAGGGATTACAAACCCAGCTGGGCTCCATCTCTGCTCACTACTGCCACCTCTGGTGGCTCCTCAATACTGTTAACAAAAGATCTATCTTGTGTTGTGTGTCCTAAAGCTGAGCCTGACCTGTGGCCCTCACGGGACCCCCCATGGGCGTGGTCAGCAGCCACAGTGTCCAAGGGTCCACCCAAAACCTTACAAACAATAACAGTAGAAGCATCCAGAATGGGAGGGACCTGAGGTGTACTCACTGAGCTACTTCCCCTGCTGAGGAACCAGTTAGGGGAGTTCCAAAATCAGCGCCCCACCTGACTCATCTTTACCAGCCCACATCCTGCTGGGAAGAACCAGGTTTAGTGAAATCATAGGACAATTCACCCTGAGCCTCCAAACAGCGCTGGCACAAATCAGCGGGCACTCCTGGCTGAGATGTCCATATAAACAAGCAGTGCAACGAGAAAGACGCTTAGGCTTCTTAGACACAGGCAACAGCCTGTGGGGTTTTAAATTTACAGAGACGTCCGGCGCCATTTCATCTGCCTTGCAGCCGCGATTGGGGAGGCCTGCGCGATCGGCGCCGAGCCCTGCCGGGGAAGGTCAGTGCTACTCTCTCCCCAACCAGCCGGCCTCGGTGCCGATAACGTGGCACTCAGCCAGGCTAAAATAACAACTTAAATCTGAAAAAAAGCAGAATCGCGCCGAAATCGCCGAGCCCCGCCCACCCAAACCGCGCCTCCAATCGGGAGCCAGCCTGTGGGGTTTTAAATTTGCTCACACCTTCGGCGCGCCGCGCCCGCGAGCCGCGTCTCGAAGGGCGCGACAAAGGGGCAGGCCCCTTTGTCTCGCCCCTTCGACTAGCCCTGAGGAGGCCAGACCCATACCCACGTAAGTAACTTCAGCCATAACAACACTATAGTAACAGATAGTAAACGTGCTGAAGCCCTACGGAGTTTACTACCTGCATTACAGCCAAAACCTGTTATAGCCACCGCAGCATCCAGCATCCAGTCTAGCCACTCCAGCATCCAGCATCCAGTCCAGCATCCAGTCCAGCCACTCCAGCATCCAGTCCAGCATCCAGTCCAGCCACTCCAGCATCCAGTCCAGCCACTCCAGCATCCAGCATCCAGTCCAGCATCCAGTCCAGCCACTCCAGCATCCAGCATCTAGTCCAGCCACTCCACTTACACTCCAACAATCTGAGAAGAATGTCTCCATCCTTTCCAATCCCAATCCTCCCACACTGTCCACCTTCCAAAGGACATTCATCTCGACACGCCAATCACCACAACCTTAAATCCCTCTCTCCAATCGTGATCACTCCCATTACCCAACTGCTAGGCCTTTCACTATTTACGTTAACACTATTCAATGCACAATCCCTAACTAAGAAATCAGTAATACTAAACGACTATCTCATCGATGTGAAACCGGATATATGCGCAATTACTGAGACATGGCTCAAACCTTCAGACACTGCAATAATTAACCAATTACCCACAGAGACATACAACTTCTTCCCATCCCAGTCAGGGAAAAAAAAAGGAGGAGGAATCCTCCTAGCTACAAAAAGGACCTCAGATTCACTCACCGACTCGAAACTCGAATTTGGCTTCTTCTCGTCAGACAAACTCCAAATTTTACTTCTCTACGCTCCTCCAGGCTTACTGGAAACCAGACGCCTCTCCTCTGGTCGAATTAACTACTTCCCTTATTAATCTAGATGCCCCAGCTATAATCGTAGGTGACTTCAACCTGCACGTCGACAACTCCATATTATCACCTAACTGCGAAGCCTACTACACATACTCCGCTTTAGGTTTCACTCAACTAGTTAACGAACCCACACAAGCCGGACACACGTTAGACCTTATCTTCGTCAATACAGCAATCA